>NC_058135.1:263616534-263703652 GCF_016433145.1 Gracilinanus agilis
GAGAGAGAGAGAGAGAGAGAGAGAGAGAGAGAGAGAGAGAGAGAGAGAGAGAGAGAGAGAGAGAGAGAGTTTCCCATTACTACTATATCATGCCTCTGTGCTAGATTTGTGATCTTATTTCCAAACTCTTAATTTATTACCTCTTTTTAACTCAGAGGGTTTTACTTCTGTTCTTTCCTCAATTAGCCAGTTGTAACAGTTTGTTTACCACCATGGTAATTTTAAGATTACATACACTAATGGTTCTGAAAGTTTTTTGTTTCATGGATACCTTTGGTAGTCTGGTAAAGGCTGAGGTGTGCCGTTCAAAATAAGGTTATATAATTGATGGATATAGGTAAAATTTGGTTGACAGTTGGTAAAAATAAAGATGTATTTTTTCCTATCCAAGCTCATGAACTTCCCCAAAATCTATCTAAGGAACCAATAGAGATCTATGAACCCCACATTAAAAACCCCTGATCACTGCTCCACATTATGGTTTCTCCCTAAGGGTCTTAGATTTATCCATATGAATATTACCTTCTTAATATACAATGTTAAAATACTTTCATCCCTATTTCTTACCCAATTAAAAAAATAAAATAAACCCATCCAGAGTCGTAATCCAGTCGCATGTTTCATTTAACTAACTCTCAATGATAACTAGGAAGTCAAATTTACTGTATGTATTAAGACCTTGCTATTTTTGCCTATTGCCTAAACATTGGACATTTTATTATAGACATTTGAGATCTTGAACCTTACTACTGCCTCCCTTCATGGTTTCTCTTTTCTTTTTTTTATTATTTTAAACCCTTAACTTCTGTGTATTGACTTATAGATGGAAGAGTGGTAAGGGTAGGCAATGGGGGTCAAGTGACTTGCCCAGGGTCACACAGCTGGGAAGTGTCTGAGGCCGGATTTGAACCTAGAACCTCCCGTCTCTAGGCCTGGCTCTCAATCCACTGAGCTACCCAGCTGCCCCTCTCTTTTCTTTTAGGTGTCTCAGCTGCTTTTCTTCTTCCGTCTTTGTGATGATTCCCTATAATTACTACCTTAAGTGATGCACATAAGCTTTTTCCCTCCAGAGTACTATTATCATCATCATTTTAAACAATGATAACAACAAAACACTATATTCTTGTTCAGCCAAGAAGTAAGCAGCAGAAACAAGAATAGAACTGGGGTATCATGAATTGCATGAGCACCTTTTCCTTTTCCATTTTATTCACTCAAAACTCAAATTTTATAGGCGCCTGCTATGGACTAAGCACTGTTCTAGGTGCTGAAAATACAAAAGCAAAATGAAATCATATCTGCTCTCAAGGAGATTACATTCTGTATGGTTTGAGATATAATATGTATAAAAATAAATAAGCCCAAGTGCACACAAACACACACACACACACACATAAAAGGGGGATAATCCTAACAACTTGTGGAGTTAGCAAAGTACTCATATGGTTTATGTAATGTATTTTGAAGGAAGAGAGTTATAAGGGGAGTGTTAGCCTTTGCAAAGATTCATGTGAGAGATGATTTAAAAAATATTTAATTGTATCATATCATTGAATTGAAATTATTCACCTAATTCAGATTTATTTTTCTAATTCTTTGTCTCAATGCTCATTTTCTGCTTTCTAGTGGGCTAGTCAGAGTTTTGAATGGAATTTATTTGGAATAAAACCTTTTCACTTCCTCTAATCCCACCTGTCCACCCAACCCAGAAAAGATTGTTGGCCAGGAGGCTGATTTCACCCTAGGATGTTCAACAGACACTGATACAGCTTAATACATGACATCAAGGGAAGCTGGTGTTCTGGGAAGGCTAATCACAACTAATTAGTGAAATAATGAGTTTCCATCAAGTAGCTGGGTGAAGGAAGTGTCAGAGCCATTCCAAAACATCTTTTTCTGTTTCAACCTACTTTACCATGTCCCTCCATTTTTTCTCTCTCTTTTAATTAGTTAAACAAAACCATGAGCTAAGGTTTCCAGGGGGAGGAGAGGAGAGGAGAGGAGAGGAGAGGAGAGGAGAGGAGAGGAGAGGAGAGGAGAGGAGAGGAGAGGAGAGGAGAGGAGAGGAAAGGGAGGGAAGGTGAGAGGAGAGGAGAGGATGGGAGAGAAGGGGAGAGGAAAAGAAAGGAGAAGAAGCAATTGGGCTGAAATATGCTAGTTTTCAATACACATATACACACACACACACGCACAGAGAAAAATTAAAACTATGAAAAACCTACTGGATATCAGAATGAATTTTCATTGGAGAAGGCTTTATATCCAAGCCTCCTGACATTCATCTAGCCACATTTCCCCATCCAGCTTTGTCTTGGGTCATTTCACTCTCTGCCTATCCCAGTCACCAATATTCAGGTTGTTACGTTTCTGATCTCTTATCCCTGACAATTATTATCTTTTTGACCTTGGGCAAGTGATTTAGCCTTCCTGGGGCCTCAGTTTCCTGATGCTTAAATGAGGGGGTAGAAATAGATCACCCCTAAAATCCCTCCTAATTCTTGATCTTTGAGAATATGGTTCCCCTACCACTGTAACTCTGTTTCACTGCCTAACCACGTGTCTGCTTTTTGAAATGACTCTCTAGTTCTTTCTAGGCCTTGGAAGAATTGGCAGGGACGGTTTTGTTTTCAAAAAGTTCATCCAACTGGGAAGACCAGGCACATTTTCTGTAGCCAAAATATTAGAAAAACGAAAAATTCCACCTCCAGAAACATGCAAGTATCATTCTGCTCTAACAGTCCCAATCAGGCCCCAGGACTTCAGCAACTTGAATAAATTAATTAGGGAAGCCACCAATTAATTTGTAGCCCATTTATCAAGACAGCTTAATGACTATGACATGAGCCCGGATCTCCTTGCACAACCTTCTCTACTACCCCCTGCTCCCCTGCAGCTGTTCATTGTGGAGCCTCCAAATATGAGCCACACTGGAAAGGACTTAGAGTGCCCGTTTCTTCCCTCAGTGGGTGCAAACTCTGGGGCAGGGGCCTGGCATTGACATGGTCCAGATGATGTGGCCAAAAAGGCTGCCTTTTCTCTTTCGCTCCTAGTACTCTTGGCCTGTTTACATGATAGTAGCAGATGGTTCCCTATTCTCAGATGTTTTGCAACTCACAAGAAAGGGGGGGCAGAACTGTTTCATCCTTGTCATTCCATTTTTCATTGTGAATGAAGGTGAGATCCAGAATTGAGAGAGGGGCTCAGAGAAACATATTTTCACCTAAGTAAAAGGGGAAAAAAAGTGTAAAAACATCAATCCTTTCCTTCAATGAAAGCCAAGAGATTATAAAGTAGGAGGTTTGCATGGTGCCATCCATTTAATCTGTGCTTAATAGTTTACTGGATTTCCGTGATGCTTTTCCTTTTTTCCTTTTTTTTTTTTAAGATTAATGAAAGGATCTGGAAAAGGAATTTTGTCTTCTTAAAGGGATGTTATGGTTTACATACAATGTTATTGTTTTCCCCCTTTTCTGGAGAAAAAAAGAGCATAGATAAATGTTTTTAGTCATGCACCAAATTTCTCTCTCTTCTACCAAGTAGATATTTTGCCTTTATTTTTAGCCTTAGATCTCCCTCATTCGAATACCTATTAAAAAACTTGAATTGTTATAACTTGATATGATGAAAAATTGAAAGACATCATGAGAGCTGGTCTTCCAGCTCATCTAAACTAATCCCCTCATTTTGCAATTGAGTAAACAGACACTTGAAATGCCTTGTCCATAGTAGAACTTCATCTATAGCTATAAAATATTACTCTTTTTCTTGGTGCCCACATACCCACACATATGCACATGCACATAAAGGATGGTAGTCTTAAAGCAAAAGCACTAGCAAACAGGAGGACTAGAAAAGATTTTTTACAGAACATGGAATTTGCAATTTGAACTAGGAGCTAGACACAAGGGTAGAGATCATTGTAGGTTTGGGGCTCAGGCAAGTGAAAAGTCATGGAGATTAGAGATAGTCCCATGTGAAAAACAGAAAGTTTCTTGAATAAACAAACGAATGAATAGATAAATAAAATAAATATATATGATGTGAGTATTAATGTGTACATAAAACATATATATCTATTGTATCTACATAATTATTGCATGTTGTGCATGCAATCTATATTAGAATCTGAGCTTTTTTAATGCTTGAAATTAGGTATTTGCCATTCTTCATAACCCTAACACTCAGCCCAGTGCTTAGTACATTGTAAATGCTTAATAAATGTTAGTGACTGACTGACTTCCCTCTCCCTTGCTTCCCACAGTTACCAATCCAACAAATATATTCTCCTTACAAAATGGCTCTCATCTATCCTCACTCTTCCCCATTGCTTCTACCAACATAGTTCATGTTTAATTACCTATTAGTCTCAAACTAAAAGTATAGGAAAATGGAAAGAGTACTAGAATTAGAGGGAGAAGATCTGAGTTCAAATCATGGGTTTCCTATGTGTGATCTTGGTCAAGTCATTTGTCATCTCTGGGCTTCAGATTTTATATGTATAATGAGGACATTGGGCTAAATAACTGAATATGCCTTATACCTAGAAGTTACTATGATGAATACATACAGTTTCTCAGTGTTCTTCCTCTCCTTTTCCAAATTATTTTTTCCTACTGCTGAGAGATTGATCTTTATAATTCATAGCATTGCTCTCTTACTCAGAAACCTTCAGTGGCTCCCTTATGCTACCCAGTAAGATGGAAACACATTCCTGTGAGATTAAAATTTTATTTCCTTTTAATTTAAATTAAATTAAATTCATTTAATATTTAAATTTATTTTTAATTTAAATTCAAATTTATCAAATTACATTATTTAATTAAAATTAAAGTTAAATTAATTTAATGTTTAAAATTAAAATAAATTTTATTATTTATATATAAATATATTATAACTAATATTAAAAATAAAATTAATTTAATATTTAAAATAATTTAAATTTCATTTCCTTTTATTTCCAGATTGCATGTCAGTGTAACTTCTTAATATTATTTTCTTACATTTTGCAAACTATATTCTTTCCCTTCCTCCCGCTCCTCACCCCTTCCCAAGAAGGCAGGTAATATGATAAAGGTTGTACATATGTTATCATATAATACATATTTCCATGTTTTCCATTTTGAGTCACATTGCTTATACTAAACAAAAATTCATAGAGGAAATAAAGAATGCTTTGTTTCAATTTGAGTTCAGACTTCATCACTTCCTAATATGGTGTAAATATCCTAATTTTTTTTATGAGTTTATTAGAGTTGCCTGGAACCTTGACTTGTTAATAACAATTAAGTCATTTGCAGCTGATCGTCATATATTACTGTTGTTACTGTGTACAAGATTGTCCTAGTTCTTCTCACATCACTTTGCATCATTTCATTTAAATCTTTCTAAGTTTGTTGTCACTATTGTTTGTCATTTCTTATGGCACAATAGTATCCCATTACAAGTACATAATACAACTTTTTCAGCCATTCCCTAATCGATCAACATCCCTTCAGTTTCCAGTTCTCTGCCACCACAAAAAGAGACTCCATAAATATTTTTAGGCAGGTAGGTTCTTTCTTCCCATCTTTTAGATACAGAGCTAATAGTGGTATTGTTTTATGGACCATTGTGCATAGTTCCATATTGCTCTCCAGTATGCTTGTATCAGTTCATAGCTCCATCAGCAGTGTATTAGTGTCCTGATTTCCCATATCCCCTCCAGCATTTATTGTTTTACTTTTTGATCATGTTAGCCAATCTGATGGATATAAGGTGGTACCTCAGGGCTGTTTTAATTTGTATTTCTCTAATCATTAAGGCTTTGGAGAATTTTTTGATAAGACTAAAGATAGTTTTAATTTCTTTATCTAACAATTGCCTGTTCATATCCTTTGACCATTTGTCAATTGATAAATGCTTTGCACTCTTATAAATTTGACTCAGCTCTCTATATATTTGAGAAATGAAGCCTTTGTCAGAAAGACACCCTATAAAGAGTTTTTTCCTAATTTTTTGCCTTTTTTGCCTTGGTTGTATTGTTTTTGTTTGTGCAGAAGCTTTTTAATTTAATGTAATCGAAATGATTTAGTTTATATCTCATAATGTTCTCTATGCCATGTTTTGACCTATATTCTTTCCTTATCCATGGGTCTAACAGATCAACTCTTTTGTGCTTCCATAATTTGATTATGGTATCATCTTTATATCTAAATCATGTATCCATTTTGAATTTATCTTGGCATATGGTATGAGGTATTGGCTGATGCCTAATTTCTGCCACACTGTTTTCCAGTTTTCTCAGCAATTTTTTGTCAAATGATATATTCTACTTCTAAAAGCTTAGTTATTTCGATATATACCAAACAACAGGTTACTATGACAATTTACCATTGCATGTTGAGTGCCTAGTCTACTCCATTGGTCCCCCCCCCCACTCTATGCCTTAACCAGCACAGATTGTTTTGTTGCATGATGCTCTATAATATATTTTGAGATTTAGTGCAACCAAGTTATCTTCCTTCATATTTTTTTCATTAATTCCCTTGATAGTTTAGCTCTTTTATTTTTCCAGATGAATTCTGTTATTATTTTTCTCACTTTATAAGATATATTTTTGGTAAATTTGATTAGTATGGCAGTGAGTAAGCAAGTTAATTTAGGAAGAATTGCCATTTTTATTTTATGGGCTTGATCTACCCATGAATTGAGCAATTAATGGGGGTTTTCCCTCCAATTGTTTAGATTTGACTTTATTTTGTGAAAAGTAGTTGTGATCATATAGTTACCAAGTTTTTTCTTAGCAATTAGATATCTAGGAATTTTATTTGGTCTACAGTTATTTTAAATGGGATTTTTCTTCCTAGCTATTACTATTGGGTTTTATTAATAGTAAGAGAAATGCTGATGATTTTCATAGGTTTATTTTATGTCCTGTAACTTTGCTTCTCTTTCATTTTAATATCATTGTTATCTTTCCAGTTTTTAAGTAGATCTTCCCTCAGGTATATATGTCTAGGTTAGAAGATGATTAACTAAGATCATTAATTGATCACCCCAAGAAACAAAATGGGTAAGGTACCCTTATTATCCTCCTTTTACAGATAGAAAAACCCAACAAACTAAGGTTTGTTCATGTTCTTAAAACTAGTAAATGTCAGGTGTGGGATTTAAACATAGAGGTCTTCTGGCACCAAATCCATTAATATACACTAAACAATAATGTAGAAACTTATGGTCTTCTTAAATTATCCTTTTTGCCCAGGAGGCTGCATGATACCTAGATTTCTTTCTAAAATGTGAAGGAGGCAATGGCATTTGTGAGAATCTGGAAGGAGGACAAAGTTATGTCACAAATGATAAACAAAGAACAAAAAGCTAGTGACTCATCTTGAGTAGCACATATAGTTAGGGTTGATTTTAAGTGGTGGGGATTGATTAACTCTAATGCATCCAACACACCTTGCCTGGTCCTCTTTGGGACCACTGGCATACTTGTGTGCTACCTTGTAGAACAGAGAGGGAAGGCAAAGAGTTAGTATATGGCCATGAAACTAAGTCAGCTGGAGGTCTGGTGTAATGCAAGGTTGTAGCAAAAGCTCTTGCATTTACAAACCAACTGTTGCAGCCCTGGCAGTTGGAAGGAATAGAATGTTGACCCTGACCTCACAGCAAAACCATTGGAGCCTGGGAGTATAAATATTCCTGCAGAAGCAACTGAGGGTCTTTTGCTTTTGGGGCATTTTGGGCTTTGCCTGATTTCCCTTGGCCTCTCCCTTGACATCCTGCTATTCCCTGGATTTCCCCATTGGGCCCTGGGAGGAGGGTATTTTGGTGGGTGGAGATTGTGGGAATTAGCTTCTGTAGGCAGGCAGGACAACCTAAATCAAGCCATCCCCTTATCTAGTAATCTGATAAACCTTATTACTTCAAGGGCAGTGAAATTATCCCTGACCGAGGGAGCCGGCCTCCCTCAGCCTGACCCCCCTCTTCTGTGACCTTCCACAGCATCAGCTTCTCCCCTAGCAGCAGTTACCAGACCTCAAACTCTTTTCCCTCAGTTTACCCTTGGCATTAATAAACCCCTTTGGCTTTTATACAAAGAAATTCTGGTGAATCATTGTACTGAGTACAAGGACAAAGGCTGAAGAGGGAAAGAATAACTGTTCTTTTATTTCTTGAGGGCTAAACCAGGCATTGATCTTGGGCAGGAAGTGGGTTAGTTTCCTCTTCCTGTCCACTGGGATATGTTCTCCAGAAGGGAGGGGCTCTTTACTCCTCCCCTGTAGGGAACTTAGAATAACAGCAAGGGGCTCAATAAAACTTTCAGCCAGGCTTCTCACAATTTCTGGCTGACCTAAGTTGCTCTGTGTTAAGAGATAGGCTTCCTTGCCAGGAGACCCAGCTGATACAACCCAGTGCCCTCAAGTACAAGCCTGATTGATTTAGCAGCCCTATCATATACTTCCCTTTTATTCCATAACACTGGCTGTGTTGATATTATCACCCACCCAACTGAGTTAATTGTCCATAGGTAGCCCAGGTAATTGGAAATACTCTCTAAAGTTATTCATGGTCAAGAGCCTTGAACTTGGGCATCATATTTCATAGACTCACAAGATTTTAGAAGCAATCTAGACTATTCCCTTTATTTAGGTATTGAATCTCTTTCTTTCTTATCCATGTCTCACTACTAAATAGAAAGAAAAAGAGAAGCAGAAAAGAAGTTCAAACATTGAGTTTCACCTTCCCCTAATGATTTGGGAAATGTAACTAATGAGTTATAAACATGAGCACATACCAGAGGAGGCTTTAATTTAAAAACACTTGATATATAACTATATTCATATTTTATCATTTATCTACATCTATATAGGGATAGAAATAGGAATAAGAAAAGAAAAAGAGAGACCTATAAATATAAATGCCATAGATATAGATTATATAGATATAGGTATAGATGATGATGGAGGGCTAGATGAGAAAAAGATAGAAGCAATAGATGTAGGGATAGAAGAGATAGAAAAATAAGTAGATATATTATATATTATTTTATATAAACAGATATAATAAGATGGATGGATAGATATATAGATATTATAAATGGAATAATGGATGGATAGATGGGTGAATGAACACACAGAAAAAGAGATGGGTACAGATGTATATGCATATGCATACATACAAATTTAAAGGTTTTTTTTTTACAATAAAAACTGCTTTTAGAATATGAGCCATCATCCCTTTTATTTATATGACTTGTAAATCTGAGTTTTCTGAACATTTGCATTCAATTCTATTGATGAGGGACAAATCATAAATGATTAGAAACTTTTTTGTGAATGAATTTATGAAAGTTTTATTAAACGCTTACTATATGAAAAGCAGTGTGCAAAATTGTGGAGATTTAATTTGAAATGTACGCTAGTTGCTGGCTTCAAATAGGAATATTATATACAAGAAGGTTCAGAGACAGGGAATAGAGTATGATCACATTATCTTTAGGGTACATTGACAAAGCATATGGTAGTACACTGTATTTAATGTTATTTTCATATGTAACACAATGTTATTCATTCAGAGTCATCATTATGCTTGGAGGGATTAAATAAGTAGCTGGTAGTTTATAGATCTATCCTGTCATTTCTAAAAAATTCACCTTTGCTACCAGTGCATGCATAGCAATAAAATTTGTAACAACTACTCATTAACTTTCTTTCCCATTGGAGTTAGAGTATTTGCAGTCACCTCAGAGCCACTGAAAAATACCAGAATTGAAGTTTAAAACAAATATCCCTTGGATTTTTTAAAATAAATCAATGAAAAGAAATAGAAATACATTATTCTTCCCAAACATTTTCTGCTCTCACGATTTTGGATAATTGTTCACATTTTTTAAATAGGAATTCCATTCTTAGTGAATTCTTTAAAATCCTACTCAAATTTACCACTTCCTTCAGGTCATTTTCAGTAATGCTCCAGCTCACTAATGACCTCCTCTATTCTTATACAGCCCTTCGTTTTGAACAGGGCATATTAAAGAAAAAAAGTAGTCATATTTTGGTACTAATTATTAGAAAACTTCAGACATTTCTTTTTTAACTTTTAATTTATATTGCAGTTTATATGGAATACTTTGCATTCTAGCTACCTATGTTGGTGTCTAATTCTCTTTTCTAGACTGTTAAATCAGGGGGGTATAGACTGTAAATTATCTAAATTTTTTCTTTGTAAGTGCTATTGTCCTCATATAATGGGCACTGAGTAAATATTTGTCTGTTGGTTGCACCAATTTACATACATTTTAGAAAACATTCAGAAAAAATATATTTAGAAACACACCCACTCTATGAAGCAAAGTATGCTTGTATTTTGGGTGACAAGAGGATGGGAATGACAGAGAACACAATGCTGGGAGTTTTGAAAGAAGAGGAAATAAACAGTTTTGGTTTTTTCTAAATCATTAAATATCATGTTTATTATGAAACTAATTTTTATTGTGATGTGGATAATTATACTTTCAAGAATACAAAGGAGAGGAAGGGGGAGAGAGAGAGAGAGAGAGAGAGAGAGAGAGAGAGAGAGAGAGAGAGAGAGAGAGAGAAAGTCGGAAAAAAAAGACAGAAAGACAGAGGCAGAGGGACAGTTGTGGTTTTAGGGAATCAAATATGAATTTGAAACTTGGATCTACTTTTAATTATCTGGATTTCCTTCAGAAAAATCAACTAAACTTCTTGTATTTCCATTTCTTTTTCTATAAACTTCTGCATTCATAGATTTAGAACAAAATAAAACAATTTTAGAAACTATCTAAAGCATGTGTAAATTGATACAATGTGAAGTGAACAGAACCAGGAGAATGTTGTACATAGTAACATTAGTGTGTGATAATCAACGGGAAATGACAAGTATAATCAACAAGGCAAGGATGTAGGACAACACCAAGACACTTGTGAAAAAGTCAACGGAGCAGAAAGAAATGGAGTCTAAATGCAAATTGAAGCATACCATTCTTTACATTATTTCCTCCCTGAATTTTTCTCTAGTCTAAGCAAAATGGGTCTTTTTATCACAAGATGACAAACATGAAAATGTGTATTTTATTATAGCATAGGTATAATTTATATCATATTACCTGACTTCATAGGGTGGGTGGGGTGGGAGGAAGGGAAGAGAACAGGGATTGCCAAATGTCAGAAAATGATTATTAAAAATTGTATCAAAATGTTTTCTGGGAGGAAAATGAACAAGACCCCAAGAGCAAAAAAGAAAAAAGAAAAGAAATAATCTAGATAAAACTTTTATTTTTGTAGATGAGATAATGGATCTCAAAGAGACTAAATGAATTATTACAACACTAATATGCGTGCAGAAACCAAAACTTCCTGACCTTGGGCAAGTTACTGAAACTGAATTTGCTTCAGTTTCCTTAACTAAAAAATTTGAGTAATAATAGCATTTTCCTTGGAGAGTTCTTAGGACCATATGAGACATTTGTTTTAAAAAACAGCTTAGTGCCCAGCACATATAGCAGACACTATATAAATGCTTATTCTTTTCTCTTTTTTTCCCTTCTTGAAGCAAAGCCCAGCACACTATAACCTCCAGTAGAAAGCTTCTGCATAAAGAAATAAATTCATGTTTTAATTTTAATATTGTATAGTCAACTTGTAATCTTAGAGTATTATATGGGACCCTGAAAGGTTAAAGGACTTTCCTGGAATCATACAGGCAGTATGTTGTTCAAGGTGGAATTTGAACATGAGATCTTTCTGGCTCTAAGCTTGGCTCTCTATTCCTTAAGACATATTGCATCTGATCCAAGATATATTTAGGTTAGAAATTCCACAAGGTATTTTTTCACTATTTATAATTCATTGCATCAAAAAGTTATAGATCTGGTGTGGGAAGGGACTTCAGAAATCATCTTTTCCAACTCCCTCATTTTACAAATAAGGAAACTGAGATCTAGAGAATCTAAGCGCCTTGCTCACAGTTACAGGTAGTGTCAGAGGAGGCATTTCTACCTCCTTCAGAAATGTTTTCACTAAATCATGATGCCTAGACATTGTGGATTAAATATCAATGAAATGTATAGAAAGAAGAAAATGGTAACATGGGACAATTTCGGGTAGCAAAACATGTATGAACTTCAAAATACAGAAGAGTATTGGTTAATTAGGACAATTATGTGGTCTAGAATTTAGTCCCACCACAAAAGGGCTTAACCGAAGTACTCCTCCCCAAGCTGCCTGAGGATTATTTAATTTGAAAAAGTATTGAAAGTCTGGTTTAATCTCATCCCTAAAGACCATTTGAAGACACATTGCCTAATGTCTGACAATAAGATAGCATTTGACATTAACAAGCGCTATTGTTCTTTAATTCACACTAGAGATTTAGTCCAGTTTATCCAGTTTTCAGGGTCTCATGATGTTACAAATAATTAGAATGTCTTAAATCTATGACCAAAAGTTATTAAAAGGTATATTTTGTCTTATACAACTTTTGTGTTCATAGAAATGTTGCATAGAAATGATTTTTCAAATAATATTGGACTTAATCTGTTTAAATGTGAAATAATTTCTAGAAACCCTGTTGCTAATTCACTCTCCATTTCTCATTCACTGAGAAGAAAAAAAATACTTTCAAGGTAAAATGGCCCAAATCATTGGAAATGTTATAATAATCATAGGTGACATTTATATGAAACTTTAAAGTTTCATAAAGTACTCAAATCTTTTTTTCTCCACCTACATGGCCAGCATCCTAATTCCAAATCTTTTCACCTCTCAACTGATTACCACAATTGCCTCCTTAATGGCCTCCCTGACTCAAGTAATGATCTACCCTCCCAATTCTTTTTTTTTTAAACTCTTACCTTCCATCTTAGAATCAATGCTGTGTATTGGTTCCAAGGCAGAAGAGCAGTATAAAGACTAGGCAATGGGGGTTAAGTGACTTGCCTAGGGTCATCCAGCTAGGAAGTGTTTGAGGTCAGATTTGAATCTAGGGCCTTTGTCTCTAGGTCTGACTCTCAATCCATTGATTCACCTGCCTGCCTCCATCCCTGTTCACTTCCAATCTAATCCAAAGTGATTTTATCTAATCACTATCTATGTCTGTATCTCTATCTCTATACATATGTAGGTGTCTGGATACAGATATGGGTGTGCCTTCATATATATAATATGTATTGTTTGAATGTCTCTTTGGGTACCTTAAAATTGTATATTTTTTGCAAAACCTGTATAAAATAAATCTATATCTTTTCATCTATCATCTATCTATCCAGTCTCTGCCATCTATGATCTTTCTTTCTCTTTCTTTTTCTTTCTTCCTTCCTTCCTTCCTTCCTTCCTTCCTTCCTTCCTTCCTTCCTTCCTTCCTTCCTTTCTCTCTCTCTCTCTCTCTTTCTTTCTTTCTTTCTTTCTTTCTTTCTTTCTTTCTTTCTTTCTTTCTTTCTTTCTTTCTTTCTTTCTTTCTTTCTTTCTTTCTCTCTCTTTCTTCATAGTGAAGCATCTATAGCACTGAACTTGGAGACAGAACTAACTTTAAAATGTATCTCAGACAGTTGGATCCTGGGTCACTGGGGAAAATCTTTTAACCTCTCTAGAACTCTTCTTCATCTTTAAAATTAAGGATAATAATTCCTACTTCATAGGCTATTTTTTGAAGATATATGAAAAAATGTTTTGAAAACTTGTAAATGCTATATATATTTTTTTTCCTTTCTATAATATGCTACTTTAGTGCAGAAACTCTTCACACTTTTGTCTTTACATCCCCACTCTAGCCCAACATTTGCCATATAGAGATATTTAATATGTACAATAATTAAACAAAGTAAAACAAACATTTATTAAATTTCTACCATGTGCTAGGTATTGTGCTAAGCACTAGGATTGCAAAAAGGTCAGGGTGAGACAGTCCCTACCTTCAAGGAGCTCACAATCTAATGGAGAAGAAAAACATAACAGCAAACATATAAAAATGCAAGCTATTTTCAGGATAAATAGGAAATAATTAAAACAAGGGAAACACTTAAATTAGGAGGGTTAGAGAAAGTTTATTTTTGATTGATTAGGAAGGATTAGAGAAAGTTTTATTTTTTGATTGATTTGTAAATATTCATTTGAGCTTCACAACCTTAATATGTCATAAGCAGTATAATAATCATTATTCCTGTTTTACAGATGAGGAAACTAAGGTTTAGAGTGTTGGCCACACAGATAATAAAGCCTCAAAGTGAAATTCAAACTCAGGTCTACCATTCTAAATGCTATATAAATATTTATTCCCTTCTCCTCTCCCCTTAATTATATCATAGCTAGATAAACACATCAAAGATTGACTTGATATAAATTCCTTATCACACTAACATATATTTGGATGATTAATTTAAATTAAAAAAACACAGAAATAAGATAATAGTTTTTGAACAGAGTGCAAATCCTTCATTTTCCAGATGAGGAAACCAAGACTTAGAGAGTTTGCATGAATTGTCCTAGGCTTCAGACTAGAAGTAAAAGTCTGGAGGAAAATACAAATCCAGCCCCTTCTGATTCCAAGTCAGTCACTCTACTCACCCTAGGCAGCTCCCTGCTCTTCCATTGCTCTACATAGCCCCTTTCTTCATTCAATTTATTTAAGGTTGTATCATTCCCGTAGAGAAAAGTGTGGGTAGGAGACAGAAAGCTAGCCTTAAAGCCTGTCAAATATCAAGTCAGGTCCCACATCTGATACAGGCTGGCTGTGTAACTCTGGACAGGTTATTTTACCTCTTATTTCTCTCAGGTAACCAACCAAGACTATCAGTTAAACATGAGTCATTGAGCTCCATCAGTGGAAGAAAGGATCATACTGGTAGCTCCCACAGGTCTAGACCAAAAGATTAAAAAAACAAAACAAAACTATGTAACAACAGGTCAGAACTCCATTGGCTAAAAAGAGAGCAAAAAGAAAGAATACAAAAATCAGTTCAACGCACGACATTATTTTCACCTTTGTCAGCCACTGAGCTAGAAGGTTGGGAGGTGTGGAGGGAGAAACATATAAGTCATTATATATGCATATGTAAAGACCTTTAAATGTAAAAATAAAGGAAGAAAGTCAGAAAAGCAAGTCAAGGGTTCAATAACATTGGTGATGTTTTGCCAATCATTATTTTAAGTGTTTCACTGGCTAAGGCTTTGCAATATGGAAGGTCTCTAATTTATTCAACCTTTCTGACATAGTAATCTGAATAGTATTACCCATAATAATGGGATTTTACTTTCTTAATTTATCTTCCAAGACTCACTCTATCCTTATTCTGTCTCCAAAGCTTTTACCATGGTGATTATCTCAGTCAGTCCTGAAACCACATGGATTCATGAGGAGTGAGATTCTCCATGATTTCAGGGCTTCTGTTTTATCAGCTTTTTGGGTGATTTGTATTATAATAACCCTAATACATTACCCAGAGTCCTTTCTCCTCCTAATGCTGTTTGTCAGAATGTGAACCATGATCCATAGTGCCTGCTTCCATTTACCATGAAGAAAACTTACTTTAAACTCAGTAGATGTAAGTGAAAAATTCCCTGAAATTTTAGCCAGCCTTTTAAAAATTGGTTATTATTTTTAAGTTAGTAAAAATTCAGTTCTATAATAAAAGCAGGAAATTGTTTTGAAACCACATCCCAAACAATGGCGACCAAAAGGAATGATTTTAGTAAGTAATAAATAACATTCCTCAGACATTTCATAACAAAGATCTTAATGATATCAGAGATTTGTTGATATAAAAGATCTTTTTAAGTTTAGGATAAAAATTTTGAACATAGGGAGTATAAATAATAAAAAATAGAAATAAAATAGAAATACCATCTCTGACCCTAAATATATTTAGAATTCACTAAAATATGCATGTGTGTTGGAAGGGGAGCATTATTGAGTATATAGAAATAAATGCTTCAGTTTACATTGTTATGTTAAAATTTCCATATTATTTACAAATATTTAAAGTTTCAAGCTTAAAGAAATGACCTAATGATTAGAAACTTAAAAAAATAAAAACTAGTCAGCAGCATAGTAGTGCAGTTTAAAGATATAAACTCTGAGTCAGGGAGAACTAGATTGAAGTTTTACCTCTGATATAAAAGACACTTAAATTCTTAATTCTCTAGGCAATTCTTTATGACCATAAGTAACAGAGAAAATTGACCTTCATTGGAAGAGGGAGTTTCTTTATTTGTGAGTATTTTATGCTAAGAGAATTACAGATTCAGTACTTATCCTTAACTCCAAAGGAACCCTATTATCTCCACCATCAAATCTACATTTATTTTACTTTTAAGAACTTTCCTATACTATCCCTCATTTACCTTTCAAATGTTCCTGTACCTTATTCCTCTTCATGTTCCCTTTTGCCAATGACTCTACCCTCCTCCTTGTTCGTAGTGTGAGATTCTTGTTTTGATTCTGTGTATTTTCGTTAGTGACTCCCCATCCCTGGAGTGCTCTCCCTCCTGATGTCTAAGTCTCAGCTGAAATATCCCCTTCTGCAAGAAGCCTTTTTATGGTTTTCCTTAATGCTGGTGCATATCCTCCTACTTACCCTGTACATATCTTGCAGGTACATACTTATTTGCCCATTGTCTCCCCAGTTGGAAGGTAGGCTTCTTAAGGGTAAGGGAGAGTTTGCCTTTCTTTTGATTGCCAGTGCTTAACACAATATCTGGAAGAAAGTCAACACTTACTAAATGCTTGTTCACTGATGGAGTCATTAATGACAATAATGGTTCAATGAATTATCTCTAATTTATCAATTTTCTTCCTAAAGTATAATGTTCAGAACAAAATATGAACAAAGTACTCCATATGTGCTCTAACCAGGAACACCATACAATAGATCTGTAACTTCCTCCTTCCTGAATTCGATTCCTTCCTCAATAGCAGACTAAGATTATAGTTTTTTATTAAAAAATATATATATATATATCTGTTAAATCACACTGATACTCAGCTTACAGACCATTAAAACACTAAAATTATTTCTAGTCATACTTCACTATCTTGTAATTATTAAGTTAATTTTCTTTCTCAATCAAAGTGCAAGACTTTATGCTCATCTCTATTAAATGTAAATTTATTAGATTTGGCCCTTTGTTCTAACCCATCAAAATCTTTTTGAATTCTGATACCGTCTTCCATAGTATTAGTATTAGCTATTCCAATAAGCTCTTCTTTATCTGCCATGTTCTGGATACATACACAAATATACACCTATCTATCTATCTATCTATCTATCTATCTATCTATCTATCTATCTGTCTGTCTGTCTGTCTGTCTACATATCTATCTATCTATATCTATCTATCTCTATCTCTATCTATCTATTTATCTATCTATCTGTCTGTCTACATATCTATCTATATCTATCTATCTCTATATCTCTATCTATCTATCTATCTATCTATCTATCTATCTATCTATCTATCTATCTATCTATCTATCTATCTATCTATCTATCCGTCTGTCTGTCTGTCTGTATATCTTTCTATCTGTCTATCTATCTATCTATCTATCTATCTATATATATATATATATGTGTGTGTACATATATCTCTATGTCAGTGTCTATATATAGACATATAAATATATGTATTTATGGATGATATTCCAGAAGAAAATATAAAGGTAATAAGGAAAGGAAATGAAAAGAAATAGAATATGTTCTCTTTTGGAAATATTGAACTTGGCTTGCCTTTAGGAAATACCATTGAGATCATTAGAGATGCAGGAATGGTACTCACGGCAGAGATTAAAGATCTATATATAGATGGATAGATAGACATGTTTCTATCCATGTCCCTATTCACTCTTATTATACTATATTATATGTAATTTAATAATTATACAGATATTTTCATTCCTATAGATATATAGATTTAATTACTTCCATGCAAATGGCATATTTATGTATGCGTATCTGTTTATGCATGTGTTCATATACTTCTATATGTGTGTGTCATCTGCGTAGAGATAAATGAACTTATGAGAAATGATGAGATTTCCAAGAAAGAAATCAATTGGCGAGATAGAAGGAAAGCCTATAAAATTGGCTCACATCATCTAATTAAGTCCTCCATTTATGACCAAGGTTGTCACTGTCTTTCACAGGCCGGTGTGATTTGGTTACTGCTGCCATGTTCAACTTCTACTAGTTCAGTGATATCCATTGGTTATAGATAACTTGTGTTTTATTCCTCTGATATAGATTCTGTTCAGTATGTATTATCCATGTGCCATTCCTATTTAAATGCCCATCTAACTCTAGAATACCTTCCGTAACTGTCAACTTCATTTCCCTCGCTAGATGTTGAAAAAGAAAAAAAAAAAAAAACATGCCAGCTTCCTGTCATTGCACATCCCCTTTAAAAAATGTGTCAGGGGATGAGAATGGCTGAGATTGATGGTTACCTTTTGCATCCAAATTCTCTATTCACAACCTCCTGTCATTCTCCAGGGCACATTATTATCAGCCCATCAGGGACTCAACATTTGTACATCTAGAAGTTTCTTTAGACTTCTTTCACCTTGAATCATAAATAACCAATTTTGTACCAGCTTTCTGAGGAAGGGATTTTATTCATCTATTTTTTTCATGTGATTTGTTTTCATTTCTCCCCTCAAAGCTCTGCTTGTCTCAAATCTGTTAAGGTGATTTTGTAATGACACAGAAAACATTACCCAGTGGGTAACAGGTGATCAAGCTGGACAACCACAGGGAAATCCACTTATGTTGTTAATGACAACATTGTATTGCTTTAAACATTTATCTTTGAGCTAATGACCACACATGTAATGTTTCTCAATTTAAAATTATCCATTTGAATCCTTTAGAAAGCAATATGAGGGTGTTTTTCCAGGGATGGCTAAATATCTATGAAGGTGAGAAAAAGCATGAGGAAATGCCTACTTGTCTGTCTTCTCATTTCTATTACTTGTCTGAGATTTTGATAATTGCTCTCTCCATCTTCACTCTTTCCTGGGCGCATGTTCCCCTAGCTGTTTTCCTTATCAATAGAAATAAAATTTTGTAAAGATTCAGGCCTCTTTTTTCTCTATACAGATCTTCATCTAAAGCCATGGTTATGAAGGAATGATGACAACAACAATGATGATAAGAATCATGGTGGTGGCATGGGGGCTTACCTTCATAGCCGTCATCATTTCTTACTGTGGGGAATTCTTATTGTGGAATATTCCCTCCACAAATATATATATAAAACATGTTCCCTAATTAGAGATATTCATAGAGCACTGGAAGATTCAATGACTTGTAAAGGATCATCTTAGTTTTAGAAGAAAACTAAAAGCAGTGCAGTGATCCAGGATAATTCTGACAGGCTTAGCTATCGACATCTAGAGAAAGAACTGTGAGAGTAAAATTCTAGAAGAAAACATATGATTTATCACTTGTTTATATAGGTATAAGATTTGGAGTTTGGGTTTTAAAAGATGACTATTACAAAAATGAATAATATGGATATAGGTTTTGAGTGAATATATAACGCAGTGGAATTGCTTGTCAACTCCAGGAGGTGGGGAGGGAAAAGGGGAGGAAGACAGCAAGAATCATGTAACCATGGAAAAAAGATTAAAAATTTTTAAAAAATTAAAATATAAAAGCAAGACTTGAACCCCAAACGATGGACATCTTTCTATCCACAGCACCACTCTGACTTTCCTTGAAGTAGTCAATTAGCTTCCTTAACCTCATTGCCTCTTATCAGAACTAGAGGATAGGCAGATAGGACCTGCTTTCAGATAACACTGAATCTATTAGAAGAAACGCTAAGAAGAATAATAATAACATTAATCTCTTGTATTAATGGGGTATTTTAAGTTGATGAACATTTGCTTTATATAGATTCTTTCTGCAATGGAGGGTATATATATATATATATAATAGGAGGGTATAGGCCTTTGAAATCCTCACCTCTTGCATTTCTTAGAAAATCAGAACTTCAAAACAACTCTAAGAAGTACAACTATAGGTTGTATTATTCTCATTTTACAGAGGAGACTGAGACTAAGAGACTTTAAATGAGTCATACAGCTAAAAATGTTGAAGATGAAATTTTAAACCCTTCCCCCCCACACTTTTTATTCCCACTGTAACATACCCAAAAAGTGGTCATCCAGTCTCTGCCTGAAGACTTCTTAACAAGTTCTTTTTTCAGTCATTTCAATCATGTCCCACTCTTCCTGAATCCATTTGAGGTTTTATTGGCAGAGATATTGGAGCTGTTTGCCAGATCCTTCCCCAGATCATTTAACAGATGAGGAAACTGAGGCAAACAAGGCGAAGTGACTTTCCTAAGGTCACACAGCTAGGAAATGATTGAGGCCAGATTTGAAATCAGGAAGATGATTTTCCTGACTCGGGGTTCAGCAATCTATCCACTGTGCCAATTAATTGCTCCATCTACTATGGGAAAACCATTATTGCTTTAGGCTGCCCATTCTATCTTGGACACTTCCAATTGTTAGTAAGAGTTTCCAAGCATCACACCAAAATTGGCGTCTTGAATATTTCCATGAACAGTTTCTAGTTCTTCTTTTTGTGACCAAACAGAGAAAAATCAGAAAATTTAAGAACTGCAAAGGCCATCAGTGGCCATCTAGCCAAACCCATATGTGAATATAATCCATGTAAGACCAATTGTCTTACAAATAACCTAACTCTTCACATTGTTGAGGATATTTTAATGCAGTGGCGCTGGTATTGATATAGATAGAAAGATTAATCTGTGATTGCTAAATACCTAGAAGCAGAGTTCAAAGACCCTTCTCTCACTCCTACCTCCATATTTTCTCTTTCATACAAATAAGATGTCATTGATAAAATTAAAAAAATTGAGCCTTGGTCCGTGTTGCCATGGTCAATTATTATATTCATATCAATCAGAGCCAAAGAGCATGGAGGTAGGCAAGGGGGAATCATGGTGAAAGGCACAAATATTTGGCTTTCCACCAAACTAATCCCTTGAACTCTGCACATTGGAGTCTCTGTGAATGATGCAGTCTGTGTGCCAACGTAAAGGACCTCGTGAATAATACGCATCAGCCTAGGAATACTGAAATGATAAGCTTTTCTAAAGTGAAAACTGTAATATTCTGACAAAATGTAGTGCTCAGAGAAGGAGATTTTATTTTCTCAAGTACATTACACTTTGATGGGGTGTTAACACACAGCACAGACATTTATGGGCGGGTAATGAGCATCTGGACTGCTCAGGATGTTGGCTTCCACCTATCCATATTATACCTGACATATATAATGTTCTTTCCAGTTCTAAAGTCCTCAATGAAAACTTACAATCAAGTGAATGAAGAAAAAAGAAAAACACACAAAAAAATGGAAGAATCATAGGTCGTTGGCAAAAGCATTAAATTTCTAAACTGAGGCTGAGGGCTCAAACCACAGTTCTGCTTACAATCTCTTTGACCATTATTAAAATTAACATTTTTATTAATTTTTATTAAAATTCTTTTATTAAACTAAATTTTTTAATTAAAATCAAAATTCTTCCTCTTCTTAGGTTTCAAAAATTTCCAGCTTCCTCAACTATAAAATAAGACGATGGCACCGATTGAATTCTAGTCTTATGTCTATGATTCTATTGCTTCTTTCTAATCAGAGGTGACTGATCATGGGACCAGAACAATTGTGAAATCAGACAAAGGTCTTCCTCATCTCCTTCTTACCTTTCTTTATTCGGAGCTAAAATCTAATAACAATTTCCATAAACGCTGAAAGATATTAAGGTTTCCCTAGGTGGCAGAATAGAAAGAGTGTTGGGCAGGAAGTCAGGAAAATTTGAGTTCAAATCTGTCCTGAGACACTTATGAGTTGTATAATCCTGGGCAAGTCACTTAACCCTGTTTGCCTCAGTTTTCCCATCTGTAAAAATGTGCTGACAAACCAGTATCTTTTCCAAGAAAATTACAAGTGGGATAAAAAAGAGTCAGAAATGATCGTCCTACTCTCACCTGCAAGCTGTGAAGTACTCAGTATGGGGCTAGCCTGGCACATACAGGCACTTGATAATTAAGTCTCCTTGGATTTGAGACTTTCTGTCTTCCTCTGCTGGTCTGGTATAGTGATAATGATAAATTTCTATGTCCCTCCAATGGCACTGTTCTTAATAGAGTTCATATATTTAAGTAAATATCATCTTAAATACATTTCCTGTTTTGAATCTTTGTTGATAGTGACCTTAAGCTCTTAGTATAGAAGAAACATTAAATCAGTCTCATTTCTTCATATTCAAGATTATTGTTATCATTGTTAGATAGGTTTTCATTCTTCCTTTTTTTTTTATTTTTGGGTATACCATTGAGACCAAGCCTAAGGGTAAAAGACTATTTGACATTTTAAGAATGAGAAAATCACCCTCAATAAACAATACAAGCCCAAAGATAATTATAACTTTGACATTCTAAATTAAGCACAATGCGAAAATTAAAAGACCATTAGCGTTCCTGCATAGCTTCTGATGTATTTACAATAACTTTACTCTAGACAGGAGTTCAATAAGGATTTGTTTCAACAACAGCAAAACAACTCATCAATTCATTGTAGAGGGGGGAAAATCAAGCCAGTTATCTAGTAATGCTGAGATACAACCAATTGATTGTTTGAGTGAATTTCTCAGTTTTGATTGCCTTCACAGCAATCATGCAGATCTCATTTAAATTGGGATGGGGGAAAGGAAGAAACGAGAACAATGCTGATCTAAGTCAGTAATGCTGCATTATGATGGAGTGAAATGTCTATGAAGGAAATAAATTATATCAGTTCTCTAGGGAGACTGACGGGTCTTTCTGATGACTACTACACCCGTGGACTAATTTTTTAAAAAAATGATATCTGTTTCTGACTTGCTGAAAAATGGCTACCTACCACGTTATGGGTATTTCCAAATTCAAAAAAAAATTGAGAGCATGCAATAGAGTGAAACACAAAATTGGGGCATCACAGATGGTCAGTCTTGATGATTCGGGCTCTCAAACCCAAACATATGTTAGGACAAGCTAAAGCTGCTTGAGTTGAGCCCAGATTATCCAGATAATTGTATCTCAGTAGACTTGATCTGAATGGCCTTCCAATTTTACTGTTATCAGTGGATCCAAATGGAAGATTCTATCTTGATTAGATTTTTTTTTTCATTTCTGTGTCATAGAGTAGTGGAAGGAGAAATCACATGCTTCATCTAGGAAACTGAAGAGAGTGGCCTCAGGAATAAAGCAGAGAAGGGTTCTCTTGAAACTTTATTAAAAAAAATCAAAAGGGGCAGCTGGGTAGCTCAGTAGATTGAGAACCAGGCCTAGAGACGGGAGGTCCTAGGTTCAAATCCGGCCTCAGACACTTCCCAGCTGTGTGACCCTGGGCAAGTCACTTGACCCCCATTGCCTACTCTTACCACTCTCCTGCCTTGGAGCCAATACACAGTATTGACTCCAAGATGGAAGGTAAGGGTTTAAAAAAAAATCAAAGATGTCAAGAGACTGTTTCATGATAGTCTGAGGTAGCCAGGTACGGGACTGCATGGAGGCTTGGATCTGAAGCAGGAAGACAAGAATCCAAATCCAGCTTTACATGTTAGCTGTGTGACTTTGGGCGAGTCATTTGACCACTCTGTCAACAGTTTCCTCATTTTTTTCAATGTAAATAATAACGATACTTCCCAAAATTGTTACATGGATGAAGTGAGATAATATTTGAAAAGTAATTAAAGTGAGATAAATGCTAATTATCATATATATTCCTTTCAGGGTGATGGGATTAAGCATAATATAGGGAGAAGATCATAGTATTTGGAATCAAATGAACTTGAACTCTAGTTCTATTTACTACCTATGCCATTAGCTACCTGTGAGACCTTGAACAAATTATTTTACTTGGCTGGGGCTTAGCTTTCTCAGAGTTAAAATGACGTGTCTGGACCAGAGATACTCTTAGCCTTGTGACCATGCATGTACATCATTATCTATTCATTTTTTGTTTATTCACTTGATTCATTCTTTCTTTTGATAACTATACTTTAATGTAACTCTTTTCCTCTATAATCTTATATATTATATTTTGACTATTGAAAATATTATTCTGAGAAAGGCTCTGTTGACTTCAAGAATGCCAGAGGGTTCCTTCACAAAACCAAGTTATGAACCACTGAATTCCATGATCTCTAAGTCTAGTGGTTCTTTTCAAAAGAAAGTTGCTTGAGGTCAGGGATTATTGAGTTTTTTAATTTGTAGTCCCCATTCTTCTAGGATACAGTGACATGCAAACATGTGCTCAGCAAATATTACTGATTTTAATTGATTGTAGAACACAGAAACAGCCTCAAATTAGCTCAGCTTCCCCTACCAAAGAACTGGGTTTTCAGAGAGGCAGAAATAAAATTTTGGTATAAAGCAAGAAGTTCGTGGGACTTAATTTGTTTAAAGTATCTAATCCAAAGATTTCCTGTAGCTCATTAAGGACAGCAGGAAATGTAGCTTTAAAGTATAACTTTTATTTTTTTTTCTTTTGCTCAGATTGGCAATGGATGAGATTTAGGTAGGAGGCCAGTCATGATACTGCACTGAATCTAGTGAATTATAGACCCAGGGAGGCAAAAGAAACTCAACTCATCTATTTCTGACTGTTTGGGCAAGAGCCTCAAGAGCATTATTTTCCTATCTCCAACCTTGAAAATATTTCTATTATTTATTTACTTTCAGGACTGCTTTATTATCTCTCTTTGCCATTGCTATCTATTTATGCAATAAATGCTGATGCCTTTCATGAATTAACACACTTCAAAACCTTGTTGCAAGGGGACACTGTCAAGTGCCCTTTTAGAACCATTAATTTTTGTTTCCTACTGTCTTTTTTATAGCTCCCTTAGAGCTAGAAAATACCATCTTTTTGCCCCTTCCTCATTTTAACTATTTGAATATTTTATAGGACCCTCTATGTAATCTAGAATACTTGTCTCACTGTATCTTGTTTCTTTATGTGATTGTTTAATGGATTTTTTTCTAGGACTCATAAAATAACTAGTTTAAGGTTGGAAGATTATCAGCTTTAAATTTCTCATTTTATAGAAAAGGAAATTGAGTCCCGAATAAAAATATCCAAGCGTCACAAAGTTAGTAGGGGTCTGAAATAAGATTTAAAAACAGATCTGTCTGATTCCAAGTCTGGTATAAGTTGCCTTTCCATTACTGACATGGCATCTGCCTTCAATTAAGAAAGAAAACAACCAAGTATGGCATAGAGGGCTAATATTTTGCTCTTGTTTTCATTTATCCTATGATAAAGAAAGATTGACTTTTGGCTTGTTCTATTGGCTACTAATAAAATCAGTAATCCAAGTGCTTTGAGTTCCTTGTTTGCTGTCAGGGAAAGGGAGACAAAGATAAGGAGAGGAAAGGAGAGGGATAAGTAGAAGAGAAAGATGAGAATGAGAAGATGAACAAAAAGAAGGGAAAGGAGGAGAAGATCTGGAAAGATAAGGATAAAGATGAAGAAGTAGAAAACAAAGAGAAAAATGGAATAGAGAGACGAAATGGTGTGCAACTGACTTTGTAATCTAAAATTTTGAAAGTATAGCCTTTAAAATAATTTTTAAACCTAGCTGTGGATGTAGGCATCTGTTTCTCTGTTGGCAATGATATCCTATCATTTCAATTTGAGTATGACAAATTCATTGAAGGCAAAACTACTCAAGATATGATCTTTCTGAGTTGCAGCTCATCAGCTCTATGTCTGCCAAACTACCTCCATAGTTTCTCATGTAAATAGGCAGAATATCTGCATAATATAATATGAGAGAATAAAGTAGATTCCATAAATCAATTACCTTCACCATACAATGGGCACACAACATGCTTTTTTCTAACCTTTAGAGATTAATTTATTTGTGTTATAATATAATCTCTTCCTTGTCCTCTTCTATAAATCAAATATCCTGTGGGAAGTTTCATGTTGTCTTTGTGTCCAATGAGGTGATTTTGCAACTCGTTTCCTGGGTACCCTGGAACAAGTAGGTTTCCTCTCTTGGCTTTGGTTTCCCTATCTTCAAAAATAAGGGAAGCTGGCCTAAATGACTTAAAACCCTATGATCCTAAATTGATACAAGTCTTCAGATATCTTGAGATTTATTCCTGAGCTTGGCATAAACCTTCCACTCTCCTAATTTAAGAGGTATATAATTCACCTTGATAATCTTTCTGTAACACTACTCCCAACTATCTGCCCATTAGATTTTTCTTAATTCTGAGTGTGAAGAGGAAGATTTTCTTTAGTTGTTTCTCCTCAGTTGGCTAGCTTTTGAAAAAGAAGTCATTTTATGTTTGCCCTTCTTAATTGAAAGTATTTTTCAGAAATACCTTAGCAACAAAGAAGTGATTAGACTTTAAATGATCAAGAGATCTAGAAGAGAGTATAATAACATTGCATAGAAGGTGGCTAATAATTGACCCAAATCTAAAATCAGTTCAGAAAAGTGATTAAGAAATCAAAGAAAATTGTAATCATTTTGTTAATTAACAGATCACTTTTAAACAAATGAGATAATTGGTCAAAGATGTAAAGAAACTGATATGCATTTGCTTTGACTAATATAAATTCACAACTATCCAGTCAGTTACCCAAGTCACATTGGAAAAGGGTTCCCTATCCCTCCATTCATTCATTCTCTGTCATATTTTTACATTTCTTCTGCAACCCTGGTAATTCTCTTAAGTTTTGTTTTGGTTGTGGATAATTATGGTCATTTTGCAATTTTTGTAACTCCTAAGTTCATGCCACTACTTTATTCTTTTATTTCATAATAAAAAATTATTATTATATATTTGGTCAAAAATTTTCCAAATTTTTTCTTCATTTTAAAGGAAAGCATTATCATAACCATTTTATACATAGTGAAATTAACCTGAGGCTCATCTTGGTTGTGCCTTGAAAATCAACCTGAGACTAGCATCAGACCTGAAATTTGAGTTTAGTTTTCCAGCTCCTAGATATTGTACTTTTTATGAAAAATGATTATACTTTTTAGGAGTAATGCACAGAGAGACTCATTGAACTGGAATCTGCTCTTCCATACCTCTTTGCCTTTGCTTCCTTCATACCACCATTTGCCCAAGGAGTTGAAAATGATTAAAAAAAATTCCCACTGACATCTGAACCACAAATCTACAACCCAGCTGACAAGTTTATCTTGCACTGGAACACTACTAATGATGGCAAACTCATTACTTTAAGAGGCAAACTCGTTACTTTAAGAGGGAGTCCATTATCAGTATTAGACACCACTGATAATGAGGATATTTTTAAAAAATCTGACTACACATAACTTTTACCCATTCATTCTCTGATTGGTCTATTTAAAACCCTATTCAATACTGTCCTTTGCTGAAGGGTAGTATAATTTGAGCTCAATGATAAAAATCAAGAAAACAAGGAAATAAGGTCTTTTTCAGCCAAAGTAAGAGATTAAAGAAAATCACAAAAGATCTTCTATACATTACTAAGGAGGTCCTTCAATCACTGAAGTACTCACTTGCAAAATAGAGTACTAACTTATTAATTCAATATTGGCAAATTTGAAATTGCATTTCAGTTTTAGCAATTTTTAACCCTGTCACGTAGTCAAGATTTCCCTACTAAAACTGTGTTTGATTAGTGAATTATAAGAAAATATGACAAGATAGTAATTATAAATATATATATCCAGAGAAAAGGAGATTATGTTCTGGGGGAAGGAAAAGTTGGAGGTGATCATTTCTTATCTTTTTATAGCATCATATGATCATAGAGTTGGAAGACATTTTTGGAGGTCATTTACTCTAAAACCCACACAAAAAGATCCCCAATATAGCATATATGGGCCAGAACTTGAAGCCCTCTAATAGGGGGAATGATTCCCCCTGGGGGCATGTCTTTGCACTTCAGAATATTCCCAATGATTCAGAACTTTTCTTCTATATCAAATAAAAATAAGCCTATAGGCAATGTCCCTATGGGGAAAATAGCATAAAGATAATTTTCTTTCCCCATGATAACAGGTCAGAGATACTTTAAGATGTTTATCCTATGCAGATCAAAGCATACTCTCTTTCAGGACAGTGTGTTTACAGTTTTATTTTGGAGTTTATTTTGGTCTTATGTGAGTATTGTCTTACAACAATAACCAGGATGGAAGTATGTTTTGCATGATAATACATGTATAGCCTAGAAATGATTATTTGCTATCTCCCAGATGAGGGGGGGAAGGAGATAATTTGGATCTTATAATTTTGGAAAACTTATGTTAAAATTGTTTTTATATATATAATTGTGAAAATAAAATATCTTTGAAAAAATTAATAAAAAAGAGTTTATTCTAGCCTCTCTGATTCCTCTTCTATTCATTTTAATAATCTCTAGTGAGATTATTCAATTATTACAATTGAATCTCATAAAACATAAACTCAAGGTTCTTCACCCTGGTAACCCTCCTCTTAACACTGACCCAGCTTATCTTTCTTACACTGGTGCCCACATTGAGCACAATTTTCCAGATGACATCTAATCACCACCCCTCTTCTTGGAAGCCCTTTTTCTCTTAAAATAGTCAAAGATTACATTATTATCCATCATTACCATTACCATATCACACTGCTTCTTCATACTGAATAGGCGGTGTCACCTGCAGAACCAGGAAAATAATGGTTATAACAATAAAATCAATGAGAAAAGAAACCCAAAATCTACATACCTCATAATGATAAAAACTAAACTTGGTGCTAGAACTATTAAGATAATACATCTCCTGGACTTCTACGTCATGTGATTATTAAGACAAAGGACAAAATATTTTTTTCTGATTGCCAAGACTCCTCCCATCTCTTTAAAATAAAAATAATGAGTTAGATATAAAGCAACTTGAGTTGTCTCTCTAGACTAGAATATCTGGAATTTTATAAAAAAGGTTGTTTTTAAAAGACAATATACCAATGAAGATTAAAAAACTATGAATTTGGAATATTGGCAACCTCTCAAAGTTAATGTGTTGTTTACTTTGGCGAAAGTGACTTATTCCTTCTTTCTTTCTATTTTTCTTCCTTATTTTTTCCATTCTTCCTCCCTTCTTTTTTCTCTCTCATTTTCTTTCTCTCAAATTTTTTTAACCAACTACATATACTTTATTTCCTAAAATAGTGTGATGTAAAAAATAACAGGGATCAATAAAAATAAGATCTTTTGGGACAAAAAGCAAGGGAACTATGCATATATTGAAAGTCTTTGTGTCAGAAATGGCGTTTCTTAAAGGTAGTACTAATAACCTTTCCTGGATATATTTTCCTTAAACAATTAAGAATTTTAGAGTATTTTTACTTTTAATTTTTTATCTACAACCAGGAAAGAAAGAAAAGGTTGTTTAATCTACAACTGTATTCAATTTTTCTTAAAACAGGCTGCTATGAAATCAAAGACCTTAGAATTCATCAAAAATGAAATAGGAAAATATATTAACTGAAAAATAATCTACTCTATCCCCACAGAGATTTTCAAGAACCTGTCTTTGTGCACCTGTACTGATGAACATGTTAATAACATATCAAGATATAGATGTAGTTAAAAAATCCACAAATGTTGCAAAATATGAAAAGTGAGAACAAATATTCAAAGAGTAGAGGTAGAATAAAAATCATTGCAGGTGAGAATATTAAGCTTAATTATAAAAAAGGATAAAGGTTAAGTCATATTACTGGTTTCAATAAATTATCTTCATAAGGACAAGATGGAAGCATACATGAACTATCATTCTAGTGCAAAAGATGTGGGCCATTGTGTAAACTGCAATTTTAGTAAGAATTGCCAGTGCAATATGCCAGCCCAAATAGTTACAACTATTTTAGTCTATAGGAGTTTCTGTTGTTATTAGCCTAGTGTCCAGAATGGGGGAGATGATGCTTCAATTATAATTTTCTCCAGGCATATTGCTGCTGAAATATTTTGTTCAAGTTATATCCCCAAACTGCATAATGTCTATAGAAAACAGGTTCAGTAGAAAAGGGATTCAAATCCTTCCTTAGGCCCTTTACTTTTGTGATCCTATTTAGTCTTCCCATGCCTCAGTTTCCTTCTCTGTAAAATGACATATTGGACTTGAGAGTCTCTCATGCCATTTCCAGTTCTTTGTCTGTGATACTATCATTCAGTGGAGGTTACCACAGTAGAGAATGTCCTCGAGATTATATTATGCAAAGATCAGTTGAAGAAATTGGGGATATAGGGTCTGGAATAGAAAAGAGGCTAGTAACATACTCACTAACATACTCTGTACACATACATGCATATATATACATATAAACATACCTCAGTTTCCTTATCAGTAAAATGGGGATAATAAGGATTGTGGTAAGAGTCAAATGACATAATAATGGAAAATTTTTTTAATTCTTAATTTTTTTCATTTTAAATTTTAAATTATTTTTATTTAATTTAAATTCTTTTAAACTTCTTAAATTTTTATTTTTTAATTTAAATAAAAATTTATTTAAAATTTTAAATTCTTAATCTTAAAATTCTGAAAATTTAAAATTCTTAGTGTAGTGCCTGAAACATGGTGATATATAGTTATTCATTATTGTTATTAATCATTATTGTCATGATAGTATTTGTGAACCAGCATTGTGTAGAATAAAGAATAGGTCTTTAAGTCCAGAAAATTTGAATTCATTCCCTGTTTCTGATGCATTCAGCCAGCATTCAACCTTGGACAAGCAACTTAACCTAGTCAACTCTGTAAAAATGAAAATTTGAGAGAAAACACCAAGTAACATGGTTAGTTTCCTCACTTGGGGGTTCCCTAAACCTAAAATAAAATATTTCCCATCCTTCTACTCACATACAAACATGGCGGCTCCTCCATGAGAAGGTAAATTCCTTGAGGGCCTGGATAGTTATGTTCCTCTTATTAATTGCAAAATTTATGGATTTTATGAAGTATTTATTCTGTTCTTGATTCATAAAAGGTAGCTAAAAATCCTTGTCGATTTTTTTTTAAATTTGGAGATGAGATGGGTATTAGAGTTCATTTATTGCAACTCCATTTTATACTTGGGTAAATGGGCAGTAAGGTTAAATCCAAGGATTTCTCACTTACTACTTTGATCTAGTGACTTGACCTCTCTGGTCCTCAGTTCTTCATTTATAAAATGCAAGGGTTAGACTAGACAGACTTCTAACGGCCCTTAGAATTCCAAATCTAAAGTTCTGTTACCCTCAGTGATTTGCACAGGGTCAAACAGGTAGTAAGTGGAAGAGGGAGGATCAAAACTCAGGTCCTCTGACTCCAATCAGAATCCCTCACTCTGGAAGGAGAGTCAGAGTTGACTAACAGCCCTGGTTGTTCTGGATGCATCTATAGTCATTAAAAATATATCAGCAAAAAAAAATATATCAGCAGAGCTGCTTGTTCTCAAATGAACTACAGTGAAAAAGTACATTAATTTTATTTTATTGCTTAAGATGTCTATCCAGTAAGAATTCCAGATTCTCTTGGTTGTTTTATTTAGAGAATATAATACTCAAGAATATAAAATGGGAAATTCCATTTTGGTAAGGTGGGTCTCTTCAGGGTCCAGGTTTAGACCTGTTATCATTTTAAGATCCACTTGAGTCACAATTGATTTTTTTCAGTGGGAAGATGAGAGGTGAATTGGAGAAGGAAGGAAAGGCAATGAGCATTTATTAAATGATTACTATGAGTCAGGTACTGTGCTAAAGCACTGTACTAAACACTGAAATAAAAGGAAAAAAAGGATAATTCCTCCCCTCAAAGAACTTGCATTCTAATTAAAGAACATAACAGATAAAAGGAAGCTTAAAAACTAGGGTATTGGGGTAGAAAGAAAAGGAGGGACTGCAAAACATTGGGGCACAGTATGGATAAAATCTGGAAAAGCAGAATGACAGCAAGGAAGAGAATAAAAGGTTAGAGACTAAAATGTAAAGCCCTGAAGGAAATCACCAGTGAGAGAAAGGGGTTTGCATGGAACATTGTGGAGAGATGTTCCAGATTAATCTGGTATGAAGAAAACACCACCCAAGTTCATCCATTCCTGGAATTCCTAACTATATGTTTCTTTTATAGTTATAGTCACAGATATTCATATTTATATATCATATACATTGATATCATATATACATTGTATAGATAACTATAGCCTTTATAAATTATATATAATTATTTGTTATATGATTTTATATTTTATATATGTATAAAAATAATATCCTTTAATAAGATACATTATGCATAATGTATATAAATCAAATATATAAGTATACAACATATCTATTTATACATTCATATTTTTATACAAATGGTAAATGGTCTTATAATTCTGTATCTAGATATACCCCAAACCATCACAATACATACTGGATGTCTTCATACGACGTTACTAAGCTCCCAGACCATTTAGAAAATATAGGATCTCAATGACTAAATCTCTGGTTCCTCTCACCATCTCTGTTCCTCCCCTGACCAACACTGCTCTTTCACCTCCACACACTTACACATTTGCTATCTTCCCCTATTAAAACGGAAAGTCCTGAAGAACAATAATTAAAATAAAAGTAAGTACTTAACAAATGCTTTCCATTTGTTTATTTACGCACACACTTATTTATTCATTTATTTATCTCCCATTTTATAATTCAGAAAATTAAGCTCTTCTGAGAATTTTCAGAGAGAAATGGAACAGGGATTGCTTTATAAATGCTTCTACTTCAACAGTTAGAAAGTTCTTGTATCAGTCATCATTCTAGAAATAAAGATACATAATAGTTCTGCTGCTACCTTCTTGTCAATAGTAATTATAGACTCATGATAATAGCATTTTCTGGAAGAACAGAGAGTGTTACCTTAACAATCATTATACGCTTAATGAATTTTTGACTCTCATGAAAAACTTGGGAAATGGAAAAGTAGACATGAAATATCCAGCATCACAAAAATTTAAATTAGGAAATATGTACACCTGTCAAAGATCTGATAGTTTAGATTTCTCCAATGTGGGGAAAATGGTATTGCTTATTTTTTTCCTATTAAACACATTTAGGTCCCCATGGGGATAATTCAGGTCTAACTAGTTACTTGGAAATATGAAATAATCAACAATAATAAAGCGGACGTGGCTGGTAATGTGTTATTCTTCAGCCATTTGCTATAACTTATTAATGAGAAAAAATGTAAAAGGTTAATTTTCTAATTACATACTCCCCTGAGGTAAATTATGCACATTATCATGTTCATTGACACACTATAATGGGTACTTTATGGAAAAGTGATTTTCTCTGAAGCTATGTACTATCAACATAGTTTATTTTTAGAATGTAAGTAGACAGAATGAAGAACCAGAAAATATCCAGCCTCCACCAAAGACATGTTTATGAGATACTTTTGACAGCAAAGAAATCCATAATTTATTGCATCTTCTGAGTATTTTCTCTTCTTTTTCCCTTCCCTTGGCCCTTTGAAATGTCTATGCAGTGCACTGGAATGAAAGGCAATTAGGGGAGCTGATGAAACATTGGAAATTCCAGGAAAGTTCCCTAATTGAGGTTTCCAGAATCTTAGAGTTGGGGGGGACTTACGAGGACAACTCATTGAACCCAAAGCTGAACAAGAATTCCCTCTGCAATAACACCATCAAGAAAATGGATGGATAAATGAAGGAAGGAAGGAAGGAAGGAAGGAAGGAAGGAATGTTCATCTGGCCTTTGCCTGAGAGCCTCTAGTAATAGGGAACCTACTCTCTCTTCAAATCAACTGATTCTACTTTTTTGATAACTCTGATGAGAGCTAAGTGGATCTATAGTGCACAGAGTACAAGGCCTGGTGTCAGAAAAAATCTTCTTCCTGAGTTCAAATCTGGTCTCAGGCAGTTATTATCTGTATAACTTTGAGGAAATCATTTAACCCTGTTTGCCTCAGTTTCCTTATCTGTAAAAAATGAGCTAGAGAAGGAAATGGCAAGTCACTCTAGTATCTTTGTCAAGAAAACCCAAATGGGATCACAAAGAGTTGGTCACAACTGAAAACAACTGAACAACAATAAAAATACATAGGAAGATTAACTTAAAATATTCCTCTCTGTAGTTTCTACGGATCTAAGTCCTGCCCTTTTAGACAATTAAGTGCAGGGAATTTCCTCTTCCAAATGAGATTCCTTCAAAAACATCATAACTTTATTCATCCCTAGTCCTCCAAGTCAAAATTTCACTTCTTTCAAACAATGCTCCTATGATAGAGCCTCTACCAGCCTGGGAACCCTTCTCTAGAATCATCAGAACTCATTGCATTTTTATTATAATAATTTTCCCAGTTACATGTAAATATAATTTTTCTAATATTCATTTTTGATATTTTGTAATACCTGCTCCCTCTCTCCCTCTGACACCCTCACCTTCTCCAAGAAAACAGGTAATGTGATATAGGTTATACATATATTATCACATAACACATTTCTATATTTGTCATGTTGTGGAATAAGATATGTTGCTTACATTAAGGAAAAATTCATGGAAGAAATGAAGAAAGGTATGTTCCAGTTTGCATTAGGATTCTATCTGTCCCTTTTGTGGGAATAGATATTATCGCATATTTTTAAAAGGGTCCTTCAGAACTGACCCAAATCCTAGAGGTATCCTTTTTCCCATTTTGGAAATAATTGAAACAAAACCTCTTGAAAAAAATCCCTTAGCTCCATCATCTTCTGAAAACACTTTTCCAGTGCCAGGTACAAGTGCTGCCCACCATTTCTTGTGGGACCTGTTGTATTGGGGGATTGTTTTCAGAGTATAGCCTGGCTAGATGAACAATCATGTCCTTCAAATACTAAAATTCTCGGTTCTACATTTCTGTAGATCCAGATTTTCCTGACTACAAAACTAGGACACTCTCTACTAGGCAACATAGCATAATAGCACAAAAATACCAAAAAAAACATGCTTTTTTTTTCTAAATATTTTCCAAAAAGCATTATAGATGCCTTTCTATACCAAGAGCCAAGATTGACAAAACACACTCTGTAGAAGTAAACGCCACAAGATATGGTAGTAGCTGTATTCTGCAATGCAATTGAAATTTTAGTTTATTTTAAATTTAAAAATAAAAACTTTCCCCACCTTAAAATGTAAGTTGCGTCTCTTGAAAATGTGGCCCTCTCTACTCATAAAGCATGTCACATCCTGAAAAATAGACTAGGAAAAACACACAGAGAGACACATAGGCACCAATTTTAAGCTGGTAATGAATGATTTATGAGCCAAGAGGACACAAGGACAAAAATGATTTCTTTAAGGAGAAGTAAGTTAGCAACTCGATATGGAAAGTAGCAAAGGAGTTTAATGCTGGTTGGGAGCAAAGATAGAAGGTAAGATTGATACTTAATGTGAAGGAAAGGATAAACCCTCCCTGGGAAACTCTGGATCTTATTATATATACAACAACTCCACTGCTCCATTAAGACTGACCAAGTGAGCATGGTATGGCTCACCAGTCAATATTCAAAATTGTAAACAGATATAGATAGATAGATAGATAGATAGATAGATAGATAGATAGATAGATAGATAGAAATAGATGATAAATAGCCCTCTGTCAAACTGAAAGTACTATGTATATGTATATATGTTTATTGCTCTCTTTTCTTCTTCTTTTTCTCCTCCTCCTCCTCCTTCTCCTTCTCCTCCTTCTTCCTTCTCCTTCTCCTTCTCCTTCTCCTTCTCCTTCTCCTTCCTCTGGTAGGACCTAGACCTACTTAAATGGAATGGTTTTCTTTGACGGCACAATCATTAGAGGACCAGACTATCTAAGAGTCATAAGATCATCACTAATTTAATCATAAGGTGGTAAATCATTAATGACATAGAAAAGATTTTTCTTTCACTCCCTCCTTCTGTCTACGTACTTCTACCTGCCACTCCATTTCGATCTTTCTGTCTCTCTACCTCTTTCTCTAAGCCTTTATCTCTATGTATCTGTGTCTCTGCTTCTGATTCTATTTCTCTTTCTCTTTATCCCTCTGCCCCTGTCTCTCTGGCTTTGTCTATTTGTCTCACTGTGTGTCTCTATCTCTGTCTCTCTGCCTTCATATCTATGTTTTTGTTTTTCTCACTGTCTCTCAGTTTCTCTGACTTTATCTCTATCTCTCTATCTGTGTCTTTGTGTCTCTGTCTTTGTTGGTCTGTCTCTCACATGAACACACACACAGAATCACACACAGACACACATGAAACCAGGGAGCCTCTTTGATAGTGAGTTATCAAAAGGTGATTATTTTTTAAAAGAAAGATCCATTTGCATATTCATTGACCATAATGTGATTCATAATTCCATTGTCAGATGATCCTGAAATTGGCATCTTCTGGTAGATGACTGATGTGAAGTGAAACCATAAGTGTACATGAGCCTTTTCCCAGATATCCATGTTTTATAATTTCTGCCAATTTGGGCATTAGTGAAACCACTGAATGAGAAGGCAACAGCAATGAGTCTGGACCTGTAGGTCTCTATTAGGCAGCATCTGCTGAGCTGAAAGGATGAAATGCAAAGCATGGACTTCTGATCCCTACTATAGTTCAGGAGAAGTGAGGCAACACATTGTGTGTGAAATCTATATAACAAGTGACATTATAACTAGATTGGTACAGCTTTCAGAATGATATATTATCAAACCAGATAATGTACGTGAAAGCAATTTGAAAAACCATAAAGTGCTATACAAATGTAAGGTATTCTTACAGTAGGAAATGGGGAGATGATATAATGACAAAAAACTCATGCTAATTTCATAGTTCTATCAGATCAAAGAATAAGACAAATGTCTATGCAGCAAAGAAAAAAATCAGAACAGAACAAATGGACTAATAGGGAAGAGGTATTGTTACGGAACAAATGGCTGTAATAGCTTTGAGAAGATAGAGGGAAGTGAGGTAGTTGGAAAGGCAAACTGGAAAATGAACTTGAAAATATCAAAATGTCTCAAAAGTCTTTTAAGATCAGAAAATTGCTAATAACCTTAAATTTTCATTTCTCTGACAATGCTGTATTATCACTACATTCAGGATCAAAAGAAATCAGTGAAAAGTATATAGCTGAGAAATGAATTTGAAATACTTTCCTAGCTTTTGAGTAACCAAACTTTTACCTCACCAGTGATTTTCCTACCACCCAGATGGGGGCTGGGGTGATAAAAACTATTTTCATATTGGAAATCCTAGCTGCTGAAAATTAAATGATAATAATAATCTATTCACTCCAATCTAATTCTTTTCTCTAAGACCAAAAATTTATCATAAAAATTCTTTGATGTAGAACTCAAAGGAATTTTAGCAGTTAGCTAGATCATCCAAATGGTTCATTTAATAGATAAGGACACTGAGGTCCAAAGAGATTAAGTGATTGATCTAAGGTCACATAGGTAGTAAACAGAAGTCGAAGAGTTTGAACTCAGCTGCTACAGTGCCATTTTATCTATTACCCAAAGATTTTTAAGCTCTGTACATGGACTAATTTCTTTTTTTTAAAAAATTGCTAACTATATTTCAGTATTATTGTTTTTCTTTGAAATCCTTTGGTCATTTTTTTACATATTAAAATATTCTGAGAATTCCATATATTTACAAGACTGGCAAATAGGTCTGTGATGCCAAAGGGAACAAAAAATTCAGAGTCCTTTTTCTATACTATGTTGTCACCTCAATTTAAGAGTACTTGTCTAAGGCTTCGTCCATCATTTCAAGCTACTTTAACTCTTGAGAAACTATTCATTTGAACAAATAGGAACATTCAAACAAAAAATACCAATGGGATAATGGCCAATTAGGTAAAAATGTATCTATCTTCTTCATCATCATCTACCACCTATCTAAAGAGATATAGCTTTATGTCTATTAGCTATATAGATATATTTTCCCAACAAGAAATGCTATCTAGCAATCAGTTGCCCACTGGAGATGTTCAGAAGGAGGTTGTATGGCTTCAGGAGGGTGACGATGCAGAGATTCTTATTTAGAATAAAAGAGATTTAATGGGCCCTAAGGACCCTTCTAATTCTGATATTTTATGAATAATATGAAGAAATCTTCATGAAGAAAACTAATGATATAAATAGTTATGGAACAAACAGATCAACCAATCCAATATTTATTAAATAACCCTTATGTGCCTAAACACTGTATTAGGGGATAACACAGAGAATATAAAGTAAAAAATGAAATAATCTCTAATCTCAAGGAGTTCACATTTTATGGAGGGAAATAACATGCATATGTAGTATGTAGATATGTAAGTATATATGTATTTATATACAAATATGGCAGCCAGATGACTCAGTGAATAATGTTGGGTCTAGAGTCTAAAAGACCTGACTTTTGATCTGGCCTCAGATACTGTAATGGTGGGGCAACAGGGATGCTAACTATTATTATTTGTGGGTTCTCACTGGGGTGAGAGAGACAGGAATGACAGACAAACAGGATTAACCAGGATAGGGAGACCAGGGTTTACTGCCAAGCTGTTAACTGTCGATAGGAATGTCATTTAGGCCCAACAGTCACTCAGCCCACCTAGGCCAGGGTCTATGGAACCAGCAGGCAGAAGGTAAAAGTTTATAACAGTTTAATTGAGGGAAACAATAATTAAGGATGGGAATAAGGGATTATATACTTACAACCTAAGGGCAAACCACAGAAGCAAGGGAAGGACTTGACTACACTATTCTATTGACCTAAGCCAGGCAGGGCCCAAAGGAAGCAGTACTGAAGTCACAGGGAAAACTCCTCCAAACCTAGCTCCAGCCAGGTTTGGTCAGCTCAGCTAAAGGGCCTGAGGATGACTTTCAATTGGGGTCTCACGGTAAATCCAAGGATGGTCACAGGATGCCAAGAGCCAACTCCACCAGGTGATCCAAGGTACCCAGGTAGGGAGAGTGAGTCTGCAATGCTGTCCACCAGATCACAAACCACTTCCCCACTTGGTGCTACTCTGCAGGTCTGTTGTCCATTGCTGAAAGCCTCCACCTCTCAGGATCCCAGGGAATCTGGATGCGGTTTTTCCCTAACTCTAAGATCTCCCAGGGTTAGCAACAGTTATGTCCCAACCGCTAATGGAGTCTCTCTCAGAGTCCAAGCCCCACTTCCTTCTCCTTCATTCCATCTTGGAATCCTCCAGCCCTTCCTGCTAGGTCCAACACTAATACCAAATTAATCTTCCTCACAACAATACTTACTAGCTGTGTGCCCCTGGGAAAGACACTGAGTCTCTGTTTGTCTTACCGCTTGGGCTAGAAATGATAAACTATTCTAGACTTTTTGCCAACAAAATACTATGGACTGTATTTGCACACTATGGTCCACAGTCACATGAAGAGTTGAACTCATGGCTAAACAAACACCACACAGCATAATTATATTCATATGTGTGTTTTATGTGTACCCATTTTTTCCATCTCCTTTAAGGAAGGAACTGTCTTTTTCACTTAGCACATGCCTGACACATGATTATAATGTATTTATCAAATTGACTTGAATAATAAATTATTTAATTTCTATAATTATTCATAGAATTAACTTGGACTGATGGAGAGCTATGGATAGAGTAGAAATAAAGATGGAGATGGAGACAGAGTTATAGACACACATTTACATACATATATACAGATATGCATGAACATATACATATAAAGGAGTGTGGACATATAGATGCATATGTACCTATATAAAATGAAATAGGCTAATTATGACCTTGTGAGCTTCAAAAGACTGTTATATAGTCCCAAGTGCTATCAGAGGTCTCGTACTTGGCACAATATAACAGAATTTTTAGCAATCTACCCCAGCAATCTACAGATTAGACACCAGAACCTAAAAACAAGGATTTGACCTTTTCAATCAACTATATACATTCAGAAGAAAACTAGATGATTTGAATGCTTTGTTATAATTAGTTTAAGTTTGAGTCTACTCCTTCCAATGACTGCAGTGGTAAGAGGGTGTTGGTGGGAAGTGCTTGTATTTTGGTTTTTTTTACTTTATCTTTCTAAGTAAATATCCCTTTGTGAAAACTGTTCATATTAATTAATTAAAAGAAATTAAGTTGTTCAATGTTGAAGAGTATCAGTATTAGAAGTGAGATGCCAACCATAACTAGTGATTTATATTGAGGAGAAGACATGGGAAAGGAGGCTGGACCCTATGGCATGAGAAAAAGACACCCCAATTCTTCAGGGATACCCTTAAAAGGATGAAAGCAAATGTACCTGACCATGATTTTCTGTGGGACTAAATTCATCCCTATAAGGAAAAGTTGGGCTGTACATCCCCAGAGTTTATAAAGGAAAGACATAAACACATATTACGTGTGTGTGTGTGTGTGTGTGTGTGTGTGTGTGTATGTGTGTGTGTGTGTGTGTGTGTGTGTGTGTGTATTTATATTCCTGCTTTGGAAATGCCTCCTAATTCCAATTATTCATCTCTGCTGGGGAAAAAAAATGATTGTGCTGGGGAAAAAAGAATGACTTCACCTATTGAAACAGGGCATATATAAATCTGAGGGAGCTGAGATTAACCTATCCAGTTACAAAAGAGCTTTCCCAAAATGCAATTTACAAGTGAAACTGATGCTTGAGAGATAGAAACATAATTAAATAATTGAAATTCACTTTTTTTTTTAAAGTCTGCTTTTTCCTTTATCAGCCCTAGATGCCTTGGCATAGGCAGGTTTATCTGAAGACTATTTTACTTCCTATAATGAGGTGTTTCAACTAATACACAGTCTCCTAACAGAATAGATCTTGATTTTTGCCTAATTTCAATTCATTTAAAGAAAGGTTTGATTAGGGTAGGGAAAGGAAATAATGCATTTTATCCAATCTTCTTGAATTTCTGAATTCTTAGTACTTTTCAGTAAGGAATTAAAATCCCTAAAAGATAATTCTAGGAGGCAAAGATACATAATTAACATAAGTGAAATAAGTATTTCATAATGATGTGCCATTTGAGTCAGATAAGAAATTAAGAGAAATTTATTCTTGCTATTAATAGCCTCAGATACATTGAATGGCCTTGTCAATTGATGAGTTCAAAAATGTCTAGAGAAGAGAAACCAAGACAAATTTATACCATATCAATATAGCCTGCATGCTGAGGCTCCTTCTACAAATCAGATTAGATTAGGGGGTTTCAGAGGGTAATAACTATTAATCTTTTTCATTGTCATTAGAGATAATAATACATGTTTAGGACTTTTGTATGGTCATGAACTCCCCCCAATCCTCCCCCACATCATTAGCTTTCCCATTGCTTATCAACCAGACATAGTTAGCTTTTAAAAAAGGTATTTATTATGGTTAGGATGGGTATATCAAGTAATGTGGTAACAGAAAAGACCTCTTAAAATCAGGGAACACTTGCATACTTAAGATTCTTGGGGAAAGTAGGCTAAAATCTATAGTAAAATTGCAATGAGGTACTCATATAGAGAACTCTTGTTCCAAAGAGGTAACTTAAGAGTTGAAAGGCATTGGAGATTCTTTTTCTCTACATGGGAGAACTCTTATAGGTACTTTAGGTACAACTCTCTATCTCTCTGAGAGTCTATGCCCCGAAGTCATTTTTAATGAGTCTATTCTTTTCTTTCACTTGTCTTTTAAATCCTCATGCTATCCATGCTTTCAGCTGCTGCTACTTACAAGATGATGCTACTAATTCTAGTGGACATTTCTACTGATGTAGATAAGGCTTCAAAATCTTCTGATCTTTCAGTTTTCTCAAGGTTATAACCTAGTCATTTCCTAGACTCTTAATTATCTCTAGATTATTAAACTCCTTTACTTTTTTGAAATTCTATGATTTTTATTTATATTTTAATAAATTTAATTTTTCCCCTGGATTGCATGTCAATACACTTTCCAGTAATGGTTTTCTTACATTTTGTGATCTGTTCTCTTCTTCTCTCCCATCCTCCACTCCAAAGATCATAGGTAATATAATATAGGTTGTGCATGTGTTATTATACTAAACTTATTTCCATGTTCATCATGTTGTTAAAGAAGATAAATAACACTTATACTAGAGAAAAACACATGGAAGAAATAAAATAAAGAATGGCAAGTTTCAATTTGCATTCAGTTTCTATATGTTCCTTCTATGCTGATTGATATATAATATATAATACTATATATCCTTTTTTGTCATGCGTCTCTTGGAGTTATCCTGGATCTCTCTATTGCTGATAATAGTTAAGTCACTCACAATTGATACTTTATTACTGTTACTATGTATATCCTCCTCCTGGTTCTGCTCACTTTACTTTGCAATACTTCATTTAAGCCTTTCAAATAATATCAGTTTCCAGATCCACCAACAGTGTATTAGTGTCCCAATTTTTTTCACATGCCCTCCAACATTTATAATTATCCTTTTTGGCTGGTCAGTCTGATAAGTATGAGGTGATGCTGCATAGTTGTTTTAACCTGCATTTCTCTATTCAAGCATCTTTCCTCTAGAGGTCTTCTATCTCTCTATCCCTGATAGATTTCTTGTTTTCTACCAGCCCATTCTTTTGGGTGACATAGTCAGTGGAGAAGAAGGAAGAGAGAGACGGGTCACTTCTCTCAGCAAGAGCAATTTCATTTCAGGGAACTAGAATACTCATTTCTTCAATTAAAAGCCTCTCCTATTAAATTAATTGCCCAACTAGCTAGATTTTTAAATGAAATCTAGAAGTCTTGACTTGATATTCAAACATCCACAAAATGTTTCCTATATAGCACCATCTGTCTTTATCCAGTGGCCTATATAGCCCCTGTGACCTTTTCAAATTGATTTTCACTTATTCATATCTAGTTTAAATTTAATTAATTGATTCAATCAATATCCTCTGAAACTTGTGATTAATTGATATCAGATAGGAATCTCAGCCCTGCAAAGGTATCAGTTTAAAAAAATCAAACATGTTAAGTCTGGAGAAAAATAGACAGTGAGTCAATGAGGGCACAAATGAATGAGAGCTATCTTCCAGCATTTGAACTTCTTTCACCTAAAAGGGGAATTAGTTTATTTTCCTCCTTGACACCAATCAGAAAAAATCTGAACACCAAGTAGGCATTCCAAATATGGATATTTGACCTCATGTGAGGAAAAAAATCTTCCAAATCATTACAGCTCTTCAAAAGTTGGTTAAACTAAGTAAGGAGATAAAATACTGGTTTCCCCTCTCCTTAGAGCTCTTCCAGAGAAAGGGATGATATTATATAACCTCCATGGTCTGTTCTAGCTCTAATATTGTGATCTCATTATCCTCTGTCAGGTATAATGTAGAAGAGTATGATGAATTCAGGTATGGGTCAGAAGAGAAAGTCACTTTAGTCCATTTTAGTAAAGAATTAAAATTTCTACAAGATAATTCTTAGAGGCAAAGATACATATTTAACATAAGTGAATAAATATTTCATAATTATATGCCAGAAGGGTCAGATAAGAAATCAGCAGAAATACGTTCTTACCAGCAATAGCCTCAGAGGAATTGAGCGGCCTTGTCAATTGAAAAAGTTTAAGGTCCTCTTCAATGTGAAGATTCTGTCATCCTATATCTCAGTCACCAAAAGCAAGAAGAAAAATGAAATTTGTTAGCTCTCTTTCTCTCCATAAAAATTATGAGTGTTAAAGAAATTAAAGAGGAGGGGTTAACTTGAGCACTGAATTGGGTAGCAGTATCAGCAACAAAAATGACAGCAAACTCAAAAGACAGTTGTCTGTGGGACACCCATCCCTATAATGTGGGTTTTGAAGTGTTGTGGCTGAAGAATCTACATTCCCCAGAGTGCCCCAGGAGTCCCTACCCCTTACTTCCTGGTGTGGGATTGGTCTGCACTGGACCAATCCCATTCTGGGGCGGGACCATGTCCCCATTTCCTAGCATGGGATTGGTCCTGAGTGGACCAATGCTAGGGGAGACCATGCCCCCTGCTGCCGGAATGGTCTATGTAAGGACCAATCTCGCCCCTAGGAAAACTTTGAATTGGAGGAGATTCAGAGTAGCTGGGGAGTTAGTTAATTTCAGCCAGGGGAAACTCCGATTTTTCATACTTTTAATAAAGCTAATAATATAAAATGAGTTTTTTTTTCTTATTTTAATCATTCCAACAACCTTATACCACATTAATTAGACTAGGTCTTTAGAAGGCTCAAATAACTAATATTCAATAAAGGATCAGGTGATCTACCATTTATCAATTTATATGTATATATATAAAAGCAAGCTACTGAGTGATTTTTCAGTCTTTTATACCATTTCCACAATGTGTTGTCCAGTGCATGCTTTATGCATATGTATTTTGTGATTTAAAATGAGTAGACGCCTCCATTTATTCACTATGAGCTTGTCCTCTGAAGACCTTTTTTTTTTTTCTTCTAGAATGACAAAGACTTTCATGATCTAAGGTTGAGTGAAAAGTAAAGGAGACCTGAGCAAGAATTAGATTGGGGTCAGAGATTCTACAAAACATTTTAAATACTTCAGAAGAGCCATGATCTCATTAGAGTGGGCACCCCCTTCAGTCACCCAAATCACAACACATCTAAACCCTTTCATTATATTATTCTTGTCCATGCTCTGCCATGAAGTATTTGTAGTGGGTCCCATTTCACTTGAAACTCCCCGTAGTCCAGAGTAAACCTTTCTATGTGTGTGCATGCTGTCTGTCTATCTCTGAGAGTTAAAAACCCTTGTAGTAATCCAATAAAGCTAATGGATCATTTTCAGAATAATGTTTATAAAGGCATACAATAAAAATAGGATTTTGTAGACAAATATATTGAAACACAGTTTTCAGAAAAAAAAAAACTAAAAAATAACTTTCAAGGACCCCAGGTTAAGAATCCATTGCTTATTCTTTTAACATTAAAACATTTAGTATTTCTCTCTCTTGTCACTCATTTGTGATATTTTTGGTCTCCTTCCTTTTTTGCCTCTCCTCTTTGTGATACATATTCCAGAATTTTTTTACTTTTATTTTTTTAGTATAACACTTGAATAATATAAATAAAGTATGATAAGATGCAATACCTCACTTATTCCTGCCAAATGCTCCTTTGCATTTTGGCTTTTCTGAAATCAATCAACATATTTCAGGCATCGTCCTAAATCTTGGCAATACAAATGTAGAAGAACGAAACTCTCTCTTACTCCAAGGACCTTATATTTTCCCATATTCCTTCTAGTATTTGTCATTTTCCTTTTCTGTAACACATTCTAAATTCAAATTATCTGAGTTGCTAGTAGTATAAAAGAAGAGGAATAGGAAGGAAAAGTAAAGGAGGAGGAAGATAAGGAAAAAGAGGAAGTTTTAATAAGAAATTAAAATCAAAGGTTACAGGGAATGACTTTTCCTTTCTTTTAATTTGGAAGTTTACTCAATAGATGTAGAGGGGAAAAAGCATTTTTTTAACAAAACACAAAATCCACACCAATTTTAAAAAGTAGAAACATAGGAGTAAATAATTTACTTTAAATGATAATTATATATATATATATATACGTATGCATGCATATCATATACCAAGATAAGTACAAAATGAGTACATGATTTAGATACAAAACATAGTGTAATAAGCAAATTAGTGGAGTATTGAAAACTTACCTGTCATATCATGGATAGAGAAAGTTCATAATCAATCCAAAGGTAAAGAGGTTCATGAGATATAAAATGGATACTTCTGATTACACAATTAAAAAAAAAGTTGTTGCACATATAAAACCAAAGTGAAAAAAAAATAGAAAAAAGGCAGGAAATTGTTGGGGGTGGGGTGGATCTACAAGTTTTTCTGAAAAAGTCTCTATTCTCAGAAGGTAGAGAATTGAGCTAAATTCGTAAAAACAAGAACCATTCTCTCCTGGATGAATGGTTAAAGGATATAAACAGGCATTTGTCAAAGGGAAAAAATAAAAATTATCAAAAGTCATATTTTTAAAATGCCACAAATCATTGGTAATTAGAAAAAAGAAAATTAAAAGCACTCTGACATAACATCTTAAAACCACAACATTGGCTAAAATTACAGAAAAGGAAAATGACAAATGCTGGAAAGAATATGGGAAAATAATTCAGATACAATAAAGGATAATCTGTCAACTAGTTTGACCATTCTGGAGAAAAATATTTGAACTATGCCCAAAGATGTAGAAAAATGTGCATACCCTTTAACTCAGCAATTCTACTGCTAAATCTATACCCCAAGATCAAATGAAAAGAAAAAAGATTCTCTTGTACAAAAAGTTTATTACAACTCTTTTTTTTTGTCAAAGAATCTAAAATTATGAGGATGCTTCTCAACTTGGGAAATGAATGAAGAATTTATGGATTTTGAATGTAATGGAATATTTTTATGCTAAGAAGTGATCAAAGGGATAATTTTAGAAAAACCTGAAAAGACATATGAAATGTTGCAAAGTGAAGTGAATAGAAGAACCAGGAGAACAATGTATATAGTAACAGCAATATTATAACATTAAAAAAAAACTCCAAAGGAATCATTGTGAAAAATCCTATTCTCCTCTAAATATCGAATTGATGAATTCTGGTCATAGACGGAAGTGTATTTTCCTTTTTTTTTTCCCTCAGAATATGGCTATTGAGAAATAAGGTTTGCATGACTTTATACATATAATGGGTGTTATATTCCTTGCCTTCTCAACAGGTCAGAGAGTGATGGAGGAAGAAAGAAAATTTAGAATTAAGTGTAAAAAGTTAAATTAAAACATAAAAACAAAGAGAATAAGCCAGAAAGAAAATAATTACCAGGCAATCTTATATTGCAAAGTCTGAGGATGGAAATGGATTTTCAGTATGACCACTGAAGACCCTAAAATTCTACAAATTTTGCGAATCAGACCTTAATTTCTTATTTTGTTGGTTGTCTAAATTTAAGAAAGTGATGGAGAAAAATTTAGTAATGCAAATTAAATTTAAAAATATGATCAGGAAGAATTAAAAATTCCAGACCCCAGATTCAAATGGAGTTATTCTATTTTAAAAAAAAAAAAACTGATGAGGGGGTCAGTAGTCTCCAACCACTATGGCGGAAACACTGTGTTTTATTTATGGAGACAAATAGATAAGCATCACTAAGGATGAGCAGGAATAAATGTATTCTAATCTACATTATTGGAGCTAATAGCCATACCAGTTAGATCACAGATCCACTGGAATATTTTGTTACTCAACCAATCAATATAACTAAGTAAAAATGACTCATAAAATTATCCCGAGTCCCATAACAAGTCTGAAATCTTTACATGTCAGATCTCCACATATCCGCATTACCAATTAGCAACTCCATTCCCATCACTGTACATACACACAAGTCTACACTTGGACCAGATAATATAGAATCCTAAATCATGTGGAATATCGAAGCCATCGCCTCATAATTATGTATTTCCACTCTCAAACCATCTTGCATCATCCTATCTCTTCTCCTTCCCTCTCATTAAAGAAAAAGATATATTTCAATTACTAAGATTAATTGCTCCTATGGGTGTTGGTGTCATTCGATCCAAACTTCTTCATTACTTTCCTCTAATATCGAGCTTTTTGACTCATACTTTGTAATATTTTTTCATGTGTCTTTAAATTTATTCATATCTCTCCAACTGCTTTCCTTTGACCCTTCTAGCTAATTCAGCCATCATCCTTTTTTCACCTTCTCTTCACTAATAAACTTGAGAAAGTTATCTCAGCATGATGTCTTCCCTTCATTGCTAACTCTTTCCCCAATCCCTTTCAATCAATCTTGAAAGTTCATGGTTCATGCTATGTTTCAAATCTACTGAAACTGCTCTCTTAAGACCTCCTATATATGTCTTCTATTTTGCCTCTCTTGCTACTTTTGCCATAGTTATCCACTCCAATCTACTGTCTATTATTTCCTAATATAGCTTTAGAGGCAATACACTTTTACATTTCTCTTTCTTATATGTATCCTTTGTTAGCTACTTATTCTTTTCCTGTCCTGTGAAAGGGTGTTTTCTCCAAGGACGTGTCCACTGAGTGTTTTTCTATATATACACATATTTATCTTAAGTAATATCTGTTGGATGAATGAGTGAGTGAATGAATAAATGAATGAAAACAAATGTCATCTGTTCCTAGAGTTTCCCACCTAAGATGAATTCTGTGGTTTGGGAATTAATTAGATAAAACTGACAAAACATTAAGAATGTTGTAGTGGAACAGTTTTAGCTTTTGAGTCAAAATACCATGTTTTAAATCCTGAATCCACTACTTAGTACATAGATGACCTTAAGCACCTAAGACCACTCAAGAGCATCAATTTTGTTTACTGTAGAATGGATAGTTTGGGCCAAGTGATCTCTAAAGTTGCTTCTGTCTCTAAGTCATAATGTTATGCAGTACAATATACATAGTTAAGTCAGATTTTGTAATGGCAAAAAAATGGAAAAAAGAGATGTCCATTGAGAGATGGGTGAATATGTTATAGTATATAGATGTGATAAAGGAGAGGAAGGAAATTTGTTTTGCTTGACTATACATATTTGTCACAAGGAAATTGTCTTCTCCAGAGAGACTAGGGGAATGGGGAGATGAAATAGATATTTTTCACTTTAAAAATACTTTTAAAGAGAGTTTATATATGTTGGGAGAGGGGGGAGCTCTGGGTATGGAATATTCCATCCACTTTCCAATGAGTTCACTATTATGTTAGTTTTGTCTAAGTGCCTTACTTGGTTTCATTAGATCTCTCACAGAATAGATGTAATCAAAATATTTATAACATAAAAACAAATTATGTCAACAACACTTAAATTAAAAAGAATTTTGGACAAACTGATGGAGCTATAGAAAGATGAAACTTCCAACAAGTCCATGTAACTTCATGGTATATTTCTACTCCTTGTGTGTATACTCAAAAGTTATCATCTCTTTTTTTAATAGGGGAGGTGGATAGTGAGTTGAACTATCTTATTTGCCTGTGATATAATTGTCTTCCTTTCAATAAATTTTTACCAAGGTTGTCAGCAAGTATTTTTGTGGACCACATTTTGGATGTTATTGGTAGTTAGAAAATTCTAATCCTGAAGTTTAATTTTAAGGGGAAAAAGTGTATCTTTATCTCCTTGCTAATAAAATGGATCTTGATAGAAAATAAGAGTTTAGTTCCCTTCATCACTGAACTGGGTGAAGATTTTTTTAAGTCTCCGAACTAGATGTTTTCTCTGGCCCTTGCATTTTCAGCTGTGCCCTCTACTCAAGGGAATGTTTGTCCATGTGTTTTGTGAAATTGCAGTGAAGCCTGGGCTGGGATAAATAACATCTATTCAAAGAACCCAAATAACAGTCTATTTCAAATCACTAGCCTGCTCCTCATTTACTTTCTTTCTTCAAAATGTTCAGTCTTGAATTCCCTGATGATGACTAACTCCAAGATTGCTGGGGCAAAAACTCCCCATTTGTTTCCAAGTATTCTTTTTACCCCAAGTCTTCAGTAATTGAAGATTTAAGAAACATCTCAACCAAAGCCATGCAATCTTACAATACAATTATTTCATATATATTCTCTAGGTCACTTTAATTTTGTGCTATGTCATAGCACAAAATTAAAGTGACCTAGAGAATTTATTTTTAATTTAATATTTATATTTAATATGAATGAAACTTTTGTCCAAGATTTTATGTCCATATTTACAAGCACATAGGAATAAATTTCTCTCCATCTAAAAAAACAAAAGTTAATTAATTCAATAAGGTTAGAGTTAGGGGCTTTGTCATTGTTGTCATTTTTTAGTCATGTCACACTCCTTTGTGACTCCTTTGGGGTTTTCTTGGCAAAAATTCTAAAGTCTTTTTTTCATTTACTTTGTCAGCTCATTTTACAAATGAGAATGCTGAGGCAAACAGGATTAAATGACTTGCCCAGGGTCAGACAGCTAATAAGTGAATGAAACTGGATTTTAACTTGTGAAAATTAGTCTTTCTGACTGTAGACCCAAGCCTCTATCCACTATATCCAGCTGATCTCATAAATACTGCCCCTATGATTTAATTGGTATACAGAACAATTAAATGCAAAACCCCCAATAAATGTAATTAATGATCTCAGAGAGCAATGGGAAGTCAAGCAATTTGCTCATTGTCGTATAGCTGGTCTGTTTCAGAAATAACTTAAATCTAGGACTTCCTGCCTCCAAGACCAACTCTCTATGTACTACTCCAAACTGCTTCTTAATCAATTTAGTAGCACATAATACATAATAATAACAATTAAAATCAATTTAATAACATGTAATTCAGTAGACATGTCTAGTATAAGTTCACCTTAATGATGACATTCAAATAATAAATACTATACATGTTAAATTAATATAATCCAACAAGTACTATGAAGCCCAATGCAGAATGCTAGACTCTCTGATATTAGTCAAGGGATGCATTAACTTTACATTTGGTCTAACCTGTCTCCTCCCCCAAGGTTAAAAGAATATTCACTTTATTTTACAGCTTTTGAATTGACTTATCATCATAATAAGCAATATTTATGTAGGAATTTAAGGCTTTTAATGCTATTTACACACATTATCTCATGTCAGTTTTTGTTGTTATTCAATAATTCATTCAGTAGAGTCCAAAACTTCATAACAGGTCCTTCTATCTCTACTATCTACCAAAGTTTGTGCAAAAATATTGTTTCCATGATACTATTCATCTATTTCATTCTCTTCCATACCCTTTTCTTTTTTCCTTAAATCACTCCCCAAAATCAGGTTCTTTTCTGCTACTTTCAAAAATACATAATTGGTAAATGGGTAAAATTATCCTATTTTACAGATAAAAAAAAGTGATAAAGAAAACAAACACAAAATCTCAAGCCTATTAAATGTCAGAGGTAGTATTTGAAACAAAGCTTTCTTGTCCTCAAATACAATTCTCTTTCCTCTAGGCATTGATTCTTTTCCCACTAGCATTTCTGCTTAATTTTGACTCACCCTATATCATGCTTCCCTCATGAGATGCTCAGTTACTAGAAATTTCATCATCATCGAGATCACTCTAGCCATGATACTCAATACCTCCTAATTAGCCTGAATTGCCTCTCCCCTCTTACAGAAGGGCTGGAGGAGGGATCAAAACACTTCTTAAAAATTTCAGAACTTCTAGCCATCTGTTCATTTCTCATTTGCTGCTCCACTTGCTTTCAATATCACAAACATCATGACCTAGTGCCAGGTACCCTCAGGTACTGCCATCTTTCAGCTTCCTTTTCTGTACTTCCCTTCTTATTAAAATGCAAAATTTTTAGGGGGCAGCTGGGTAGCTCAGTGGATTGAGAGCCATGCCTAGAGACGGGAGGTCCTAGGTTCAAATCTAGCCTCAGACACTTCCCAGCTGTGTGACCCTGGGCAAGTCACTTGACCCCCATGACCTTACCACTCTTCCACCTATAAGTCAATACACAGAAGTTAAGGGTTTAAAATAAAAAAAAATCTTAAAAAAATGCAAAATTTTTGAAGGTAGAGACTATCATTCTTTTTCTCATTTGTATCCCAAGGACTTAACACAGTACCTGCCACATGGTAGGCACTTCAGAAATATTTGTTGACTATTATATAATGTATTTGTGTATTTTCCCACTAGCTAAGCCACAAATTCCATGAAGGAAAAGAATATGTCATATCTAAATTTCATATCTCCATCATCAGGACCAAAATGGCATTATGGCTGATGTCTTTTGACTCACACATAAATTGGATTTAAGTGAGGCAGAGTTTGATAAAGTCCTCAACCTCATTGTCTCTTTAAGAGTCACTGAAGTCCAATGGCAAGACAAAAATCAGTATGATGGCCAATGACTCAAGATGTAGTGGATGGTCTTGGGTTCTCTAAAAGCTCACGGTGCCTCTTTCTACTGCTTTCAACACCATTGGAACAAATTGTTCTTATCTTTCCATTCCATGGAGGAAGTCTTCATGTACATGAGGTAGGCACAGATTTGAGTTCTGCTGGTTACCCTTAACCTGGTTTAGCTTCCTTGCCAAGATGGTCTACTAGAGTGTGGCCACTGTGGATGCTATAACTTCTTGGGTCCACAGGTGAGTGTTAGGTGCCAAGCAAACAGCAAAGCATTAAAGCAACTCTGAAAATAGCTTAAAAAGTCCTCACACTAGAAATACTAGTTGTTCTGAATCCTCCATACATCAGTGATCAGAATATATAAAATCGGTATAGCACATATTTTGCAAAGTAATGAAAATATGATTGTGAAATGCATCTAAAGTAATCTGTTTCAGGAAAGTATTGTGAAATACATAGAAGACTTGGGAATGGGGTATTATAGCAGTATTTAAATAGTTGATGTCCTGCCATGTAGAAAAAAGGCTCTTCTGAATCCAGAAGGAAGATCAGGAACAATGGGTAGAAACTGAAAAGAAGCAAATTTCGATTTGGTTAAAGAAAAAAGTTTCCTAACAATTAGAGTTAAATCAGGGGGAAAATTATTCTGCTACAAGAAATAGCAAATTCTCCATTCTGAAATGTTCCAAGAGGCTAGAATTTCAAACACTTGTTGAATATACTGTAGAACAAGAATCAGCAAACTGTGGTCAGTGGGACAAAGCCATTTGCCACCAGTTTTTATATACCCCTTAAGCTCAGAATAGTTACCTTGTAAAATAAAGTCTATTGGGAATCAATGCACATTTGAACAAAAAATAAACTTGATAATCAATTAAAACAAATAAAGCATTATTCCTAAAGTTCATCCTGGATTCCATCTAGCTCCATGCTAATTTTGGACCATGACCACTGAGGTCAGACCTATACTGCACAAGGTCAAGTGCCAGGCTGTGAAACATTTCACTGAAACCATTTTTGTCTGAAGGAACATTTTTGACCAAATTGACCAGGTAATTGGCATAGTGTTACCCTGGCCTTACAAAGCAGCTCAGTGAGGACATGGAAAAATACCAAAGAGTTATGATGTACACTTGGCACAAGGGTAATGACCACGAATTAAATATATTTTCTTCCATTTTCACTCAAATGAGAAATTGATACAAAGAATGCATTTTGTATAGAGAGATGACATTTTAAGAATATTTTAAAGAAGAAACCTAGTTCTACTTTGTTTCCATTTTTAAGATCTAAGTGGTTTATACATCCCAGTGGATAAGTAAAAGTGGGTTTAAAAAGATAAAACAACAATTTCTGATTTTTCCAAGCTGAGTATTTAAGTTAAACTGTATAATTCATGGCATCAAACAGAGAAAGAAATGTCCAGCATTGCCTCTAAAATATAACTCAAATGCTCTTGGCTTCCACCCTGCTAAGTGTCTGAATCCTGGCAGTGGAAATGAAGGACAGATGGCTGCCCAGCTTTATCGGCACCCCATTGTGATGACCAGTGACAATTTACAGGGTGATCAAACATAATTTAACATCTTTTAACCTCAGAAGTCCATAATAGCCTGGTAACAGATTCCATCATTTCTCTTAAGGAGCAAAGTGACCGCCTTTTCCTCCAGGCAAGTGAACACACAGTTAAAGTGTCTTTACTGTGGTCATGTAGAAGCCCAGTTACAACGATTCGATTTAGGCAGACAGACGGACTGGACACCTTTTCAAACACCTAGCCATTGCTATTAATTCAAGAAGGAAAAATCAGAAAACAAATTGTAGAGGCAACTGGAATGCAATGAGCAGGCCAATAATTCAGCTCAACAAATAGTTATTGAGGGCCAACTAATGGTCAAGCCTTTTTCCAAGAGCTGAGAAGAGACACAGAAACTGACATTTCCTTCAAATAACACAATCTAGGACACACACACACACACACAGAAATGATTTTCATCCTAAACAGCCTAGAATCATGATATGAAATTATATGAATGAAAAATAATGAATTCAGAGACCTGAGGAATGATCCAAATTTCTTCATAGGCAATGTGATAGAATCTAAATCTCAAAATCTCAAAGATCTTTCTAAATCTCAAAGATCTTTACCATTTTTAAGTCCCAGGAACCTAGAATCCTACTAGAGTGCTTGAGAGAGATACTTGTAGTTTGTACAAAATTTCATGAGAATTCTGTGTGATGTAGCTTGAGTCCTGTGTCTCTTTCTTTAATAGTATAAAGAAGGCATGCTTGTGTGTGTGTGTATCTATCTATCTATCTATCTATCTATCTATCTATCTATCTATACACACACACACACATATATATATATACACTTGTGTTGTGACCCTTTCAGGTCAAGTGAAGTCTTCTTTTGGTCTATATAATCCCCTTTATATACAAATATGGAAGTCGTCATGAAGATGTGGCTATATTAGATACCAAGAGAACATATACATTTCTGTTTTCTGGATTCTCACATAATATCCCAATCTTGAAAGATATTGTCAGTCCCTAGATACTTTTCAAAAATTATTATTTGCATTTCTACCTGTTTCATCCACTGATATTATAGGGGGGGAAAACAACAATTCTTCAGTCATTCCTTTGTAGAAAGGTTGATGAGCAGCTGGACAAATTTGCATTTTCTGGGGGAGGGGAATATTACCTCCAAAGCCAGATATGTGCTCTACTAAATGCTGTCATCCTGCCATAGTGAATCACAGCCTGTGAATGAAATAATGCCATGAAAAACAATTTCTGTAGTACATTTTGGGATGAAAAAATGGTCATGGATTCCCAGAAATTCCTTGATGTAATGTAATAGAGAGGAAGAAAAATAGACAACATGAGATAGGGGATATCTTGAATTTTTAAAGTAGCAAATTATTAAAAAGACAGAGCAAGCTATTTGAATAAGAATGGACTTGTGTCTCTAAACTAGAACCAAAAGATGACACTTTTAGTCTCTTATTCATTGTTATTTGATGTGTACTGAGGACAAAATGGAGAAGTTTCAAACTCTCTGAGGCAGCCTGGAATCAAAAACATTCAATGTGGAAAGCTAAATTGAAGTAGGATGCCCAGTCCTTGGCAGAAATCAGTAGCTTTCTGGTAAAGATTTTATGAAACTTTGCCATGTCTCTGTACCCTATGGAGCTCCTTCAGAGTATATATAAATGAGTGAGATTTGTGAATTATTTTCCCAGGTTGGACAGAAGACTTATAAGTCTTCATCTACTTTGGGAGTTAAAAGGTTGCCTTTATCATTTTATTATCATTTTAAATGTTTATGGTTCTCATTTTAAAATAACTGTAATAATCCAGTTTTGAGGACATCTACTCTATTATTATTCTCAAATATTATTTGGAGAACTTAAGTATCTGTGAGACACCTCATTTGGACAGCACACTGGATGATATTTAGGCAAAAGGCAAATAGTTTGATTAGCATCCATCTCCATCTCCATTTTTTATAATTCCATAATATAAATAACCAAATGGTTCTCCAAAAGTGTTGTCTCAGTTGTTATATCTTTTAAGGATTTGTGTGTAATTTTGACATGAGGGGAATAGCTTCTCATAGAGAATCTTTGATGAAGTATTCTCTCCTAAATCCAATGTCCTCATTGCTATTGTTCTACAAGTAAAGAAAAAAGGCAATAATTTTTCCTCCTAATTTTTTCAATTATTTTTATACTTTTTAGTCAATTCAATGACTACAAAAATTTGGTTTTATTAGAATGCCAGTTTAGTTATTCCTGGTCCTTTCTTTTCTTATAACTTCCTTAAAATATTCATGATAAATGTCTGCAATATTTTCACTTAAAATGTAAAGATGAGGGGGCAGCTACATAATTCAGTGGATTAAGAGCCAAGTCTAGAAATGGGAGGTCCTAAGTTCAAATGTGGCCTCAGACACTTCCCAGTTATGTGACAGTGGGCAAGTCACTTAACCTCCATTGCCTACCCTTACCACTCTACTGCCTTGGAACCAATACATAGTATTGATTTTATGGCAGAAGGTAAAGGCTTTAAAAAATTAAAAAAAAAAAACTAAAATGAAAAAATGAAAAATTAAGCATATATGGGCTAATAGTTATTGATAATATTTATTTAGTTTTTCATTCATGGAATAATGATGAGGTTCAATCTTATCCCAAACCTTTCATATTCGTATTCTTTTTTCTTGCAAATACCCAAGTAATTGATCTTTCGAAAAACTTTCAAAATCTTGTTGCTTTTAGACTGGGTCTCTTTGGTATTCACTTGACATAATTTAGCAGCTCTTCTCATAATTGTCTGTTTTAAAAATACTCCATAAGCACATTCAAGTTCATAATGTTAGAATACAAAAATGGTTAAATTATCTCCCCTAAAGAGGCATGTAAAAATTATTACAATGAAGGGGACAATGAAGGTGGTGACAAGTAATGCTCATGCCTTATTTTTTTGGAATTGGCTTGGAGAGGGAAAATAACCACACTAATTTGGGTATAGAAATCTATTTACCTTATATAAAAGTAATAGAGGAATAAGAAAAAAGTGAGAGCAATAGAAGGCAAGGGTGAAGCCAGGGAGGTGATGGTTAAAAACAAAGCACTTGTGAGGAGTGACAGTGAAAGGAGAGGGAAAGAGCAGGATCAAAAAAAGAAAATAAGATGGAGGGGAATACATAGTAAAAATAACTGGAAATGGGAATGGGTTGAATTCACCCATAAAATGGAAATTGTGAGAAGGGAATTTGTGTTTTAATTTAATTAATCAGGGATTTGTACTTCCCTTCCCTTTGTTTTAAATTTACATCAATTAGTGACCTTTTCCAGTCAGAAACTTGAAAACCCTTTATCCTTGATTGCAGGTGCCAGGCAAATTGAGGAACTATGATTGGTTCTTGGGAGGTGATGTGGGAGAGCTAGTGAGTGAAGAAAACTGCTTATAAGTGGGGACTGAGAGGACTGAGAGGGAGATTCAGATACAGTATCTGGCTCAAGACAGACTCTGGTGTTGGTGACTCGTTGAAGACAGACTCTAGGGTGTTAGACTAGGCAATTCTTTACCTCCTTTCTGCATTTTTCCACTTTTTACTATCTCTCTAATTTAATTAAATTAAGTTGTTAAAGCTACTAATAGCCTCCTAAGTTTAATTTTAAATTGGTGACCACTCTTTTCATTATTACAAAACAAATAGCAGAATGGATTAAAAACTAGAATACTATAATATATTGTTTAAAAGGACTACATTTGACTCAAGGAGATACATTGGTGCTGAGGAGTGAAGCAGAATTTATTATGCTTTAGGAGAAATTTTATAAAAAGCAAGGTTAGCAGTCATTATCTCATAAACAACTAAAGGAAAATATACCTAATTGCAAGTGGTAAGGAAGTAAATTACATTTTGATAAAAGGTCCCATAGTCAATGAGATAATATCACTATTACACATATATGTACCAAATGATATTCCATCAAAAGTTTTAAGGAGAAATTAAATGAACTATGGGATGAAATAGATAATAAAACTGTATTAAAGGGAAACCTCAAAATTCCCCTCTCAGAGCTAAATAATTCTAATCTTAAAAAAAGAAAGAACAAAGAGCAGTTAATGGAATTTTAGAAAACTTAGATTTAATAGATCTCTGGAGAATGTTAAGAGGGAAATAGAAAGGAATACTTTCTTCTCAGCAATACCTGACATCTACACAAAAATTGACCATGTATTAGGACATAAAAACTTCACAACTAAATGCAGAAGAGCAGAAATAATGAATGCATTATTTCCAGATCATAATGTGATAAAATTATAATAAGTAAATATACACAGAAGGAAAATTATTTGGAACCTAAATATTCTAATTCTATGAAGCGTGTTGGTCAAAGAACAAATTAAAGACAAAATTAATAATTTAATGAAAGAGAATGATATTAAAGATAAAATATGTCAAAATTTAAAAGATAAAGCCAAGGTTACTGGCTAAGGAAAAATTTTATGCCTCTAAATTCTAATATTAATAAAATAGAGAAAAAGCAGATTAATGACATTTGTATGTAACTAAAAAAGAAAACTTAGAAAAAGAACAAATTAAATATCCTCAATTAAAGACAAAATGGAATATATTAAAATTTAAAGGAGAAAATAAAATTGAAAATAGGAGAAGCATTAAACTAATAAGATTAGGAGTCTATGAAAAATAATAAAAGTGAGCATTTTTAATTTGATTAATAAATAAAATCAAATGACTACTTTAAAAAATGAAAAGGGTGAACTCGCTGCTAATAATGAGGAAATTATATCAATCACTAGGGGCTTTTTTGTCTAATTACATGGCAATAAATATGACAATCTAAGTGAAAAAGATGAATACTTACAAAAATATTAATTGCTCAGCTTAACAAAAGAGGAAAGAGAATATTTAAATAATTCTATCTCAGAAAAAGTTATGCAACAAGTCATCAAGCCTATGGGCTCATTTCTTTTTCCTGAAATTTATTAGTTTTACTGTTTTCCTCTATAAATGCTTATTGTTGAGCACTGAAATACAAGATGATTGAATGTTCTCAGAAATGAAGTTACTTTTTGCCTTTGAAAGAGGGATGAATCGTATTCCTTCAGTTTTTTTTTAATTACTTCACCTAGAAGAACCTTCTAGTTAACTGCAACCTCTATTTCAGTCTGCTGATATCTTTTTAAACAAGAATGTTAACATTTATATAATTTAATTCCTCCAGTATCATATCTGCTTCTTCATTTCTGAAGAAAAATGTAATCCTTAGATTATTAATTGTCCATTTAATATTCATATTTTATTAGATTAAATATTCATACTATATCTATTCCTATGTTTACATTAAATTTGTGTTTTTAAATGTATTATTTATTACATCCAGATAGTTAACTAAATTATCTTGAATAATTAAATTAAACAATAAATAAAATATTTTAAAGTTAAATTAATATGTATATAACATTCCAGATGGTCTCAAAACTGTGTCATTCTTAGAAACCTCTCAGCCCCTTTTCTGCCACATCTCTACTGCCAACACTATGTAAATGAAAAGAAACCTCAGAGGAACAAAGGCCATTTTGTATTTTTACTTTTTTTAAAAGAATTTCAATAGTCAAAGAATTAATCACGAAGTGTCTCACCTACTAATAATGTGCTTCTCTTTATTTCACTAAGTTCAAAAAGCTGAGATAGGCTTTGATGGGACTCTAGATGAAGCTATAAAACATGGCAGAAACTGTGGGAATCTATTCTAGCTACCTTTGGAATTCAGGATCATAAAATCAACATGAAGACCAAAAGTTAGAACTGCAAGAGAACTTAAAAATTGATTCCCACAATTTCATTTTATAGATTAAGAAACTGAGGCACAGGAATTTTAATTGACATGCAAAGGACCACATAACTAGTACTATCTGAGGCACATCTAAACACATCTTTTTTTTTCCTCTTTCTTTTTTTTAGTTGATTGATTTAGAAAAATTTCCAGTGGTTACATGATTCATGATTTTCCTCCCCTTTTCTTTGAGAAGGTTGATTCTTCTCAATCCCCTCCCATAAATGCAGGTCTTTTAAACATGAATTCAGTACCTTACACACTATCCCACATTCTGTTATTTCAGGATAGGACTTTTTGAATAAAGAATAATAAATTTATTTAAAAAAAACCTTATCATCCAAATTATGACACAGAGTTGTCATAATTTGGTCCCTGGGCTCTAGTTTACTGATTACTCAGGAGAAGGGCATGAGTGAAAACACAAAATCAATGTTGGGAAAGTACAGACCCAGTAGATGATATAAAATAGTCCTGTTTAATGAAACTTAAGAATATGAAAAGGAGCAGTATGAAAGAAAGTTGCAAAATTCAGTTGAATCCATAGGGTAGAGGATTTTGAATCCCAATATCAAGAATTTAAACTTTATTTGTTGTGAAGCCTCTGAAGGATTTTGAGTGGAAAATGGCATGAGCCAAGCAGTACTTTAGAAAGATTACCAAGGCAACTGGATGAAGGGTGGATTTGAGAGAAAAGAGACTGGGAGGAGGCATATGAGTTAAGACGTTATTTATTCCATTAGTTTAGAAAAGACTGGATGTTTGAAAAATAGTCCCAGAGGAGACTTTCATTGATGGATAGATGATAGAGGGATTTCAGAGGGGAGGAAGGGTGAGGAACCTGGGTGGTTTAGAGGAAAAGAGTTTGGGAAATTATTGTAAGTTGCCCACAGTCATCTCATTAAGGTAGAATGTGAGGATAATTGCCGAAAATATGCTCATGTGGGTGGCCTAGAGATTAGAAGCCTTATTAAGTGCCAAATATGTGAAACATATTGTACAAGGTCTTGGGGATGAAAAGATACATATGTAGACCTAGGTAATATAAATAGAATCTCAGATCATTAGAGGAAAACAAGGTATTTAGGAATCATATATAGATATAGTCTCTTTTCCTCTTTGTAGTAAAAAATACCTATTTCAATAGCCAAACCATTACTTAGTATAATAATTACTCAACAGATCTCAAGGAGAGATTTTTTTCCCTCTGACGATTTCTATAACATAAAATGTTCATTTCCTCCCTGATCCAGCTAGTTGTCAGAGCTTCCCCACAGTACAGGCAAGCCCCACCAAAAATATTAATAATGTGTGTGTAAATATTTATTTTACTATCATAGTTATAGCATAAGAAGGGAACTCAAAGTCCATCTATTTCAACCTTTCCACCTTACAGATGAGAGATCTGATTGTGACTTACTTAAGATAGCAATCATCAGAGGTAGGATTTGAATTTTGGTTCTTTGATTCTTGAGCCAAGGTTTTTTCCCCACCACCAACACCAATAGGCACACACACACACACACACACACACACACACACACACACACACACACATTTTTTGTTTGTTTGGTTTTCCATTGCATATTTGTTCCTTGAAGGCAAAGACTAATTTTCTTCTTTCTTCCCTTATATCTTCCTTCCCCCTCTTCTTTTTCCCTCTAATTTTTGTTATCTCTAGTGCCTAGAAAAGTATCTGAATATAGCTATCTAAATGATATTTTTTGGATTTAATTTTGGGAGGATTTTGAGTAGCAATGGCAAAATAAGGTAGGTATCTCCATTTTGCAAAACAGCAGTGTATTGAGTTGCATAAAGCATTATAATGCAGAATCTTGAGCCAAAATGTGAGAATGTTTAGTTCGCACACAAAATATAGCACTCATAAAGCATAAAGCTACCCGAATGAGTACAGCCCAGGTGCCAGCCTCTCTAGATATGATCCTTGAGGAATCATGTTCTGTGTCATGAAGCTGAGCCCTCCCAGTAGATCATCCTGACATGCTATTATTGATCTGAGTCAAGAGGTGATTTGAGTAAGCTGACCTGCAGAGACTATCACCTTGTTTCATGTGAGCCTCCTTCCAAGGGAAGGGAAGGGTTAATACTGAAGCTTACAATTCTCTGTATTCAGGAATCAAAACAAGTTTTCAGTCTTGCCACTCTGCCTTCTTACAGATTCAAGGAAAGCAAAGTCTCAGCCCAAAGACTCCGAGATCGCCCGTATGCTAGTCTCTAGACTAAATCGTCTTGGAGGATTATGCAGAAAGAGCAGGAATAATGGTGGACTTTGCTTTCGTGCCCTATGAGGAAACAGGATGATTGGCTTGAAGAAAGGACTGAAGGGATATGATGGTGATCTTTAAGCATTTGAAGGGTTGTTATGGTTTCCAAGGAACAAATGACTAATGGAGTTTAAAATTACCTTTTCCAAGGATACTTGCATTTTAGTCTCTTTGGCTCAAGCCAGAATGATCAAAGCTTCAACTATAGAACAAAGAGAAGATATAATATTGGGGATGGAGTATTGAGGGAAGAGGGAAACCTACTTGGTTTACTAGAAATATCTAAAAGGAGATGTTCTATTTGACACTTCATAAGCAATGCATCCAAAAGAGAACTCATTACCTTTCCCCAGCATGTCCTTCTGAACTTCCCACGTAGTGTTAAGGTTCCTACCCTCTTTCCTACCCTTTTCTACACTCTTCCCCCATCCTCTGCTGATAACCTTCAATGGCTACTATCTTTCCCTCTAAGTTTACCTTTTATCTAACTTTGTATGTATCTTGTATACATGAAAGAATGCATATGCTAGCAATCCATGGAATGCAAGTCTTTTAATGGCAAAAACTGATTTGATATTGTCTTCGCCTTCATTCACTCCACATATCTTATAGTTGTGAAATGTTATTGATACTACATTGTTCACACCAAATTGCCTTTCATCCTCATCTCTTTGCTCACAGAGAAACAATGGTAGTTCAAGCACTCATCACACGTCAACTGAACTTTTGCAATAGTCTTATATTTCTCACACTTGTTTTAAGTTTCTTGCTACTCTAATCCAACTTCCACATAGCCAGCGGTGTTTTTCTTAATGCACATTTCTAAAGGTGTGACTTTCCTATTCAATAGAATCCAATATCTTTCTATTACCTCAAGGATCAATCAATAAATCAAAAATATTAATCACCTTCTATGTGCCAGAGATTGTGCTAAATGCTAAGGATTAAAAAAAAAAGAGCAAGAGTCAGTCCATGTCCTCAAGTAGTTTACAATCTAATGGGAAGAAAACATGCAAGCAAATCTACACAAAGCAAGCTCTCCACAAGATAAATAGAAGGATATTTACAAAGAGAAATCACTAGAATTAACAAGGAATTTTTCCACTCATATTATTCACTTCCCTTGACTCTATCATCCAGCCACACAAGCCAACTTACTGTTCTTCATACACAGTGCTCCATCTCCTATTTCCAAGTGTTTGTCCTCCCCACTCTGCCCCCATCCTCTGCTCATAACCTCCAGTTACTAATATCTTTCCCTCTAACTTTCCCTTTTATCTAACTTTATATGTATCTTGTATACATTAAAGAATGTATATGCTAGCTAGCTACTCATAGAATGCAAACTTTTTGATGGCAAGAACTGATTTAATATTGTCTTTGCACCCCCAGTTCTTGTAATAATGCCTGATACATGATAAATATCTATTTGTTAATTGGTTGATTGACAGAATAAAAAAATGATTTAGAGCCAGAGTATTGGGAGTGGGATAATTCAGTCATCTATATGGTCCCATCTATTGTTAATTTTTTACCCTTTGAGAAAACCTTCAAACTCTGAATTCAAGAACTATCTAATAGATTGAGGGTATAATTGTGCTAAAAAAGAACGAGTTTTATTTTAGGTCTAACAGTCACTTTCATACACATAGGGAATAATATTCTCGGTAGTGTACCATCTTTGAAACAAAAATACAGAAGAATTTTTCGAATCTATGATTAAAAAATAATACTATTTAGCTAATATTTAAGATCTTTTCCAGTTCTACATCCAAAGCTCCTATTACTCTTAAAATAATAACTTGTTGGCACCTCTTATATTCATTCATACATCTGTAGAGCATTCACCTTGTGTAGAAAGAGACTAAGAGAGAGCCAACTTTAGGAATTTATACATTTATTGACCATCAGATTAAACTGGGATACAGAAGTAATTTCCAACCAAGGTCATGAGGGTGGTGATTTACCATTGAAAATTATGAAAGCAATCGATCAATCATGCTTAGTTTATACTCTGCTGTGCTAATTGGTTTGAGTTCCTATGATTTGAATTCCCTCTATTGACATGGGCCTGTTGCTTCACTTAATACTTCATCCTCTGGGTATCTGTTGCTTTTCTTATACATAATGCCTTGAATTATACAATCTTGATTCCTTGTTTTCTTTTCTCTCCGGTTAGACAGTTTTCATATTGGATGCATCTCACACTGCCAATGCACTTGACTGCTCAGCTTTTTACATCAGGGAAGGATTATTTATAATAACTACTCATTTTTGCTTCAGTTCATCTGAAGTTGAAAGTCCATGCATGTATCAGCATACAAATGCATAAATATTGAACAAAGAAAGGATTTCAACAAATCTGGAATTCCATTCCTTACATTACTTGGATAATTCAGACAAGACAATTTCCTTGCCAACGTGACCTTGAAGACTCCTTCATTTCTCTGCTTTCTTTTGAATATGGAAACCTGACCTAGGTAGCTGATATTCCCATTATCCCAGAGAGGCTACAACAAAGCAATCATCTGTTTCCATTTATATATTGCCATTTAATTGATTTGGCTGAGTTTTAACTGGAACAACTAGTCACTTAAGTCTTCAGATATATCTTAAGCTTTAGTCTTCAGGGTCGCTTTGGCAAGGACTGTCTTAAAGTACACTAATTTATATTATATTATGTTAATATATAATAAAGCATATATAATATCATTAGATTAGGCTTCTTCCACAATCCTTAAGAGCAAAGAAAATTTGAAGCATATGAGGCAAGGTGGTCTATTTTCTTCTAATTAGGTTCTATCATGTTTCATTTGGAAATGTATTTTCTTATGGTCATTAAAAAGTTAATCTATCTGTGGGTTTGGGTTTTGTAACATCGGCCTAGAACAGGACTGGATAAGAAAACTTGGGAACTAATCATCTATCTCCCCATAATAATGCAGGTTTTTGCCCTCTATGAAATTAATAGTCTTTAAGCAGTAGACTAAAGCCTTCAGAAGATAAATGTTTGTCCACAGTCATAGCAAGTAGGATTTAAAACTGATTATTTTGGCAGTGAGGCTTTCTCTTTATTCACTTAGCTGTGCTACCTATTTTCACTTTTCTATTTCTCCCACTTATTTATATGTATGTATATTTGTCTGCCATAGAATATAAGTTCTCTGAGAGAAGACAATATTTATTTTTGTCTATATATCCTCCCAGCCTTGGACAGTCAACATCCAAGATGTTTCATAAATGTACAATTTTTATTTGTTTAATTGATTCTGTTTGTAAAGGTTGAATGCTTGGGCTATTGATTTCAATTCCTTTTGGGGGCATTAAGTGCTATTTCTTCTATGAAATAGCTACCACATGGTGCCTATCAGTCATAACTAGGACCAAAGTGTGATGACTAATAAAATCTCAAATTTATTATGTTAATCTGGGACTCTCATTCTGCCTTAATGACTATGGTGGGCTCCATTCTGAATTAATTACCTAAACCTAGTTCTTTGCTTACTTAATGACTATAGTGGTCTCAATTACTTAGTGATAGTCAATTACAGTTTACTAATTTTAACATATCTTTGTCAAGGATAAAGATTAATTTATAACCTCCACAAAAGTCTTATGTTATTCCTTCATCATGGAATGGAAGTAACCTTGGTTTCTCAAAAGCTAGGTTAGGAGAGTAGAAGTTCTAGCAGATTATACCAAGCTTTAAAGGTCTTGAATATGAATTTGGTGATGAAAATTATGTCTGTGATCTAGGGGGCCAGATAAAGTAGGTTTGGAGAAACTCATCTCTAGGTTGGTTACAGGTTATAGAATTTTTTGGCTACAGAAGCTCTGATGGGACATCCAAAAAATTCACAGAATTTTAATACTTGGAAAGGGCTTTCAGTGTCCATATAGTCAGATTCATACTGGGGAAAAAAAAATATATATATATATATATATCATTGGTCATATTCCAAGAATGTGGGTTGTCTCTGTTTGGATACCTCTAGGTAGGAACAGCCCATGTGACCAAAGTAGCCTATTACACTGACAGATTTCTGATTGTGAAGAAATTTTATTATTTATGCAGCTATTGGTTTGTTTTTTTTTTCTTTTTTGTAAATCCCACTGACTCCTTTCAAACTACAAAAGTCTAACCTACTTTTCATGACAAGAGCTTTCAAATACCTGAAGGTACAAACAAAAGGCAAAGATTAGCTCTCTAATGACTCAGCTTTATTCCAAACTAAACATCTTCAAGTCCTTCAACAAACACATTTTGGGATTGTGGATAGGGACTATATTTTGCCTTTCTTTGTATTCCTGGTGCTTAGTGCAATGCCTTTTTTGTATTAGGTGCTTAATAAAGGTTTACTGAAGGTCTATTCTGGGCTGAAATTCTTCCTCTAATGTAGAATATATGACCTTTCTAGTCAGCTAATTCATTTCACTCTTGGTAAGTTCTAGTTTTTGAAAGATTTTTTTGTTTTTTTTGTTCATTTTTTTTCTTGAATTCTTCTTCAACTTCAAATGTCATTGCTTCATAGGACTAAGAAGAATGTCTAACTCATTTATTGCATTAGATATCTGATAATATAACTAAATAATCTAATCTAATGATATTATATTTGCTTTATTATATATTAACATAATATAAATTAATATACTTTAAGACAGTCAATATCTCTCTCTTCTTCTCATTATCTAATCCATTTTCTTCCTTCATATTAGTTTCATGTAGAATGATTTTGAGTCCCTACATCATTCTAATGGACCCCCTGTGAATTCAATCTACCTTGAAAATAGACTTTTTAAAAAGTAATGCAAAACTATGTTGTGTTAGCAAAGAAATGGAAAAAAATAAGTGCCCAATCTTTTGGGAAATGCTTAAAAACTTTATGGTACACTTATATAAATGAATACTAATGTATCATAAGAAATGATAGATATGGAGAATTATGAGTGTCATGGGAAGATATAAATGAACTAATACAGAGTAAAGTGAGCAGAATCTAAAATAAAAATACACAAGGATAAAAATTAAAATAGAAATAGCAACCTGAAAGAGCAAAATTGAAAGCTATTAAATGAAGTTTCAGCTTTATTCCAGAGAAGAGATAAGAAAATACCAAACCCCACTTCTAAGAAGATATTGACAGCAGAGTTTATATCAGGAATCAAAGGATACCAGATAGGTGAGAAAAGCATATTTAAGGTTCTACAAAGAGCATATTCTTAGACTATTCCTAACAGAAATATCCTGAAGACCCCAGCAGAGGTTCTCAGTTCCCCCTGTGCAATATGTGCTCTCCAAGCTTGAACCTACTTTTGCCTGAACTTTAAATACTTGTTGGACAATGCATCACAGAATTTTGAAGAGGAGTATTTGTTCCAATTAAATTGCTATAGCAGTATATCCCTTTCTAAAAGTTAATTCTATCTTGCTAATAAATTTATATTAATCAGTATTCATGGTAGGAAGCACACTGGTGGGGGCTCTTTAGTTAAAACAAGAGAAAAACAACCCTGCAAAACTTTTAGGATCACCCCTAGAAAACTGAGAGGAGACATAGGTGACGATATTTTGGGACCTGATTTGTCAGTGCAGGTAGAAGTTGAGATGGCAGCACTAGACATTATGTTATATTACATCGGGAAATACAAAAGACTTTGCTAATTTTTATTCATTGTTTCTGATGCAGACATTAATCAATGCTGCCACTGTTTATCTATTGTCAGTAAAATTAGACAATAGCACACTAAAAGCAACTCATAAATTGTTTACTCATTTTTCCTTTTTTTAACCTGTTCTCAGCATTTTACTTTTGTTCTCTATGCACTAATGACACCTTAAGAATAATGAGTCCCTAGATAATCATTTCAAACTTAATTCTTTGCCAGACTCCCAATCATCAAACCATATTTTTAATTGCTAAATCATTGTCATTTGGTTCTAATCTTTATGAAGCTAGTAAAGAGAACAATCATAAGATAGACAAAAGATACATTACAAGCAAAAAAACCAGAATTTCACTTTTGCAATTCTTTATAACAGCCACATATATATATATATATTTGAATATTATTGCATGAGTGTTTTCAGTTTATTTTTCATTAAGTTTTTAATTCAGGAATGAGCTAGAGAATCACTAATAAAATACTGAAAAAAATACAAATATTCATCTGAATACATAAGAAAATCATATTAAAATGTATAATTACATATATATATATAGACATATATATAATATATACCCTGAGCCATTCACTTAACCTGTCTTCCTCAGTTTCTTCATTTGTAAAATAAGATAATGAATAACTATAGACATTGTAAGGATTAACTAAAATAATGTTTTTAAAGTACCCACTATTATGTTTAACTCTTAATAAGTACTTAATAAATGTTTGTTTCATTATTTACTAAGCAATTAAGATTATTGGTTTGAGAGAAGGAGGGAACTTTGTAGGTGGCTGAAACTATAGAACTTATTTTTTAAAATCTTCAATGGAAAATCTTTAGGATTTAAAGTCAATTTTGAAAAATCTCATCCAGAATATTCTCTGTGCCACAATAAAAAAAGGGATAGAGGATTGACCTATGATTTCATTGGTCTTGAAATTTCTTTTAGAGCAGGTTGGCACTTTTTTGCAATATATTTTCTTGAGGGCTCTTGGAGGTTAAGAAGTTGGCCCCAAATCACATAGCTGGTATTTGTTCAGAGACAAGACTTAAACTCAGAACTTCATGACTTTTAGGATGGCTCTTTTTCCACTATGCCACGTTGGCCCTCTATTGAAGATAGGAACTGAAATTATAAAATAATTTAAAATTTGAAAGATGTTTACATACATTATCTTCTTCATAATCCACAAAGCCTATCATGTAGGTATTTTTATAAATCAGGAAACTAAGCATTAGAGAAAGCATATTTATATATATTTTTCCATAGTCTTACACCTAGAAAAGTGTGAGAGAATAGACTTGAACCTAGGTTTCCCCAAATTCAAGTCTAATCTTCTCTTCCCTGTATCATGCTTCCCTCATTAAAATTGTAGTTTCATATGTGACTAGAGGAGATTCTAATTGTACTGAACATTTGAATGGATGGGAAAATCTTCCAGCAGAAGTGACTCTACCTCTGACAATTCTTTGGAGAATGTATACAAGTTCCTGGCTTGTCATATTTATAAATAAACATGGAATTATTTTTACAATATTTCAGCCCTGGGTGACATTTATTCCTACTTGAGATCTTGAATGAGCTCAACGAACAGCTTTAGAGTCGAACTGTGGCCATATAAATATAAGCTCTGAGACAAACAAGCAGATTTTCTTTCTATATCACAGAGTCATATATTTTGCCATTGCCAAGCAGAGAGACTTTATATATGTCAGCCAAATTTCTTTTTTCTAATGGTGACCTTATGTGCTTTTGACATTCTCTTTCCATTTGATGAAGAGAGGTACTCAAGTCTGCTTTGTAAGACAAAGCTTCGTGAATAATAGCTTGACACATGTTCTTAAGATCTACCATATTATGCGAGGATAATCAAGTCTCCCTGGATTTTCATCTCCCTTTGATTTAAAGGATACTCTGCTACCACAGAGAACACTGAAATCCAACATATGCCATTCATATTGTTTGTATTTCACATGTTTCTTGAGTAATGTTACTATTTTTCATTTTATTACCAAGCCATTACAAACTTAGACAGCCAGATTTCATCCTTCATGAAATGAAATCATGGGGAAGTCCTTGGAAAGGACTAGATATTATGAATAAGATTCTTTGGTTCTTTAATGCCAAAAAAGAGGAAACCAAGTCAACTTACAAGTAAATATTTAAGTTTACTTGGTCTTTACTTCAAGACTAATTCCCTTAAGCCAAGAAAAAAAAATATTGCTTTCATCTATCAAATGATGGACATAGTACGTTGGTCCACCTGTTAGGTGCAAAGTGATTGAACACATAAGATTTATTTTTTGTTTGCTTATTTAATTATACATGATACATGATCTAGAGAAATTGGCAATCTCAAGATGGCCCTAAGCAGGAATCGCTGTTCTGTCATCATCAGAACATCCCAAGCCCAGGAAAAGCCAACACTAGGAGATTGTTAAACACAAGAAAAACTTTTCAGGGTAGTGGAAAGTAATTGTAAAATAGAGACTATATCCCAGAGGTAGCATGGAAAATGGAATTTTTGGTTTAACCTTGTTTAGGACATTTCCTCCCAGTTAGGTTCAAGTAATGGACATATTATCAGTCTTAGGCTACATGTAAAGAATTGTGGAAGCTGTAATGAGTGTCAAACTGGATCTATTTCCACATTTGGATGAGATGACCTCTTAAGTCTCATCACTAACATTCCTGGAATCTATCTCCAATTATATTTGATACCTAGTGAATCATGATGCTTTTGCTAAGTTCTTTCCCACCAACAATGTAGATCAGAATCCATTCAAGCTTTGTCTACATCCTCTCATAAATTTGAAAAAAAAGGAAACCCAACCAACATTATAATGGATTTTTGATGCCAGAGGATTAATATGTTGGCCAATCGTGAGTTATCCATCATTCTAGATTATCGGCCTGATTCCTTCTTATACTTTTCTCTAATGATATCTTATCATCTTTTTATCTCATTTCCCAATCATAATAATAAAGGTAATAAAAATTTGCTCTCTCTGATTTGTAATTCTTTCACTTTGGAATTTAGAATGATTATGGATCTTTTTTGATTATAGAATCATAGAGAAGAAACAAATCATAGAAATCTTCCAGCCCAATAATTTTACCTGAAACATGAATTCCCTCTAACTATACCAAGAAGTAATTATTCAGCTTCTGGTTAATCATATGTACATTAACTTCTGTATACCCAACTTTCCTTAATTATAAAATGAGAATAATAATAATAATAATAATAATAATAATAATAATAATAATACCTCAGTGTTGTTGGGGGAATCAAATGAGATAATATCCATAAAATTCTTAGCACAATGGTTAACAGATAAAAGGCATTTAATAACTGGTTCCTCCCCCCTCCCAATGCATCCTGAAAAAAATGTATTTCATTTTTAAAGATCTCTAATTGTTGGTAAGCTATCCTTTATATTGACCAAAACTAGATTTTCTTGAAATGCCTATTGTTGGTCCTCATTCTGCCATCTACATAGTTGGGCCTATGATTATTTATATATTTATTTTAAAAAGCATCAATTTTAAGTTGTTTCATATACAACATAGCAGAGTAGAAAAAAGTGTTGTAGTTTCAGTAAGGAAAGATGTGAGTTTGAATCATATCTCTGACACTTAACAGTTGCCTAGAGTGGGCAGACCACTGTTTTAGCACTAGCTAATTTCCTCAGCTTAGAAAAGAGTAAGATTCAGTCATATTGGAGCTTACATTCTTGTCAATCTATAATCTTCCATTACTTTTATATCACAGAAGTCCAGATATAAAAGATTTACAAACTACAAATTGAATGATTTTACAGTTGGGACAAATATGAAAGGAAGCAGTGGAAATTTAACAATTAAATAATCACAGCAAAGCAGAGAGCCAACCTATATAATTCAGACCAAATTACAAATCAATGTTATTCTATAGACAGCCTCAGGGAAGTTCTCACTTTCTTTCATTAAATACTGTGAAGAATGAGTTGAAGAAAAAGGGTCATTTTATTTTCTTATTTAGTTGAAGATTCTCTGGGAACATTTTACACATTAGATAATTTTATATTTTCTAACAAAAATAGAATGGAAAATATTTCATCTTTAAATATATCAGAGTCTAAGAAATTCAGAGCATTTTCTTATTATAAGCAATAAATGAATATTTATTAAGAACTTATACTAAGAACTTGAGATTAAAAAATAAGCACAGTACCTGTCTTCAAGGAGGTTACACAGATGACAGATACAGAGGAGACTGGCAATGTCCCCTGGAGACAATGACATTTGAGGCAAGTCTTGAATAAATCTAAGGATTGTAAAAGACTGAGAAGAGAAATTAGGTCATTCTGACCCATAAGATCCAGTGCAAAAGCAGAAACACAGAGGATGGGTATCTATGCCATTTAACTATCATCTACCTATTTCTCTATCTGATGAATATAAATTCATGAAGATGACAGGATAAGAATCCCTATTATAAAAAGAAAAGAGAAGGGAGACCGGGACAAATGCTTGAAGGATATTTGCATTTAAGGGATATAATCAGAATGAAGTTCTAACAGAGGAGACTGAGGAGCAGTTCAGTAAGAGGAAAACCAAGAAGAAATAGTATCATAAGAACTTAGAGAAAAAAGAATATCAATATAGTCTCAAAAAATATTGAGTAGGAGAAGGTAATCAACAGTCCCATGTCTTCATATAAGTTAAGAAAAATAAATATTGAAAAAAGTCCATTAAATTTGAGAATTAAGAGAAAAATGAAAAAGTTTTGTAAGATATACATATAAATATATGTATATTTAAATATAAAATAACAATGTACAAATGAACTGGCACAAAGTTAAATAATTGGGCATTAATATGGATTTTGCTACATGTACATCTTTTTAAATTATTTTAATATACAATTCTGTCTTTTATTATAACCACATGAAATCACATAAAGTAAATTGTATATTAAATATACCTTTGATGAACAATATGTTTTTTTCTAAATCTAGCCTTGATTTCTAACTATTGATTTTTTTTTTAATGTTTAATCATTAGTTCTCATTTAATGAGACATTTTTGATAAGTTATTGGAACTTCCTTAATAGTACTAACAAAAAAGATGGTAGTATCTGTGGTTCCTTTAAAAATAATTACTTGCATTAAAATATAGCTTTATGTTTTCTAAATATTTTATGTATACAATCACATTTGATCTTTTTTTTTGTCTTTATAGATGATGTCTTTCATGTTTCCATTCTCTAGAGGTGACATTCACAAGTTTTTGTGAAGTATTAAATCTGTAGCTATTTATAATGTTCTCTTGTTTCTACTCATTTCCCTCTTCATTATCTTATGTAGTTCTTTCCAAGTTTTTTTTTAATTAGTCTGCTCATTGCTTTTTATAGCTCAGTAGTATTCTATCACAATCATATACCTAATTTTTGGACAGTCACTCAATTTCCAGTCCTTTGCCACCACAAAGAGAGCTGCTATAAACATTCTGGAACATATAGATTATTTTCCTTTTCCCTCTGTTCTTCTTGGGAAACAGATCCAGCAATGATATTAATGGGTCTGAAGATATAAACAGCTTAATAAGGTATAATTCCAAATTGCTCTCCAAAATGGTTGATTCAATTTGAAGTTTTGTGAACAGTATATCAGTGTCCTTATTTTCCCACATCCCCTCCAGCATTTGCCTTTTTGTCATTTTAGCCAATCTGGAATGAGTTGATATCTCAAAATTGTTTGTTTGTTTTCTCTAATCAATTGTGACAGAATTTTTTGTATACCTATATATGAGTTTGGTTTCTTCATCTGAAGATTTTCTGTTCATATTTTTTCCCATTTACCACTTGGGGACTGCCCTTATTCTTAAATATTTGAAATTCTTCTCTCTATATTTTAGATATGAGACCTCTGTCCAAGAGGCTGTCTATAAAAATTTCCCAATTTCCTTCTTTTCTTCTAATCTTGGTAATATGTTATTTGCAGAAAAAAATTTAATTTAATGTATTCAAAAGTATCCATTTTACATTTCACAATTCTCTGTGTTTCTTGCTGACCCATAAATTCATCTCCCATTTAGTAATCTGATAGGTAATATGGTCTTTGTTCTCCTAACTTACTTATATCTCCTTTTATGTTTAGATCATGTATCTATTTTGATCTCATCTCAGTGAATGGTATAAGATATTGTTCTATACCTAATAACTGCCAAACTACTTTATAGTTATCTCAACAATCTTTACTAAATAGTGATTTCTTAGTCCCAAATCCTGGATCTATGCTTTTGTCAAATGCATGATTATTATAATCTTTTATATTTATTGTAATTATATTTAATTTTATAATCTTGATTGTTGTATGTCTGTCGGTTCTGTTCTACTGATCTTCCTTTCTTTTTCCTAGCCAGTACAAGATAGTTTTGATTATGTCTTTACAATAGTTAAAATCTTGTACTGCTAGACCTCTTTACATTTTTTTCATTAATTTTTTGATAGTCTTGATCTTTTATTCTTCTACCTTTAGGATTTTAATAAGGTTTAAATCAGAGAAGTTCCCAGGTTACCTGAAACACATTTTTTCTCCTATTATGGATAAATATATTAGCCATTTGTAACAGGATCTGGGGAAAGATCATATTGAGATATTTTGTTTACATTTGAGAATTTCAGTCATTGTATAACTATTCTGAATTTTATGATGTCATCATATTTATCAGTTTACCATTGCCTCAGAAGCAAAAAGATACCATGACCAACCAGAAGTTTTAAAAAATATGCCTCCCAAACTTTTTGTTTTGACTTGGGTATTTTAGCATCCAACAAAAATGAAAGTAAAAAACAATTTTGTATTCAACTAGACTTCTTGTGATCATAGTTTTGGTATCATTGTGAATGAAGAATAGAGTTTTTCACAAGTAAACCCTCTCTTTTTTCAGTATTCAGTGCTCTACTGAATTTTCTCATTTGTGACAAGCAAAATTTCTTTCTTTAACATGAAAATGTTTATTTTTTTCTAATTACATCTAAAGCAATTTTGGTTGTATGTGCGTTATTATACAATACACATTTCCATGTTTATAAGGTTGTGAAGCAAAATATATATTACTTACACTGGAGAAAAATTCATTTAGAAAATTTTTAAATACTATGGTTCAATCTGCATTCAGATCTTCAGTTCCTTTAATGACAGAGAATGACCTTTTCCATCATGAGTTCTTTGAATTTGTCCTTATCCTTTGCATTGCTGAAAATAGTTATCATTCACAGTTGATCATCTTACATTATTGTTGTTAATGTGTACAATATTCTCCTGGTTCTTCTCACTTCATTTTGCATCACTTCATATAAATCCAGGTTTCTTTCTTTTTTTTTGTGAATGTCTTGTTTGTAATTTCTTGTTATACAAGCATATTCCATTATAATCATATATCACAACCTGTTAAGTCATTCCCCAATCACCAGACATCCCTTTGATTTCTAGTTCTTTACTGTCACACAAAGAGCTGCTATAAATATTTTTTATACAAAATCACCTATCTTTGTTCTCTTTGGCATACAGACCTAGTACTGGTATTGCTAGGTCAAAGAACATTTATAATATATTTGTTTTTTTATTTGAAGTTCCAAATTCTCTCCCTCCTTCCCTTCCCTGCTTTATGAGAAAGCAAACAATTTGATATTGATTATGTACCCATACAAAATACATTTTCATATTAGCCATATTGCTAAAGAAAACAAATATCAAAAACAAAATAATAACAAACAAGAAAAATGATTTTTAGAAGTGTTAAAATTATTTCTCAATCTGCATTTATCCTCCATCTTTTCTTTCTCTGGAGATGGATAGAATTTTTGCATAATAAGTCCTTTGAAGATATAGTGGATCATTGATTTCCTGGGAATAAGTATCATTCACTGTTGATCATCATAGAAGACAAATAATATTTCTTTGTAGCAACATTTATTAAGTTCCTCTCTTCCTACACCTGCAATGTTCTTCTTATCCTTCTTCCAAATATTGTATAAGAAGGAAAGGAAGGGAAAGAAGGGGACAGAAAGGAGAACTCTTATAACAAATAAACTTAACAAGCAAAATATATTTCCAAATTGACCTTAGCCACAGATATTTGTTTCTTTCTGCATTTTTACCCATTATCTCTGTTGGGATGTAGGAAGCATTCTTTATCTTAAGTCCTCCAGAACCATTAATCATTGCACTGATCAGAATTGTTGTCTTTGAAAATTATTCATTTTTATAATTTTTATGTTATGATATAAATTATTTTCCTGGTCTGCTTACTTTAGTTTGCATCAGTCTTTACAAGTGTTCCCAGATTTATTTGAAACAATATCTCATCATTTGTTAAAATATAACATTTATTGTATTCACATACTATAATTTGTTCAGTCATTTTCCTATTGATGGGCACCCCACATGAACCAGCTTCTAGTTTGTTTTCATCACAAAGAGAATTGCTTAAATGTTTGCATACACTAAGGACTTTTGAAGTCTCATAGTCTCCTTGGGGTATAAACCTAGTAGTGGTATTGCTTGGTTGAAGATTGAAATTCTAGAAAACATCCTTCAAATTAACTACATTGAATTGCATGCAAAATGATTTATGTCAAAAGGTTTTCTTTGGCTTTGCTAGAAACACTGCTCTGGGATTTCAGTTTACAACTGGTTCCCATTCCCAAGCAGCAACTCTTGGAATATTTAGCAAGTGGCTGATAGATTGGATGCTGAACCTTACTCAATAAATAGAGACGGCATGGCTCAAGAGAGAAGGAATGAGATATTTAATGAGAACTTGCCAGAGAGATTTCCAGGGGAATATGTAACTCAGTACAAATATGTGAATCCATAAAAAATGACTTCTAGAAATTGAAGATATGTCTTAACAACAGCTCTACAGATAAAGAAACAAATATTCCTCAAAATAGACTAAAATTAGAAAACAAATCAAAACTTATCCTAGACCCTGTTGGTGATACTTTGGCTTGAAGTCCTGTACCTCTCCCTTTTTACATCACAGAAATTAGAGGTGGGAATTGGAGAGAAGCTTCCTTTTCTGAGTGCTCATCCATCCATAAGAAAAAAAGATTGTAAGATTATAGGATCTCATATTTAAAAAGCTGAAAATGTTCATTAAGGCCATCCAGGCCAACCCTTACATTTTACATGTTAGGAAATGCAAGTCCCAGAAGTAAGGCAATTTATCCATTGCCACACAAGTGGCAGTGTTGAGATCCTAAAGCTTTTCTCTCTCTCAATCTAGGGAATTTGCATAAAATATCCTCTTTCCTTCCTAGTGTATCTTGATTATAATTTTCTACGTGGTATCCACAGACTTTCAGAGAATATGTGAAATTGGTTTGGTGGGAAAATATATATTTATTTTAATTAAATTTTGGTTTCTTTGTAATTTTACATAACTAATTTTATGTATTTTATGAATTTTAAAACATTTTTAGCAGACTGTACTATGACACACTTATCCCACTCAAAATACAAGTCAAGACATCACTTTTGTGATGTCATTGTGTATTGTATAAATTGTATAATTTCATAAAACAAAAAATCTTTTTGAGAAAGAAACATTTCAGGAAAGAGAGCTAGATAACTCTTTGAATGTAGAAGATGAATTACTTGAAGAAGGGACCATGGAGATGCCTGAAGGAAACCTCCACAGCATCAGAAAACCCAGAATGAACCATGGAACATAATTGATTGAACTGTGGGAGGGTTGTGACACATTTTATATGTATACTCTCATGCCAAAAGTAGATTGCCCCCTAATTGGCTTAATGTCAATGTGCCTAGCAAACGTTGGTTTGCTCTCTCTTCCTATCATTCATTTCTGACTATTATAGTGTCTGATTATGTAAAATGATTCATCTCCTAAAGAATCACAGGGGGGATTGTAAAAGGGAATTCGTGTTTGTTTTTGAGTTCACACTTCTGAAAAGGGAATACTTGGTTCTCTCTGCTTAATTAACACTTTTGTTGGCAATAACTTTGAATCAACACAAGGTTGAAGTAGGTGGGAGAAGCTTGAAAACCACTTAGTAAGTTCACACATTACTTGATCCTGGGTGAGAACAAGCCAGAAATTTAAGAGTTCACACACTCAGAAAGGTGGGATTCCAAAGGTGAGAACTCAGACAATTTGGAAGCTGTGATTGGCCCTTGTGAAGAGGGGCAAGGACAGGAAACCACCATAAAAGTCATGAACACCGTCTGGTAAAGGGAGCCTGGTGAAGAGGTCTGGTGAAGGATTATAGGAGAGTGAACTCCAAAAAGAGAGTCACTCCAAGAAGGAGAGAGTGAACTCCAAGTAGAGAGTCACTCCGAGAAGGAAGTAGGCTTCAAGAAGAATGTTGGCTCAAAGAAGAAAGAAGACCTCAGGAAACACCTTCAGCTCCCGTCATTGTCTTGGGTGAGTGGATGGCTGGTTTTCCCTTCCTGTCCTCTGGAGAGAGTTTAATTCTGATTGAAGGTTAACAAGTCCTGGCTGAGCTAAGCACTGGAACAATATTTAGTTAGGTTAATGTCTTTTCTACCCTTTTGTATTTCACTCTTTTTACCTCTTTTATAAATAAAAGATGTATAATTTTCATATATGTAGTCAAAACATTAATTTTAATGCTTACAATTGATCCTCTTCAAAGATTAAAGAACAAACAAGAAGTACACACACATAAATACAGTGCTCAACTGGAGAACTAATGACACAACTAAAAAGCATAACTTCTGCATTTTGACCTCTGATTCAGATAATAAATATAACTGGTATTTCTACAAGTTTTTCAGAGTTGTAAAGCAATTTAGATCCATTATCTCATTGACACTGCATAATCACTCTGATGGATAATGCTTGCTTCTTCAGTTCAGGGGGTGTCTCTCTCTAATCTTTGCACCCCAGGACTCACTTGATGTTTAATAAAATCTTGCTCATTGATTGATGAATAAATGGCAATAAGTAGTAGAGGTCTTATTATCTCCATTTCATAGATGACAAAATCTAGGCTCAGGGATATTTAGTGATTCATTAATCATCTCAAAGCTAACAAACATCTAAGTCTGGACTTATGCCTGACCCAAAATCTCATGCTCTTGTCCCAATATTAATCTCTCTCTTTCTTAAAGGATAGGACAGTTTTGAATTAAGGAGATTTAATCCTGTTATCAAAAGAAACTTTCACCCTTACTTCTGTAAGTTTACTTATGGCTACAATCTTTCCCAATATATGTTATTTGGGGAAGATTATAGCTAGCATTTTCATACCATTTTACAGTTTGTAAAACACTTAATATTTCTATTTATCTATCTATACAGATATAGACACATGCATGTGTGTGTGCCTAGTCTTTTGATTCTCACAGCAACTCTATAAGGTAGATGATAGAATTCTCTCTATTTTACATATTCGGAATTAAGTCTTATTAAGGTTAAGTGACTTATATGGTAGAGGTAGCATTTGGACACAGGTCTTCCTGACTCCAAGTCCTCTCCAAACTCTGCCATCAAAGAGGAAGGTAAATGCAAGGACCACATTATTAGACTTTGTAGTTCGAATAGCTCATATTGCAGATGATGCAGCTGAGGCTCAGAGAGAAATTAAGTTATCCCAATCCCAGGTTTAAAAAATAGAAAACAGCAGAGGTGAGATTTTATCCCACATCCTCTAACAAGAGATCTAAGTACTCTTTTTCCATTATGTGTTTTCTCCCTCATTAGGGAAGTGAGGATAATGGTCAAATACAACAAACCTTATAAAAGTGTTACTTCCAATTCAAAGTAAACCAAGAACCCAAAGACATGTAAAAATTAAGTAGAATTATTGATATTTTGATGTATTTTTAAATTTAATTTAATGTAATTTTTAATGTAGGCTCTTTAGCTTTAGGTGAAGAGAAGAATCACTTTTCAAGGTGATATGAAAGGGTGTTATTTGAATAGAACATTGGAGTTGATTATTTCACTAAAAAGTAAAAAGAACTGGCAATTTACGTAATGAACTTTACAAGTTGTTAATGGCTTGGGCTATGTTCAACTCTGTTACAGCAGAACTGTGTCACTTTGGCCAATGCACTAATGCTCTCTAAACATTAGTTTTAACTACTCAATTGATCAATTAACAAATAATTATTTTATTATGTTGTATTATGGTCACTGTGAGGCTAAGATGAAATAATATAATTAATTTATAATTTATTTGGAAGCCCAGAGTGACAGCTCAATAATACAATTGGAAATTAGGAGAGGTAGGATTTAAACCTATAGTTTCTGGTTACATGAATTCAGTGCTTTTCCATGTGCTACACAGTCTCCTTTAAGTATTGGAAATCATGAATAAAGTAAAATTCCATTATAATATTTTGCCCCCAAAATATAATGTATTTGTCAAAATAAGAAGCTATTCAGCATAATTATAATTATTATCAACTCACCTGCAAATTCTTTAAATGTATTGTTTTTTTTTAAATTATTGGGGAAAAGATTCTCAAGCATCAACTTATGTTCAAAGAAATCTAACAAGGAAAAGAATCAATTGTCATCTAAAGATCATACATTTTTTTCTATTGTCAAGCAGAGCTCATCTTTTTTAAAGACCTACTTTTACAGTCTTGCTACTAGAGAAAATCTTAGGTTTCAGTCAATCATTAAAAAGAAAAAGATCATTTATGCATTTATTCTACTTTGTAACTAGTGAAGGCTCCTTTTATCTTAAACTTTTGCTCAACATGCCTAGGCAAGCCTTCTACTGCAGAACATAAATTTTCAAATATTTATGGAAAACACTCTTCATGGAAGGTTGATTCTAGTCATATATCAGTTAAATTGTTACCCTTGAATTTTAGTGATTGTCACAGCAGCCAACAATGGCCAAATGAGACTCTGTTTGTGAAGATGTCATGAATTTCAAGGAGCTAAAGCTACATTGAATGATTGCATTCTTATAGAGCTCATATACTTGAATGCAGAATTCAAAACACCTCCAAACTTCTCTCCTTCATTATATTTCATTATTTCTAGGCTCATCCAAGATTAACAGAGTATTGACTGCATAAGCTCAAATAAGTATTCTAATTCTATTTTTCTTGATAAGTTATTTAGATTTTTTTTCTTCCAGTGAATGTCTTATTTATTTAAGTTTCCCCAACTTTCATTTTCCTCCTGGCTCTGATCTTGATTTCCTGATTTCTGAACCGCAAAACTAAGTTCCTAGACCTGACACTTTCATTCCTCTGCTCTAAAAACACTATTTTTAGTTCATTTTTATCAAATGTTGCTTTTATTTCTCTATACTTACTCCTACAGTGCACCATTTTTTATGTGTGCAGGAATCATATCATTGCTTCTTGAAAAAGGTATGTCAATGTACATATATATATATATATATGTTTAAATTAATTAATTTACCCACCGCCACCACAGGAAACTAAAACTTCCCTTATCTCTACTCTACTATATGTAGTCTCTCTTATTAAAATGTAAGCTTTCTGAAAGGAAGTGATATTTCACTTTTTTAATATTTTTATCCGGAACACGGTAAACACTAAAATATTTTCCTTCATTTCTTCATTCGTATGCATTGATATTATGGTAGAACAAGTCTATATATGTCGTCCACTTTTATATTCTTTTTTATTAATTAGATGCAATAATAAATTTCCATATGAGTTTTCCAAAAGTTGTATGATCCAAATTATCTCCCTTCCTCCTTTTCTCCCCTCTCCCAGAGCTGGAAAGTGATTCTATCTGGGTTATGCATATACATGTAGTTCAAACTGTTTCCTTAGGTACAACTAACTCTGTGGTAAGCACAAGTTTAATTTTATTAAAATGTTGGGCTAATTCACATTCATTTCAAAATTCACTTCAAAATCAAGAAGAAATCTACTAAGTGCCTACTGTGTGATATACATGAAATTGTACTAGAAATAAAGATGAACATTAAATGGTCCCTGACTTTAAGGTATTTATCTTCTGCTGGGCAAAGTTTGTATGATTTGGGGGTGGGTGGAACAAAACAAGTACACATACAAACATGATTAAAAAATGAAGGAGGTGGTGCTCTTGACTGGTAGGAACAAGAGAGACTTTGGTGACGTGGTACCTGAAGAAAGTCTTGGTCCAAGAAAAGCAGAGATCAAAAGGGATAACTTTCCTGCAATGGGGAACACCATATGTAAATACATGGAAGTGAGAGATAGAGCTCAGTTTGCCTTAAATGTGGAATATGTGATGGGGAGAAATCTGGCAGAAAAGGGATGGAAAAAAAGGTGGATTCTAAAGGGTCTCAAATATCAAACTAAATATTTTAAACTAATGGCAAGGAGGAATCACAGAAGGTTTTTAAACATGAGTGTGACATTGGTTAGACCTAGGGATTAGGATAATTGTCTGACTACTGTGTGGAGGATGTACTGGAGAACAGGATAACAAGAAATAGTAAGATCAGTTTGAAAGGTATTAAATAGTACAGGTGAGAGGTGGTGAATATTTATATGTGGGTATTGGCAAGACAGTGGGAAAGAATCAGGATAAAATGTGGAAGTAGAATCAGAAATACATGGTGAAGGATCAGCTATAGGGATGGGGAGAAGTAGAAAAATATCAAGGGAGACACAGGGATTTCAAATCTGAATGACTTGGAAGACAGTAATAACCCTCAGCTGAAATTAAAAAAAAAAGTTTATAGAAGGGACTGGTTTAAAATTAGAGATATTGAGAGAACAGCCTACTTCTGGGGCTATATATGGAGATGTCTATCTATCTATCTATCTATCTATCTATCTATCTATCTATCTATCTATCTATCCATCCATCCATCCATCCATCCATCCATCCATCCATCCATCCATCCATCTATCTATCTATCTATCTATCTATCTATCTATCTATCTATCTAGAAAGACAGAGAGAAGGATAGGCAGACAGACAGAGAGAAGGATAGACAGACAGACAGACAGACAGACAGACAGACAGACAGACAGATAGATAGATAGATAGATAGATAGATAGATAGATAGATATACAAACAGACGACAGACAGACATTTGGATGTAGATAGCCCAAAAGTAGATGATGTGTTACTAGTATATTCACAATTCTGAAACTTTAGAAAAATCTGACCATTCTCAATTTTTCCTAGTGGCTGTGCCTTGGAGTTAAGTCCAAAAAGTCATGTTGGATGTTGTATCATACAAAGTGTAAAATCACCTTTCTTCCATGTCTCATATCTTGTGCTAAAATATTCTCTATATTCTGCTCTAAGAAATGATAATACTGTGTTATAAGAAGTGATGAGCAGGATGATTTCAGAAAAAAAACTGGGAAGATCTACATGAATTGATGCACAACAAAATTAGAAGAACCAGGAAAGCATCATACACAGTAATAGCAATATTGTACTATGATCAATTGTAAAAAACTTAACTACTCTCAGCAATGTATTGATCCAGGACAATTCTAAGGAACTTAAGACAGCAAATGCTATCTGTCTCCAGAGAAAGAACTACTGGATTCAGAATACAGATCAAAGCATACTATTTTCACATTAGTTCATTTGTGTTTTTATTTTGGGGTTTTGATTTTATATGAGTATTCTCTTACAACAATGACCAATATGGAAGTATGTTTTATATAATAATACATATATAACCTAGATCAAATTGTTTAACATCTCATGAAGGGAGGGATTCAATTTGAATATTATAACTTTGTAAAATATATTTTGAAAATTGTTTCTACGTGTAATTGGGAAAATAATATATCTTTATAAAAATGAATTTTGAAAAGATGTGGATGTCTTCTCTGTGGTCCAATTATTAGGTTCTTTCTGTAGAGGACTTTCCTATAACTAAAAAAAATTCCTACATCTAAAATTCTAAAAAATCATGGAAGCCTTTTCTTATCCAATTTTTCCTTAAGCTCTTGGTCTTAACCATGGGGAAATTTCTTTTCTTTTTTTTGACATTGTGACTTTGATTCAGAGAGACATCACTGAGGATGACCTGGTTTTCTGCTGGGGAGTATGCCTCTTTCTTGTTAGGAGTTTTCTCTGACTCATGTTCCCAGTTAGTCATCGATAAGCCCAGAGCTTTGGTTATGACATTTTCTGGCTTTTTCTTCTTGTTGGATCCATATCCTTTTGGTAGACTTCGTTTTGGGCCACAAGAGACTCTTCAGCTTGGGAATCTCCTGGAGAAGGACTTTCACCTACTGCCATGTTTTCATGCATCTCTAGCATTTTCCAGCCATCTTTCGCCTTCTACCACTTCCTATGTTTTCCATGCTGCTGCTTGCTGGCCACTTCATTTTGTGGCCATTTTCACCTTCTTTGCATCTTTACAAACTATGTGGTTTACACTTACCTCTGCTCTTTCTCCTTCTGCAATATTTTCTTCTTTTCAATATTCGTTCATTTTTCGGAAGTTTTTTTTCTTCTCTCTACTTTTCATCTTCATTGGAGCATCTAATTTTATCTACTTGGCAGCAGGAGCATGTATATTTTTTCCAGGGAATCTGAACAATCTTCTTCTGAGCACTGAAACTACAACCATCAACTGAGCATGTCCTTTGCTGAGAAATGTACTCAGCATATTTTTCTTGATTTTTAAAGCTATGATCACGAGTATCACAATAATGGGTATAAACCAGTTCCTTATTTTTCTTTTTTTTTCTCTTTTTCACTTTGTTGACTTTGGGGATTTCTATTTTATCTGTCATGGTTTTTCTTAGGGAAGTGATCATTTCTGCCTGGCTGTTAGTATCAATGTCCCTGCTGAAGGTCTAAATCACTGTTCCCCAGTCCCAGGTCAGATGGAAGTCCCAGGAATTCTGCTGGGAGTGAAGGAGGTGGGAAAGAGGAAAGGGAGGTGGTGAAATGGGCAGTGGGGGAAGCTGTGGAGGAAATGAGTCTGAAGACTTATAAGACTCAAATCATGGAAGCCTTAGCAATCAGGGTGGCCCTGGTTAGGGTAAATGGGTCCTTTAAATCAGAATGGATATTTCAGCCAGGAAACTGAGGAAAGTGAATCCTATATATGATTTTTAACCTTTTCCTTCAATCTTAGAATCAATATTAAGTACTGGTTGCAAGTCAAAAGAGTAAGGACCTGGGCAATCAAGATTAAGCAACTTGCCTAGGGTCACACAGCTAAGAAGTGTCTGAAGACAAATTTGAACCCAGGATCTCCATTCTCCAGACCTGTCTCTCTAGTCAGTGAGTCAACTAGCTGTCCCATCTCACCCGAACTATATATTCAATGCTGGCCCCACTCCTCCAAGTTTCTCCTCAATGACTCATTTGTAATATGGGCAGCTAGAAGGCAGAGTGGAAACAGCACCAGTCCAGGAGTCAAGACCAGAATTTAAAATCTGGCCTCTGACACTTACTATCTGTGTGACCTTGGGCAAGTCACTTAACTTCTAATTGCCTCAATTTCCTCAAATGTAAAAATGTGATAACAATACCTAACTCTCAGGTTATTCTGAGGAAAAAGTGGGACAATATTTATAAAGCACCTAGAATAGTGCCTGGCGTGGAGTAAAGTAAGCATGATATAAATGTTAGCTATTATTATTACTTTTATTTACTAATTCAAATTTATTATTAATGATATCACCATTGTTGGGATATGTACAGGTTCTGAGAAAGTCAAATTGAAGATCACCCAAAAGGAATGGAAAGGTGCATAATTATCATAAGCAAGGTATATCATATTTCAAATAAGGCTTTACCATAAAATTTTATACATTTTATTGATTTTTAATATCACTATAATTTCTTCCAATAGTTCATATTTCTACCCTCACATAGAGCCATTCTATACGACAAATCATATTTTGGGGGGACAATAAAAATTAATTTAAGGAGGGAGAAAAAAAGTCATCAAAACCAAGTAATGCCCTGAAAATATATGCAATGTGCCATACTTATGGACCTGTGGACCTCCCATTTCTGCCAACATAATTGGTGGGAGGGTCATCCCATATATCTCCTTTTGAGCCATACTTGTCAAACAAAAATGTTTTAAAAATTAATGTTATTAAGTAAATGTATGTGTGTGTGGGAAATAAGATATATCAGTTGTGATAAAAGCCAGAGAGCCAAGAATAACCAATGGAAATCTTATACAATCCATTGTTTTCTATTCAATAAAGGAAAAAAAGATGAGGAAAGCCCAAAACACTTTGGATATTCTCCTTGACTTTTATTGGGTAGACCAACATTAATGAGTTGTTATTCATATATTAGAGCAAGATCTTACTGTCCAAATCAATGTCTACGGACACTCTGGAGTATAAATAAAGTGGCACAAGCCAATATTCTTCTATACTGGTAATCATTTTTTTTTCTCAGCAGCTCCTGTTAAATGAAAAGTTAATTTGATTTTTTTGTTTTAATTTTCCTAAAATAGTTTTAATTTATTGGACTTATTTGTAACTAGATTTTTTTATTATAATCAATCTCTTGAGATATATTTATCTAACCTATTCCACTTATCTATTCTTCTGGGGTTCTTTTTGTTTATTCTGATTTCTAATCATTTTGATAATTAAAAGTGAATAACTAGAACTAGCAATCCCAAGGCTCCATTTTTTCTGCTACTCCCCTTACTTTTTCTTGTTATCTTGACATTCTTATTCATCTATATGAATGTTGTCCTTTTGTTTAATTCTATAAAGGTTAATAGGTTTAGAGCTATCGTATTAAATTTGTAAACTAATTTCAGTAGTATTATCATTTAATTTAATTTTTTTAACACAGCCCAACTATGAACACTAAATACACATTCAATTTGTTAATTTTTCCATCATTTATTCAATTGTTTCCTTGCGGTTTTAGTTGTAGAAGTTTTGTGTTGGTCTTAGTAGCCCAATTTCCAATGATGTCATTTCATGTCATTTCCTTAAAACTTTATAACTTCTGTCAGTGCTTTCTTGGGCACCTTCTGCTGGTATCTTTTGTTTTCTTTGTTGCTACCTTGATAATCCGGAAATAGATCATCAGTGATCATCAGGTTGGATGTACATCAGGAGCCCCTCTGTCACAATCCAAATAGAGTACCATCTAGTAAAATGAGGAGTCAGATCAGAAGGCTTGAAAGATATGAAATCAATATGCTATGAGATGAAAGCAGGTCTCTTTGTTAATCATTGATATCATCATTTTATTAAAAAAATGTATAGGGGACCATAAATTCTAAGAAAAAAAATCTAAGAATATCAGCAAAAACATAGAAACAAAAGTACCATGGTCTCAGATGTCTTTATGTAAATATACAAAGCATGAATTCTTAAGTGATTTAGATTTTTTTAACAGAATGATAGAAGACTTGAAAAAGCAGCCTATGGCAAGTGAGAGGGCCAGATGATACCTCACCTGAGCCAGAAGTAGGTGTGTGTGTGTAAATACAAATGAATGTAGTCTCTGGCTTTAAGGGAAAAGAATGGGAATGGAGGTCTAGACAACTACTTGCCTTTTTCTTTCTTTCTCCTTCCAGGCTGGTCTAGCCATATATTCTCTTCCTCCCTGTCAGAATCTCTGTAGCTTGTTTCTCAGCTGTACTGAGTATTAGAAATTTTTAAAAAACTGTATCTTTTGCATTGCAAACTCCATGTCCTACTATAGAGATAATTACATCTATTTTAACATTGCTCAAATTGAAGAGTTAGGAAAATTTTGAATGGAGAAGTCCCTGCCTGTTTCCCTAAGAAGTCACTTCTTTAGTCCAGTTAAACAAACTATAAGTCTCTCTCTCTTTCTCTCTCTCTCTCTCTCTCTCTCTCTCTCTCTCTCTCTCTCTCTCTCTCTCTCTCTCTCTC
>NC_058135.1:263704026-263717201 GCF_016433145.1 Gracilinanus agilis
ATGTGTATAAGAGACAGCTCTCTCTCTCTCTCTCTCTCTCTCTCTCTCTCTCTCTCTCTCTCTCTCTCTCCCTAAGAACAATTGTTCTGTTGGAATTTTGGATATGAAGAATTTTATCACACCTTTCAAGTGACTAGAACATACCAAGCAGAGAACTGATAATGACAATATTGCCAAGAATAGCTAAACGGGTTGGCACCTAACAACAGAGACTGAATTATAAAACTCAAAACCTTTTAGCCCTGGTGACTCAGCTCTGTTCTATTCAATAACTCCTTACAGCAGCATCCATGTAAAATATATTCAAGGATATATTAAACACATATTTCAAACAATGAAGAAGTCACGCTTGGTCTCCTGGATCCTTTAGTATTTAAAAAATGACTACATTCCCATGAACTGGCCTTTGCATCTTATGGTCATGTCTGATTCAATGCAACAATCTCCATCGTGGAACATACCGGCACTAATAAGGAAAAGTCCTGCTTTCTCTGTGGTAACCTTCCTTCCTGTAAACCTTGCAGCAGCACCTTCATGAAAGAGAGAATTTATTCTATTCTTCTTTATAAAATAATGGAGAAAGAAATGGAAAACCACTCCAGTATCTTTGCCTGGAAAAGCCCAAATGGGGCCACAGAGAACAGGACATGACCAGAAAAAAAATACTGAACAAGTCTTTGATAAGAAATTATGCCTATTTTGTTTTCCAGTCATTATTACTATACAACCTTTGAGCAGAAAATAAAATGAATTCTTTGGGGACTATTTATCATATAGGAAAGGTAAAATTAAACCTCATACTAACATTTGGTGATTCACATCCATCTTTTTGTAAAAGGAAGGAATGTCCATTGAGCAGGTAGGGAGACATAGAAAGAGTCCACACAATCAAGCAAGATGATAGAGTTCTGGTAGAGCCAAGATGGCAGAGTAATCCTCAGCAGCTCTGGGCCACCATGAGAATCCTCTCCGACCAAGATTAAAATATCGCCACAAAGTGAATACAGGAATGGAAGAATCAGCAAGGAGACAGAGGAAACAGCTTTAAAGAAAAGATGATATGATTCTTCAATGAAGTAGGAGAAAGGGGTATACTTGGAATTGCAAGGAACACCTGCAAAAGGCAACAAGAAAATACAAGGAATTGGGGACATATAGATTGTTCCAGCAAATATAGTAAAATCCAAAGAAAATAGAGAAGACACTAAAGGAAGTCTGTGTAGAATGTGAAAACATGTGTTCATCCATGCATTTTTCCTTTGCCCACAGAATATAGATAGATCTGTGGAATATAATCAAGTGCAGTATCAAAAGATAACATGACTGAAAGTCATTCTGCAATGTCAATGGGGATTATCCACAAAACAGGAGAGTGAAAAAGAAATGAAAAATGGAAAGGTGAGGAGGAGTAAGAGAAAAAAAGGGAAAAGAATGAATGAAAAAGATGAAGGGAAAAAGAGTTCCAATAAATGTATTTTTTTGGACTTTTTCTTTTCATTTTTTATTTTTATTTTAAACCCTTAACTTCTGTGCATTGACTTATAGGTGGAAAAGTGGTAAGGGTAGGCAATGGGGGTCAAGTGACTTGCCCAGGGTCACACAGCTGGGAAGTGTCTGAGGCCGGATTTGAACCCAGGACCTCCTGTCTCTAGGCCTGGCTCTCAATCCACTGACCTACCCAGCTACCCCCAATAAATGTATTTTTAATGAATAATAATTGTAATGTGGAACTTTAAGCAATATCAATGCCTTTATATGCATTATATCATATAATCCTCCCAACAGTCTCTCAAGACGCATTCTAAAGATTCTTCTATCTCAGAGGTGGTGATGAATAAATTTATGGTCAGAGTATGCATTGAAGTGTCCATTGGCCAACTAGCCAATAAGTGTCACTTATGGAGATTATGGGGGGAACTGAGAAATAAAATACAAGAATGTAGTAAGAAATAACAAAGTGGATCCTTTTGGCCTGAGTTATCTAGAAGGCCTATCTGAATTGCAAAAATCTATCAAGATGTCTTATGAGAATATAGAATCTAAAATTAGAAGAAACATTAGGGCAAAGGTCTTTAACCTTTGTGTGTGTGTGTGTGTGTGTGTGTGTGTGTGTGTGTGTGTGTGTAAATGAAAATGGGCCCTTGGACAGTCTACTGAAATCAATGAACCTCTTGTCAGAATATAGCTTTAAAATTCATAAAATATAATTAATAAGACTGTAAAGGAAATATAATTATGAATAAACAAAACATGAAATTCATGAATCTCAGTTTAAGAGTCTATGCCTAAGAGATAATTCATTCTGATCCCATTATTTTAAAGATGAGGAAAATGAGACATAAGAAATTAATGACTTGGCCAAGTTCATGCAGAAGCAAGGTGTGAATGTATGTCTGCTGACTCCAAATTTGATGCTCTTTTCATGATATCATGTTCTTTTCTACCTCCCACTGAAAAATCTAACTTTCTCCTCTAATCCTCCCCACCAACATGGGTATAAACCCATTATCTTTCCCCTACTCCTCTCCTATTATCATAGAACACAATATCATCCTCCATGTTGCTCAGACTCTCACTCTAGGTGGGTGTCATCCTCACTCCTCACTATCTATCATTTCTCCTTCCCCATCTCAATATTCCATGAATCCAATCTTTTGCAAAAAGCCTGTGACTTCACCTTTGTGACATATCTCAAATATGTACCCTTTTCTTCTTTGACAATGACAGCAGTAAAGTACCCTCATCACCTCAAGCCTTGATCATTTCAATAATCTCCTCGTGGCTTTATATCAAGTCCTTTCCAAACCAATCTATCCTCCATTTAGTCATTAACATGGTTTTCCTAAAGTGCAGGTCTGAGTATTTCATCCTTCCACACAGTAAACTCCAGTAGATACTTCTCTTCCGGGATCGAATAAAAAATCCTCTGTTTGTACTTCAAAACTACTCACCTGTCATCAAAACGGTATGGTACTGGCTAAGAGACAGAAGGGAGGATCAGTGGAACAGACTTGGGGTAAGTGATGTCAGCAAGACAGTGTATGATAAACCCAAAGAGCCCAACATTTGGGACAAAAATCCACTATTTTACAAAAACTGTTGGGAAATTTGGAAAACAATATGGGAGAGATTAGGTTTAGATCAACATCTCACACCCTACACCAAGATAAATTCAGAATGGGTCAATGACCTGAATATAAAGAGGGAAACTATAAATAAGTTAAGTGAACATAGAATAGTTTACTTGTCAGATCTCTGGGAAAGGAAAGATTTTAAAACCAAGCAAAAGTTAGAGAAAATTACAAAATGTAAAATAAATGATTTTGGTTATATCAAACTAAAAAGCTTTTGTACAAATAAAAATAATGTAGCCAAAATCAGAAGGGAAACAACAAATTGGGAAAAAAATCTTTATAATAAAAAAACTCTGACAGGGGTCTAATTTCTCAAATATACAAGGAGTTAAACCAATTGCATAAAAAAATCAAGCCATTCCTCAATTGATAAATGGGCAAGAGACATGAATAGGCAATTTTCAGATAAAGAAATCAAAAGTATCCATAAGCACATGAGAAAGTGTTCTAAATCTCTAATAATTAGAGAAATGCAAATCAAAACAACTCTGAGGTACACCTCACACCTAGCAGATTGGCTAAAATGAAAGAAGGGGAGAGTAATGAATGCTGGAGGGGATGTGGCAAAATTGGGACATTAATGCATTGCTGGTGGAGTTGTGAACTGATCCAGCCATTCTGGCTGGCAATTTGGAACTATGCTCAAAGGGCTATAAAAGAATGCCTGCCCTTTGATCCAGCCATACCATTATTGGGGTTGTACCCCAAAGAGATCATAGATAAAGACTTGTACAAAAATATTTATAGCCTCATTTTTTGTGGTGGCAAAAAACTGGAAAATGAGGGTATGTCCTCCAATTGGGGAATGGTTGAACAAATTATGGTATATGCTGGTGATGGAATACTATTGTGCTCAAAGGAATAATAAACTGGAGGAGTTCTATGTGAACTGGAAAGACCGAACTGATGCAGAGTGAAAGGAGCAGAGCCAGAAGAACATTGTACTCAGAGACTGATATACTATGGTAAAATCAAATGTAATGGACTTCTGTACTAGCAGCAATGCAATGACCCAGGACAATTCTGAGGGACTTATGAGAAAGAACGCTAATCCACATTCAGAGGAAGAACTACAGGATTGGAAACAGAAGAAAAACAACTGCCTGAACAGTTGAGGCAGACATGATTGGGGATGTGGACTCGAAATTACCACAGCAATGCAACTATTAACAATTTGGAAATAGGTCTTAATCAATGACACATGTTAAAACCAGTGGAAATGTGCATCAGCCATGGCGGGGAGCTTGGAGGGGTTAAGGGGAAAGTAAGAGCATGAATTATGTAACCATGTTAACTTTTCTAAAAATAAATATTAATAAATGTTAAAAAAAAAAAACTACTCACAATCTGGATCCCTCCTATCTGCCCAGCCTTCTTACAGCTAACTGTCACAGCATACTCTTTGATAACATGACACTGGCCTTCTGGCTCTTCCATGAATGATGTCCTCCATCTTTTGTCTCCTGACATTTTCTCTAACTGTCTCCTATGCTGAGAAGCCTCTTTCTCTCTCCTCATTTCTATTTCCTGACTCCCCTGCTTTCCTTTAAGTTCCACCTAAAATTCCATCTTCTACAGAAAGCTTTTCTAATGCCCTCTAAATTTTAGTGCCTTCCCTCTTTTAATTATTTCCTACTTATCTGTTTTATGACTTATTTGTCTGTCTGTGTTTGTTTGATTTTGCCTCCTTTTAGATCATGAGCTCCTTGTTGTTCAGTTGTTTTATAGTCAAGTCTGATTTTTCATGACCCCATTTATGGTTTTCTTGACAATGGTACTGGAAGGCTTTGCCATTTTCTTCTCCAATTCATTTTTCAAATGAAAAAACAAGCAAAACGAAGTTGAGGACAACAGGTTTAACTGACTTGTTTAGGATCACACAGCTAGAAAGTGTCTTAGACCAAAGATGAACTCAGTAAGATGAGTCTTTCTGACTCCAGGTCCATTGCTCTATCCACTCTGCCACCTATCTGTCCTTCCTTGAGAGAAGGATTATCCTTTTCCTCTTTCATATTCTTAGCACTTAGCACGGTGCCAGCCATGTAGTAGGAGCTTAATAAACATCCATGGGCTGACTGGCCAATGTATGTTTATGGAAATATAATTTAAAGTTCAATGACCTAATGAAGTTAAAGATTCAAAGCTGTGGCTTAACAATTTCTTGATTCATATTGAAATTCATATGCTTTGAAATACTTTGTCTTACTTTGGCTTGTTTCTCTTTTCCTATTACTACATGACCGAGGGGGAAAAATTCCTTATTTGATTCTATTAGAAGTTATTCTTTACAGCAATAAAAATGAAATGTATATGACCATTTAAATTTTAGAAGGCTCTCCGTGTACATGATTTGTTCCTTCAGCTGCATTATAAGTACAATATTTTCATGGATATTATCATCTCCATTTTATAGATGTTGAAACTGAGGTCCAAAAAGATATAGTAATTTCCCTGTGAGTAGATAGCTAATAAATATCAGTAGTAGAATCTGAATTCAGGTCTTGTGGATGCTAAGACAAGTAATCTAACCATTTTATTTTCCTGCCTTTCTCTCCTTGCTACAAAAGTTCAGGCATAGCATACATCAATGACAAAAATAATACATATGGGACAGGAGAGTCCTTTCACATCAGATTGGCCAATCAAGTTTTGTTGCAGAGGAGATAAAATGTTGGTTAAAGATCCCATTTTTCAATCTTTTTTTTTTCTTTCTTCTCATGAGCCCTCCAGCTGCATTCATTAAGCACGACTTATTGCTTTGACATTAATAGGACTGAGAGATCCTGCCATGTACAATAAGCAGGTCTCTAACAATTTTAAAATGAATTTAATGCCTTTGGAAGTTTCCTAATTTCTTGCTATTGTTGAACCATCCCTGGTGTCAAGTAAATGTCTATTCTTTCTTTGTGAAATACAAAGAGATTGGAGTACCCTGGATAGGATAGAGAGCTGCCTGGCTAATCTTGCTGCCACCTTGTTTTCACTCATAGGGGATAACTGAAGGATGGGACAGCCATGGCAGATCAAGATGTGAAAATGATGTCTTCTGAGCTTCTGAAACAGATGTGCCAAATGCCTAACAGTCTCCTTTCAGTCACCCAAACAGAGATCATTTAATATTAAAAGTCAGCCTTTATTAAGAACTGGAAATGGCATGGGAAGATGACCCAGATTCTAATATGAACAATCACTTCCTACCCCTCTCTGGGCCTTATTTTCTTCTTTGGTGAAATGAGGGGACCATCTTGTCCTGGAGACATCTGTATGTCTCCTTTCCCAACTATTATCCCTTCTTCTATATTATCCCTCCAGCTGTAATGCAGGAAATGATCCTCATTGTAGAAAAATGCTTAATGTTGCTTCTGTACTTGCACAGCTCCCACCTCCCTTTTTAGACACCAGCAATAATGAAGTTGTAGAAAAGAAAGTTCTTGACATCAACGTTCTTGGCCTTGTCAAATGACTCAACATCTAAAGAGGATATTGTTTTATTAATTACAATGACATTAAAGATGATGCTTTTATTATTTGTTTTGTCACAGAAACCAATACACTGCTGGACCTTTTATTCAATTTAAGCTGAAATCTCTTAGGTGTGGTGTTTCTTCCATTAAAATGTGAGCTCTTTGAGATCAGAAATTGGCTTGCTTTTTATAGGTAAGCTCGGTGTTTAACATTTTATGACACACAACCACAAGTGCTTTATTTCATTCATTCATGAATTATTTGATTCATTGAGTAATTATGGGTAACAATGAGATAATACATTAAAAATGCCTTGAAAAGTATAAAATCCTATAAAACTATAAAGTCATACAGTGGAAGGGAGCAATATGATCAAGAAAAAAAAGCATCAAATTTGGGAGTCAAAAGTCATGACTTTTAATTCTCGCTTTGTTCTTCATGGTAGGCATAGTTAATGATGTACAGTCAGGCACTAAGCACTCACTATGAACCTCTCAATGTGGTTGGTAAATTCATATATGAAGACAAAGATTAAATAGTCCATGGCCTCAAATATTTTATGTTAAACAAGGTGATGATATTGATGATAAAAAATGAAAAAAAATTAACTCACATAATATAAATATATCAATTCATTTTTGGGGTGGGAAGGTATTAACAATTAGGTTTAGGGATAGAAATCAGGAAATTTAATTGTAAACCATTTCACCAACTTTTAAATAACAGAAAAAAGAAGTTGACAATGGGCATGACCCAACAAATAAATGAACAAATAAATAAATAGATAAATGAATGAATGAATATATATATTTATATATATTTCTAAAAAACTCATCAATACAGCAATTTTAGTCATTTCACCGTGGGGTTTACTTAGTTAAGCAGCCATTTCAAGAATCAAAATAGTGATTTGATTGCATTGACTAGATCAGTGATGGTCAAACTTTTTAAAGAGGGGGCCAAAGGAAAGGAAATACTCATCTATCGGTCTGTTTCTAAGGCAACTCTTTTGAAGTTTCATTGTATTGTATCCTACTCATTGTATTTGTCAGATTAAGAATAATGTCCCACTGTTGGATAGAACATTTCAGGGGGCAACATCTGGCCTGCAGGCCAGAGTTTGCCCATCACTGGACTAGACTATTGAGCCTAGACTTTTATCTGTGGCTGACAAAGTCATAGACTGGGTCAATAAATGCAAGTCATTGTGAATAAAGCATGAGGTAGTATGAAGAATATTGGCTCTGAGTCAGAGAATCTGGATTCAAATAATGACTCTTCCAATTACTATCATTGTTACCTTACGTAAGTCATTTCACCAAATCTGGGTGTCAGCTTCTGTATTTTTAAAAAGAAGATGGCAAAGTAGATGACATATTAGATCCCTTCTAGATATGAATTTATGATACATCTAAAAATATCACTTCATCTCTTGGCTTTAGTGTCCCCATTTGTAAATTGAAAATTTTGGACTAGATTATCTTTAGGTCCCTTTGAACCATGTACCTAGGACTTCATGATTCCCCATAAAAATGGGCATTCTAGTAAATATTTAATAACCAGATCCTAAAAATATAAACATATGACATAATTTTACATTTCATCTATGTTATTAAAATTATTTTTCCATTGTTTTCTTAAGTTTAGATAATCAACAAAACAATAAATCAAACCTGGGTATATAGCATTTGCTTATTTCAGAGATGTTAATGCCCACTTGGAAAATTTAATATCTCTTATTAGCCAGTACAAACCAACTGTATGCAGCACTCCACTGTCTAGAACCCACAGAGCCAATGATAATGGCAGAGTCAAACATGTAGGTGGGTCTCAAAACTTTCTATTAGAGAAAATGACATTAAAGGTGATTCATTATTATTCACTTTGCCACTGCAAACCAGTTATTACTGGAGCTTTGCATTTGACTTCAGCTGAAATCTCTCAGTTCTGAAACCTGAAAAACTCTGATACTTACAATGAAATTTCCAAGTAATGTCCTCAATATCTAGCACAGTGACTAGCACATAGCAGGTCATTTGTGCACATTAACATTGATTGATTTATTGTCTTTTTTCAACTGGCATAAACTTTTGTTGAACTTTCACAACTGAACAAATACATTTTCCTGTAACAGGGATGATTTGAGGAATTCATTGGAATAAAAAAAAACAACCCCATCCCCCCAAAATCAATCTTTTTTAAATAAAATTTCAAAAAGAAGAGAAAAGAAAATAATCTACTTATCATATGATTCCATCAAAAGGAGTCAGGGAAATTAGGATGCTGCATTATCACTAGAAAGCACCACTTTGCCTTTAATTCAAAAGTCAAAATTAGTTCAACTTGGATCACTTGATTTTTAAGGAGGATGAAACTCAAATTACTACATTTGGCAAACTTTTCAGTCTGGCTCAGAAATATTGTACCCTTTAGGCATTCTACATCTAGTCAAATTGGTCTACTTCTCTTCCCTAAACTCTACATTCCAGCTTTGTGCCTCTGCACAGACTGAGGTCCATTCTTGGCATACTCTCTCTCTCTCCTATGCCCGCCTCTTGGAATCTTGAGTTTACTTCAAGTTTAGGAATAGTTTTTCATGCCAGTAACTTGACTCTTGATTATTGTAGGTCTCTTTCTACGCATATTGCCTACATCGTTTATTGGCTTACGTGTTGTATTCCTTCCTACAGAATTTAGCTCCTTGAGGGGCTATTTCATTTTCATCTTTGTATTTTGTCTTATTTAACAACATGTTTGGCATATAGTAGGTTTTTCATGAATATTAATAGAACTAAACCAGATACAGGAGACCCCTCTCCCTCTCTCAGAGGTCAGGCTCTTCTGGCCTGGATTTCTTTTTTAGATAAAACAGCATTCTTTCAATGATATCTAGGTCATCCTTGAAGGAATGGTCCATATTTTTCTCCCATCATTTTTCTGGCAGTGATATGGAGGTAAGTCATATCATACTATAGTCATCAAAGAATTGAGGTCAAAGATCACCAAAGAATATTGGAAAGGTCCACCCTGAGCATGAATGGCCTATAACAAATTACAGACAAGGAACTACAAAGTATCTTTTAAAAATGTCATTCGAATTCTAGAAAGTTATATTGGTAATAGGGTAAACTCAAATTCAGAAGACAACAAAGTCAATACTGGTAAAACCAAAGCCTCCAAGAAAAACATTAATTGCTCTCAAGCCCAAAAAGAATTAAATGAGGCACTCAAAAAAGATTTTAAAAAATAAGGTAAGAAAGAACAAAATTGGGAAAAGAAACGAGAGCGATACATGAAAATTATGAAAGGGGGTACAAAAAGTAATAAAGAAATGAATGTTTTAAAAAACAGGATAGATCAATTGGTAAAGGAGACACAAACATCCATAGAGGAACAAAACTTCTTAAAAACTAAAATTGGACAAATAGAAAAAATATACAAAAATACCCTTAAGAGAAAATTATATGATTGATCACATGGTTCAATGAGGATATGATTGGGGATGTTGACTTTAAATGATCACACTATTGCAAAGAATGATAATAGGGAAATAGGTTTTGAACAATGATACATATGTAACCCAGTTGAATTGCTCATTAGCTCTGGGAGAGAGGAGGGAGGAAGGGAGGGAAAGAATATGAATCATGTAACCATAGAAAATATTCTAAATTAATTAAATAAAAATTTAAAAAGAGAGAGAAAAAATTCATGAAAGACAGAATTTGCTTTGGGAAAAGAAGTATATAAATTCACTGAGGAAAAGAATTCTTTATATAGTATAATTTGCTAAATGGAAAAGGAGATTCAAAAGCTCATTCAAGAAAATCATACCTTAAAAATTAGAAGTGGGCATTAAGAAACAATCAAAGTCAAAAGAATGAAAAAATAGAAGAAAATGTGAAATATCTCATGGGAAAAAGAACTGACCTGGCAAATAAATCCAATAAAGAATATTTAAGAATTATTGGACTACATGAAAATCATGACCACAAAAAAAAGAGTTTAGATATCTTTTAAGAAATTATCAAGGACAACTTCCCTGATATTCTAAAACCAGAGAACAAACTAGAAATTGGAAAAATCTACCAATAGCTGCCCGAAAGAGATCCCAAAAGGATAACACCCAGTAATATTATAGCCAAATTCCCAAACTTCCATGTCAAGGAGAAAATATTTCAAGCAGGCTAAAAGAAACAGTTCAAATATTGTGGAGTCAGAATAGCACAAGACTTAGCAGCTATTATATTAAAGGATCAGAGGGCAAGGAATATGATATGCCTGGGGACAAAGGAACTAGAACTTCAATCAAAATCACTTACCAGGCAAAACTGAGTATAATCCTTCAGGGGGAAAAATGGATATTCAATAAAAATAGAGGACTTTGGAACAGTCCTGATGAAAATTCTAGAATTCAATGGAAAATTTGACTCTCAAATATAAGACTCAAGGAATGAATGCACAGAGTTGCTAAACCATTTGGAACCTTTTCATGATTCCTGTCTAGAAAAAATATCCCTTCCAGGTGATATTGAGAATAGGGAATCTGCTTAAAGATTATCAAGGGCAAATTCTATGAAAGGGGCCTCGGTAATAAGGCTGTACCTTATCTAGATTAAAAAGTATTAGCAGCTATTGGGCATCTGGTAGTCCAGGTGTCATGGACATCTTTTGGTCTATCTTGAGCTCTATTCCAATCTCATCAATTCTAATTCATCATTGTGAAGTGGATATTCTACAGTTGTCTCAAGCTAAACTTCTCTAAAAGCAATTATTTTTTCATTATCTATAAATCCACTTCTTATGCATTTCCCTATTTTTGTAGAAGGCACCATCATGTTTCTAGTGACCTCTATTTGAAACCTCAATGTCATTTTCAACTCTGATATAGCCTTACATGATTTCCTTTAGACCATTGGCAGAAGAACTAGTTTTCCTAGAAGCAATTAAGTCAAATAAATCCAATCCAACATGTATTTATTAAGCAATGGCTATGTATAAGTCATTTTGCTAGTCAATGAGGCTATACAGATTTTTTAAAAATTCCCTGATCCCTAAAATTTTACATCCTAAAAGATATTATATTCATTGTACCCCTGCTCCACTTCCTGACTTGTTAGTAACTGACCCTTTTGATGTCATAAGCATTGTATAATAGTTCTCTGGTTTCTACTTGCTTCTCTCTAAATCAGTCCATTCAAGACTTCCTCAAGAACATCTGAATTCATATTCAATATTTTTATAGTACGATAATATTTCATCATACCATTATTTACTATGATTGATTCTGCTATGCTGTGGTCAGTTGGAACACATTTCTATTTCTTTCTATTTCTGTATGATTTCAAAGAGTTGTCATTATTGGCTTTGGTATGTATGACAACTGTCTCTTTGTTCTTGACCTCTTTGAGATATAGGCCAGTAGTGGTGTTCCTGGGACAAAGAACATGTTCAGTTTAGTGACCTTTCTGATATTTTTATAAAAAAAAGTTTTGGGTCCGTTAGGAAATTCCATGGTCCCACTGTCCAAAAAAATTCCCAGAACACATCATATGGCATGGTTCCTATAAAAAGGTCAACAATGCCATCCATCTTTGTGAATCACATAAAACTTCCTTTATTCCTGAACAATCAGGGCTGAAATATTTTACATTGCCTCCAAAGGACGATTACTCTATAATGACTCATTTCTCTAAGTAGTACAAGAATGTAGATTTTGTAGTAACATTAAAAATCAATATGAAAATTTACCATTTCCATGGATTTTGTATGCAACATTTTTTTAATTTAAACATTTATTAATAATCATTTTTAACATGGTTACATGATTCATGCTCCTACTTTCCCCTTCACCCCCCGCACTCCCCCCACCCATGGCTGATGCACATTTCCACTGGTTTTGTCATGTGTCCTTGATCAAGACCAATTTCCAAATTGTTGGTAGTTGCATTGGTGTGGTAGTTTTGAGTCCACACCCTTAATCATGTCCACCCCGACCCATGCGTTCAAGCAGTTGCTTTTCTTATATGTTTCCTCTCCTGCAGTTCTTCCTCTGAATGTGGGTAGCATCTTTACCATAAATCCCTCAGAGGTGTCCTGGGTCATTGCATTGCTGCTGGTACAGAAGTCCATTACATTCTATTTTACCACAGTATATCAGTCTCTGTGTACAGTGTTCTTCTGGTTCTGCTCCTTTTGCTCTGCATCAGTTCCTGGAGGTCTCTCCAGTTCGCCTGGAACTCCTCCAGTTTATTATTCCTTTTAGCACAATAGTATTCCATCACCCGCATATACCACAGTTTGTTCAGCCATTCCCCAATTGAAGGACATCCCCTCCTTTTCCAGTTTGTTGCCACCACAAAAAGCGCAGCTATAAATATTTTCATACAAGTCTGTTTATCTATGATCTCTTTGGGGTAAAAACCCAACAATGGTAAGGCTGGATCAAAGGGCAGGCAGTCTTTTATAGCCCTTTGGGCATGATTCCAAATTGGCAGCCAGAATGGCTGGATCAGTTCACAACTCCACCAGCAATGCATTAATGTCCCAATTTTGCCACATCCCCTCCAACATTCATTA
>NC_058135.1:263722198-263761164 GCF_016433145.1 Gracilinanus agilis
TGCCCTGTTGTGGGGTTCCTCCGTTCGTCTGGACTTGTTTTTATGTCCCCTTGAGGAGTCTTGTGTGTTTTGGTCAGGAGAGGTTAAGAGCTGCTTCTTACTCTGCCGCCATCTTAACCCAGAACCCTGTATGCAACATTTTTTGTAGACTATGGAAGATATTTTATATCAGAGTCAGGCATTAGACTTATGATGCTGAATGAGGAAACTGCCTCTACCAAATCAGGTCATCCACTTCCTTGCCAATTAGAAGTTTTAGGAAGTTACCTTGAAGAACTTGTAGAGATTAAGTGCCTGGGATAGAGTCACACGATATGTGTCAGAGGTTGGATTTGAACCCAAATCTTGTGGGCCAACTCTCCATTATGCCACATTTCAAAGACTTTAATATTCAGTTATTGTTATTTTTAAACCCTTACTGTCCATCTTAGAGTCAATACTGTATATTAGTTCTGAGGCAGAAGAGAAATAAAGGCTAGGCAATGGAGGTCAAGTGATTTTTCCAGGTTCACACAGCTAGAAAGATTCTGAGTTCAGATTTGAACCCAGGACCCCCATCTCTAGTTTGGCTTTCAATCTACTAAGTCACCTTGCTGCCCCAATATTCAGTTATTTTTCAGTTGTGTCTGACTCTTTATGACCCCATATGGGGTTCTCTTGGCAAAGATACTAGGATGGTTTGTCATTTCCTTTACATTTTTTTTTTACATTTTACAGTTTTACATTTTACATTTCCTGTAAAAAGTTTTCTCCAACTCTTTTTAAAAATGAGGAAACTGAGACAAACAGGGTTAAGTGACTTCCCCAAGGCCATAAAGCTAGTAAGTTGAACCCAAGAGGATGAGACTTCCTGAGTCCAGACCTGGAACACTAACCACTGACCACCTAACTCTATTTAACATATATCACTTCAAATGAGCCAAATAGCAATATGAGGTAGCTACAATAGGTATGATTATCTCAATTGTACAGGTGGGGAAACAAAGGCTCAGAAAGATCATAGATGTGTGCTATAAGGGACCTCAGATGATATCTTATCTAATCCTGTCGTTTTAGAGATGAGAAAACTAAGGTTATTATTATTAATTAAATTAAATTCCCTGGTCGCAGAGGAAATAAGTAGGAAATCCGAGTTTTAACAAGGTCTTCTTCTCTACACCACTTCTCTAACTCCATCTGAAAACAGCACTTTTCTTAAGCTGAGTTCAAGAATATATGGACCAATCACAATTAGATGTAATCCCATATCATCAACTGGATTTTAAACTAGATGTTCGAGAGTATCTCCCACTCAATTTGTCCAAAGCAAAACTCGTTATCTTTCCCATCAAACCCTCATCTCTTCTGAACTTTCCTATTATTGTTGAGGGTGATCCCATCTTACCAGTCAGGAGGACTTACGACCTCATTATTCTCTCCCACTTCTAACTCTCTTCTCTCCTATATCTGATCCATTGCTCGATCTCATCCATTCCTTCTGCCCTCATTAGATTCCTCATCTGTGTTTTCTTTTCCTTGCTTCCATGGCCAACTCCTTGGTCCAGTCCTTTATCAACTAAAGGCTGAACTATTGTAATAATTTTCTAATTGCTCTTTCTGCCTTGTCTTTTTTCCTCCAAAGCACCCTCCACTCAGTTATCAAAGTAATTTTCCTAAAGCACAGATCTGATCTTGGCATCTTCTTAAAAAAAAAAAAAAGCAAAACAAACATCTCCAATGACTGCCTTCTCACCTGAGTGATCAAATATGAAGTCTTCTGTTTGACATTTAAAACTCTCCACATTCTAATCCTTTCTTATTTTCTTTTTCTTATGTTCTTGGTTTCTATTTTAGAATCAATATTATGGTTCCAAGGTAGAAGAGTAGTAAGGGCTAGGCAATTGGGATTAAGTTAATTGCCCAGGTTCATACAGCTAGGAACAGTCTGAGGCTATTTTGAACCCGGGATCTTGTGTCTCCAGGCCTGGCTTTCAATCTACAGGGCCACCTAGCTTCTTCTCTGCTTACTTATTCTTGATATCTCTCCAACTCCCTGTCAAATCTTCACCTTCAAGTCTTCCAAGTAGGGACTAAATGACCAGCTATCCTCTGTGCCTGGAATGCTCCTCATTCTCACTTTGACTTTTTACCTTCCCTAGAATCCTTCAAGACTTAGTTCAAATCCTACCATTGGCAGAAGCTCTCTCCTAGACCCCATAGCTACTATTTCCTTCTCCTCTTTGCTAACCTTAAATCTTTTCTGCATAATCATATATGTACCTAATAATTCATGTGTTGTTTCCCCCTCTGAATGTCAGTCAGTCCACAACTTGATTTAGCATTTACAATTTCCAGACAGCATGCTAAGTGCTGGGAATATAAATCTAAACAAATGAACAACATAAAAAAGGCTCTTTCCCTAAAAAGGTGTTTACAGTCTAATGAGAAAGTCTACTCAAAGGTGGTGGTTGTGAGAGAGAAAGCAGCCAGGTGAGAAAGTAAGGGAAGGCTGACTTAGATGTCCTCCTTAAGTGGAGATTCTAAAAGGAGCCATCCAATAGGAAGCAAGGGCCCCAGGGAGAGGAAAAGAATTCTGCCTGCAGTGGTCTTTCAGGATAAAAAATGAGAATCTTTTATTGTATATCCAGGACTTAACACAATGCCTGGCACATCATAAGCAATTGAAATTTGTTGATTAACTTTACTGAAATGACATGAAGGAAAATTGTACTTCTACTTGGAACCCTTTGAACATGGTTTGGATTCTGTTGTTAAGTTATATCTTTGTTTTGATAATAACATTTATTGGTATTTGGGGAGGGGAAATTGAGACAGAGGGTCAAACATATTTTCAAATGATCAGTATTGAGTGTGATTGCTTTTATTTATTTTTAACCAAAAATAAAAACCTTATCTTCTGTCTTAGAATTAATACTAAGTATTGGTCACAAGGCAGAAGAGTGGTAAGGACTTGGCAATTGGGGTTAAATGGCTTGCCCAGGGTCACAGAGATAGAAAATATAAGAGTCCAGATTTGAAGCTAGAACCTCCCTTCTCTGGTCTTGACATTCTATCCACTGAACCAGATAGCTGCCCCTTTGCTATTATATTCATCTATCTATCTATCTATCTATCTATCTATCTATCTATCTTTCTATCTTTCCATCTATCATCTATGTATCTATCTATCTTTCTATCATCTATCTCTCTCTTTCTATCTGTCATCTATCTGTCTATCTATCATCTCTCTATCTTTCTATCTATCTATCTGTCTGTCTATCTATCTGTTTATCCATCATCTATCTATACAACTATCATCTATCCATCTTTTTTCTTTCTTTCTTCCTTTCTTCCTTCCTTTCTTTCTTTCTTTCTTTCTTTCTTTCTTTCTTTCTTTCTTTCTTCCTTTCTTTCTATCTAAATATGTATCTATCTTTCTATCTATCCATTTATATATTTATCTATCTTTCTATCTACATATCTTTCTATCTATGTATCTATCTATATATCTGTCTACACAACCAACTCCATATATATACATATATACATAGATAGATATATTATTTTTATTTTTTATATTTTATAATGCCTTTTCCATAGTAGACTTTTAATAAATGCTTGTTAACATGACTCCCCAGTGACTCTTCTGTCCTCAAGCCTGTAGACTCCTTCCTTTGTTTTACAAAGACAAAGGTTATACAAAATTATATGTGATTTTCATGTTAGCCATGTCTGATAGCACATGCCTCCTTCAGCAATTCTGTGTGTCTCCTCTCTAAGGAGAAGTTAGGAGAATGTTTCCTGTCAGTCTTCTGAAATTATGATGGATCATTGCACTGATCACGCTTTCCAAGCTTGTCATTATTTCCCTTTACATTATCATGTCTTGTTTAATAGTTCTCTGGTTTCTACTTGCTTCCCTCTGAATGAGTCCACATAAGACTTCCTCAAGTTATCTGAATTTGTATTCATTATGGCTTTATGGTACAATCATATTTTATCATACACATGTACCATAATTACTTCTGTTCTGCCCTAGTCAATCAGAACATACACAACATACTTTCTTCATAGTTCTGTACTATTTCAAAAAGTTGTCATTATTGGTTTGGGCGTATATGCCAGCTATATTTTTGTGCTTGACTTCTTTGAAGTATAGCCCCAGTGGTGGAGTCCCTAAGACAAAGAGTGTGTACAGTTTCTGTGGCCTTTCTAGTATCATTACAAATTGTTTTTGTTTTTTCCAGAACAGATAGACCAAGTTTCAGCTGCACCAAGAGCGTGTGCTTTGCCAATGCTGTGCTTATAAACACAGTCCTTCCTTTTTCATTGCACACTAAATGCCTTTATTATAGGCAGTTTGATAAAGTCAAATGCAAAAAAAAAAAAAACAACTCAAAAATCAAAAAACGGAGAAGAAGAAGTGAGGCTGGTGCCTTTCACCCCCTCTAACAATCAAATGGTGAAATTTTCATTTTCAACCATGTAAAACTCAATGGATAAAATGTGCCTGTCTGTCAAAGACCAACCAGGGATGTCAGAACAGTTCTTAAGAGAGATGCTTGACATTGTGAAAGCTCATTGATATTCGAGTCAGTTAATAAAATAATAGTTATGCTAATTCCCTCCCAAAAAATGGCATTACTAATTAGTCTCCCAATTCATACCACTTTAAATATAAAAATGTATGTACACCTTTAGTACAGAAGCTCTGCAGAATAGAAAGATCATTAGTGATGACTCCAACATATGGTGAAAGTACAAACAATATGGTACACATTTCCCATCTTGGCTGAAACAGTGAAGACCAGAGGATTAGCCAATTCATAATTTTTTTCAATTTTTTTTAAGAAATGCTAAATGGACTAAGATTCAGTGAAAGGGACTTGATTGTCTGTTTAGGGAAGTATGTTTTCTATGCTCTCCAATGCAGGTTGACAACAGAGTTTTTCCCCTCACCTTCTCTCTCTTTGTCTCTTTCTGTCTCTCTGTCTCTCTTTCTCTGTCTCTCTGTCTATCTCTGTCTCTCTCTCTCTCTCTGTCTGTCTGTCTCTCTCTCTCAGTCTTTCTCTTTCTCTCTTTCTCCCATTATCCTCCTATCACCTTATCCATAATGATACCTTTATCTCTTGGGTGCTTTCTGCCTTTCAGAGAATAATGGCTTTATCATTGCTTTTCACATGTTTTTTTTTTCTTTCCCTCTCTTTCAGAGATAATTCTCACTAAACTTTTATTGAAAGTGAAGCCCCATGGGTTCTTAGCTCCCAAGATAATTCAGACTAAATGAATCTAATGACCCCCTCTATAGGTAGAGAGATTCCGCTCCTAGCTTTGTTTTCCAGTCATAAATATTAGAAAATGATGCATTAGCTCTGGAGATACAACAGGAATGAGGGATGAAGGTTTGGGGATAGTGATGGGAAAAGAGTGAGATAAGATTGGGAGTGAATAACAAAGTATAAATATGAACTGAGCATAATTTAGAAGTAAGTGCCAACCATTCTGGTGTGAACATTCACATCCTATTTCAGTGTCTATAGTCCATACTGTTAAAATGATCTTAACTAACCAATGCCTGAAATTTAATTCTTCCCCACAATTATCTAACACATTTGAAGTCAGATCTTTCTTTTTACATAACCTGCCATGTGTTATACTCACTCCTGACTCCATATTGCTGCCCAGGCTATATCCTTCTCCTAGATCTAAATATGATATAGCCATTCTTTAAAGCCTCCTCATTTTGGAAGATTTTCCAAACAATAATAACGGACATTATGCAATGCTTTACCCCAAAATAAAGTTTGTGTGTTGTTTTTTAAAACATTTGATTCAATAGAACAAAATGAAACCACAAAATTCCTACTCCAAATGGCATTTCCTGAAATCATTTATTTATTTATTCATTTTTACAATCCCTTGGTGAAAAAAGTACTAGGGTGGAGAGGGTGAGGGAAGTGACAACAATTCTGTAATTATTAATATCATACAAGGTAATATATACTTGCTAAAGGTAATTGCAGTAACTAACAACACTTTATTTTAGGTCCAGGAAAAAGAAAGCCTTTTTTATAATTGTTGAGATCCTCCAGATTCTCTTATTTTCTGATGACATCATTCTAGATGCACCAAAATTTTAAATACTTCAGAAACTTTTCAATGAGACCCATGACCATTCAAAAAGATCATTCTAAAACTCCACATGGTAGGAAACTAGCAAATGAAGAAGTTCTTTTGGGTATACCTTCATATAGAGTTGGATGGGAAACCCATTGAGTTTGCATATTTTTTATATAATAGTCAAAGGAATAGGTGGAAAAGGCAAATAAGATTATATACTCTTACCTTCTGTCTTAGAATCAATCACGCATATCAGTTTTAAGACAAAAGCAATAAAGACTGGGTGATAGCGGTTAAACACTTGTTCAAGATCACACTGGGAGAAAGCATCTGAGGCCATATTTGAACCCAGCATCTCCCATCTCTAGCCTTGGCTCTCAAATCATTGAGCCACTTAGCTGCCCCCCAATACGATCACATTTCATGAATTGTGCAATCCTTCCCCAAATCTCCATCTATTCAATCTCTGAATCTATCTCTTTGTGTCTAGCTTTTTGTCTGTTTCTTACTGTCTCTGTCTGTCTGTCTCTCTCTCTGTCTCTGTTTCTCTCTCTGTCTCTCTCTGTCTCTCTCTCTGTCTCTCTCTCTGTCTCTCTCACACATACACACACACACACACGTTCTTAATAGCAATAGTAACTTCATGATGCCATATGGCTGCATTTCATAGAATACTACAGTCTCTGAGAATGAAAATTGCAAGTGACCCAAAGGCCAATAGAGAGCTGACATATGGTGGGAATAAATAGGCTGCAACATATTGATCATAATTTGTATGCAAGAGGTAACATAAAATATGTCATCCAGGAAATGATTAGAAAAGGATGTGTCTGTCACATAGTAAATGTGAGAGTATGGACAGCCCAGGTCCTACACAGATACTTGTGGAATTTTGAAAGGCCTCCAGCAAGTAGATTAGAACCTCTGTGGAGGACACAGAGTATTAGGAGTGGAAGATGGATAACGATCTCTAAAGCCCACATTATTGAGATCATGGAAGCACTGTTTTGGTTGGGATTAAAAATTGAACTGGGAAGAGGTAGAGTTCATAAGATAAAAAAGCTGAAGGATGTTGTTTTGATCAATGGACAAAGTATAACAGTCCTGCAGCTGTCATCCAACTTGATATTCTAGCCTCTAAGGAAGAATAAGGAGGAATTTAGTGAAGTAATACCTGCATGCCTTGAAGAACATTATAATTCAGCCTCCCATAACCAATCAATCAACAAGTATTTATTATCAACTACTAGGTGCTAGGTATTGTACAAAAAAGTGTTAATATAAAGTAAAAAATAAAGTATGATGTAAGGAGTCTGCTTCTTCTAAAAGAAAACAAAAAAACAAACAAAAAAAACCTCACAAAGAACAATCTTTAAAAAACCCCTGCTCTCTAGGAGCCTTTCTCTTAGAAATATGATGCATACAGAAGAAGTAAATAGAACACAAACGAGAAGCAATCTACTTATCTTCTTCCAGGTGTCAGTCTCCTTAGATTGTACTTTATATCTAAGGAGCCTGAGTATCCTAGTCTTCCCTCTCTGTTCAACCAAATTCAGCAGGAACTCTGGTTCATAAATATCTGATAAGGCTCCAGTGCTTTGATAACAATTCCTGACCAAAACCAGATAGTTTCTTCTATTCCTCTTTGAGATGGTAGCATTCTTCTTTATTGACTTGGGCTTGGTTTTAAAAAGCAGATCTACTCTATTGAAGTGGCATATCCTAACTATAGCATTTCCATTCTTATTTAACTCTTGTTCTTGGTATAGCTTTATAGTGGCATATATCCTTCATCTGCTTGTTTAAAAACTGCATTTTCTTTTTCAGGGTAGTTTACTGTTTTCTGTTATAGCCCTAAAACCCTGATTTAACATCTACTTTTCTACTCATAATTTTATTTCTCTTTCAGATCTCAAAGAAGAATTCTAGTGGCCCACCCTCACAACCTTACAGATAAGTAGAGTGAAATAAATATTTTCCTCTTGTTAATTAAATTATAAAAGCCTATATAGTAAGCATAGAAATATCCTGAGTCTCAACCTACTCCCAGGCATACAATATTCTGTTCCCAATGACAAGATTTTCTATTCCACCCATAACTTTTTCTTTTTTTAAAAGATAAACTATTATTCTCTATGTTTTCCTCCCAAATGAAATACTTATCCCAACCCAATTGACATTATGTCCTGAATTAAATGTTGTCTTAAGAATTTTATAATGACCAGTTTAGTGACTCAGCATGTTTTTAAGTCTTTTCCTCATTCCCCCAAATAGTCATCTCCTAGAAGATGAGAAATCAATCAATTTCCATTTTGCCAATTATGCCATAATGTTAGTCCCAGACTATTCCCTCTTTTGTCATCAAAAGGGTAAAGGACAATATAAGTGGAGAGACTTTTCAAAGACACATCTAAGTAGCTTTTTTAAACCTAAAAAAGCTCTGGTTTTCATTCACTGATACCTCCATCACAGCCCATTATATTAATTAAGCCCCATCCTTTTCCTGGAGGCATGTAGTTATTATTTCATTCTGTACTCTTGAATGTTCTGTTCCCTTGTCCTTATCTGGATCCATGTGTACACAGTTAAGAAATATGATGAGGGATGAAAAATTTCCTCCAGGTAGGGCTCTTTGGTAGCCTGCACTACCACAAATAATACTTAACTTACCAAGAACTTTTATTTCCATGATCTATTTTGATGCCCAGAACTATGGGAATTGGTAAGCACATTTATTATGCCATATTTTAGAACTGAGAAAATTAAGACCTGAAGAGTTTAAATCTCATGACCCAGGAAGGTCCCATAGGTTTTTTTTTTTTAACCCTTGTACTTTGGTGTATTGTCTCATAGGTGGAAGATTGGTAAGGGTGGGCAATGAGGGTCAAGTGACTTGCCCAGGGTCACACAGCTGGGAAGTGGCTGAGGCCGGGTTTGAACCTAGGACCTCCTGTCTCTAGGCCTGACTCTCACTCCACTGAGCTACCCAGCTGCCCCGTCCCATAGGTTTTTAATGGTCTAATTCTTCCACTTCTAAATTGGTTTTTCTACCAAGTTCTTCTGGCCCATATTTCTCCATCCTGTCCTTATTGACTTTTGAGATACATAATTAAATCCTAACTTTCCTTTGTATATTAGTTCAGTTTTCACAAACTGGTTCACTATGACTGCCCTATGAAGCATCAGTGTACAATTTAGAGAGAAAGGAAGCAAGATTCAAGGGAAATCAACAAGATCAATCTAAATGGTGGCTCCTCAAATAGAGAGTGAGATTCTTGAGGGTACTGTTTCATATTTATCTTTGTTTTTCCCATCACTTAGTGTCATTCCTGACACATAGGAGGTGCTTAATAAGATTGTTGATTAAGTAATTCACTGGGTTTAGAAGCAGATGGAATCTCAGAGAATATTCAATTCAGCCCTAAAGTTTTAGGGACAAAGAAACTGAAGCACAGACTTATTCAAGTTAATATAACTGCTAAGTCTCAGGAAATAACACATATCAATATTTTCAGGTTCTGTTTTCAGTTTCTATCTATCATACTATACTATAGGTTATAGCTTATTCATTGCAATAATAAAAAATAATATTTATATATAATTAAGTTTTGTAAAGTGCTTAAAAATCACTATTTTATGTCACAGAAGCTCTGGAAGGCAGGTGTTATTATCATCCTCATTTTATAAATGAGAAAACAGGCAAATAGAGTAACAAACTTACTCAGGATTACAAAGCAGGTAAATGTCTGAGTGAGGATTAAAATTTCAAACTTCCTGATGCCATATGCAGTACTTTTCACTGCATCCATCCATCCATCCATCCATCCATCCATCCATTCAACAATAATTTACTAAAGATCTTACTATGTGCCTAGTACTATATTAGGTGCTACAGATATAAAAATATCTATCTATCTGTCTGTCTATATTTATATTTATTCCTTGTTCTCAAAAATTATACATTTTACTTTGGTGGTAGAAAGAGGTGGCAGTGAAAAAGTGCATACCAATAAAGAAAGAATATCTATAAAATGAATCTGTGGTCAAATGGGGAATGTAATGATTATGAGAATCGGGAACAGACTCCCCAATCAATTTTCTCTTGGGTGGATATCAAAACTTTTAGCCCTTTACCAAGAAAGGCATAGACTGGACATTCAATGAATACTGATTTTAAGGAAACAAAAATAGGAAAGCATAACACAGTTCTGATACATGTGCCAGATTCTATTAGCTTACTCAAATGATATACCCTTTCCCTGTGGTGGATACTAGGTAACTTCCATGTACCAAGTATGAGGACTTGTCTGGGATAAAACTGTGCCCTTATCATTTGAGGGAACCCTGGAGATATTCTATACCTTGAACTTTCATTTTTTGGCTGCCCTACTTTGAAAGATCCTAGAGAAATTGAGGGATAAAAAATGATTTTTTTAGACTGAAATTGTACAATTGGTTTTCTGGTATGTGTTCCATCAATAATTAATTTCTTTGGAAATGATTTTATAAGTGCTGGCATTTGGTGATTCACTGAATGTTTGAATACAAGTCCTTGATTTATTAATCTATTTTTATTGATACTGGGTTAAACATGAGAAATGTGGAATCTGTGCCACTGGGATTCTAGTATTTAGTTGAGGAAAAAATATATATATATATATGTATATATATTTAATATGCACATTTAAGCAGGCCTAGATTGCTTATCTTCATTCATATGGCTTATAAGGTGATAGGGTAAAGTTTGCCTGTATTCCTAAAAATATAAAGAAATCAACCTTAACGAATAGTGTCTTTTTTTCTCGAAAGACTTTTGAGTCTATCTAACCTTTTTTGCTGTACTTGCTAGCTCAATTTATTTGTCTTGTAAATTGAATTTTTAATCCCATTTGGATTTTCCTAGCAGTTCCAGGTAGAAATTTTGAGATGTCCTTGGAATAAAGACCCATGAGATGGTCTATTATACTGCGATTCTCAGAGACATTTTGGTATGTCCTGTGTCCAAAGGACACAGAAAATTTTGTCTAGATGGCATTTGGATGGTTTAATCTAAAACTGAGGGAATCACAGAAGAGTTTTCACTTAGGATGTTTGGTTTCCCACTAAAGGACAGGTAAAAAGATAAACATTCTAGTTTATCTCAGATCCTTTGCCACTGTGTGAAGAATCTCATATGATCTGAAATTTGAATAGGAACTTGGTTTTTCATAGAAAAAGCAAATCTTGTTTTCTTTGTTCCTTAAGAATAAAACTCGGTGACTATACTACTCTGTGAATTTGGGATAGGGGAGAAGGTAGTCTAGTAGAACAAAGAGAGAGAGAAGTATCCCAAAACACTGGGACAGAGAGTGATCCAAATAACTTTGTTTTTTTTAACCTCAGTGTGAGACTTGACTTCCAATCAACCTCAGTTCTCAATTCCTAATAGGGTAGAACTCGACATAATCTAGGAAGCTCTAAAGGCACTAGGTTTCTTTCTATTTTTAGAAGCCTTTTTTCTGCTCTTTCTTTTTTATTTGTCTTTGGTTTGAAGAAGGTCAATCTGCTCTCTACCTCCAGAGAAAGAACTGATAGTGTCTGAATGCAGATTGAAGTCTACTATTTTAAAACTTTTTTCTTGTTTTTTTTGTCTGTTTTCTTTCACAATATGACTAATATGGAAATATGTTTTGCATAACTGCACATATAAAACCTATATGAAATTTCTTGCTGCTCAGGAAAGGGGAGAGGAAATAGAGGAAGAGAATTTAGAACTAAAACTTAAATGTTAAAAATTGGTTTTACATGTAATTAGAACTATATACACACACACATATATATATATATATATATATATATAATTTATATATATATTTAAGAGAAGACAGGCATTTGTTGAGTACTAAATGCAGTGCTCTATTACAAACTTTGTGATATACTACTTTCCTTTTGAATCTAAAAACCTATGTACTGAGACATAATGATGGTTTTCTTCCAAACGTATTGAACTGTATCAAAATTGTGCCACATTGACTGTTGGCATTCCTCTATAACACTAGGGAACCAGGTGAAAGGATAACTCTCAGGCTTCTCCATAGAACCCAAACAGCTATTCTGGACAGAGGTCTTGGACCATTGTCTTCAAAATATACCCCTTCTCATTTGTGGAAGATGGCAATTTTTCTAATTGGGAGAGCAATAATGGGGAGTCATCTTGCTCAGCTGACACAACCTCAGGATGATAAGAAGATTGCTTCAATGAGATTAATGATGATTTGAAAGGAAAGGACCTCAGAAAGACCATTGAGCACACGTGTATAAACCTTCTGTACATGGTTCTAGTCAACTATGTGTGAAGGACCAACTCTTTGACATTCTGGCATTGTCTCGTTGCTTCTTCATTCTTTTGGTTTAACTCAGTGAATCTTCTCATGGCATCTGGTGGGAAATTGTATGATAAGAGGAGGCTAAACTTGGCTTTTATTTTTGTTCTGTCCATTCTATGTGAAGGGACTGAAGTCTCCAACTTTGGTAGATCCAAAGTTCAGAAGAGCAAGTCACAGAAACCCAGGAATTGGAATCCAATCTAGCTTTTATAGTTAGCACAGGATCATTACCTTTAGGAATAAAGACTTATTTTTCAGAATTAATTTTTTGAACCCTTGCTCAGCAGAAATCCTCACCACAAAGTCATGTTACTTCTGGATATGAATTTGGTTGTAACTAATGTTATATCTAGGTACTGAATTAAATCATTTGTCTAATTCCCCATATTCTTCCTCATTGAAAAGAAGGGAGATAGGTGAGATTATGGCCTTGAAGTGTTGAGGGAAAAGTTTTACTTTATTCTGATATATGTTCAAATTAAGTACTTCATTATAAAATTAACTAACATTAACTGGAACCGAAGTGCTAATCACAAATGTCCTTAAAATGAAGGGAACCAATGACCAGGAGAGAAAAGATACTTAAGTCCTTCCTTGAGCAATGATGTAGCTGTTCACCTAAACTTTCTTTTGTACCTCTTTTGTTATATTCAAGTGTATACATGTGAAATCTCTTCCTGAAACATGATATATTTTTTAAAGAAAAATTCATTCCAAAACTGCATTTATAATCAGACTTTCCAGGAGAATGTTGTTTGGACCTCAGTTTCTTTGGAGAACCCAATACTAATTCTCTAATATTGATAAAGTTACATATTCTTATGTAGCATTTTTGGGGAACCCCACACTTTGTTCTCGTTTTTCATTTTGTTTAGAGGGTTAGCAATTTTATATTACACTTTTCTTCTTTGAGACCTTTTCATGAGAAATCTACACTGTGCCCCTTTTAACTAAGTAAGCATTAGTTCCATTTTATAGTTAAGAAATGAAGATATGTGTGAGATGGTCTGCCCAACACAGAACAAGTCTGAAACATTATCAGCATCCATGATTTCATAGATCCCCAGAAGGTTAGCATTAGAAGTACTTGAGGAATGGGAATGTTTCATTTTTGTCTTCATGTCCCTATGTCTAACACTTTGTTATATCCTAGCAGCTGAGTCCATGGTCATTCAATTGAACAGAATTTATTTGAAGGGACTTCAAATACATTCTAGTCTGAGTCTTGCCTGAAGAAGAATCACTTTTATATTAAACCTATATGCATGCCAAACTTTTATCTGAAGACCTTCAGAGAGAAAGAATGCATTACAAGTCAAGAGAACCTGTTCTAATCAATCAGCAAGCATTTATTAAGGCCCAGCTATGTGCTAGGCTCTGCACCATGTGCTGGGGATACAAAAATAAAAATGAGATGCTCTGGCTTTTAAGGAGTTTATGTACTATCTGCACATATGTGTTCATATATACATGTTGACATTTGAATTGAGTACTTACATATATTGAATATTGAATACATAGAAATATTGAATATAAATTGATTATAAACAAATATTGACTATTCGATCTGCACAAAATAAATACGAACTAATTTTGAGGGGAAAAGCAGTAGCATCTAGGAGGCAGAAAGGGAGTCATAAATGATTTTCTGTCTAAGGTGATATCTGATCTCATTTTTTGAAGAAGCCTAGGGATTCTAAGAAGTATAGATGAGAGCATAATTTACAAGCATAGGAAGTTAGTTTCATTTTGTTTTGTCTTGTTCAAATTATAACAAGCCTAAATCTACTTTGTGATACCCACTCATTGTTCCTTTCTTATCATCTGGGGCCAAGCAGATCAAGCCTAATCCCTCATCCATATGTGGGTCCTTCAAACGCTTGCAGACAGCTCTCACATGCCACCCCAACTCTCACCAAGTTTTCTCTCCTGAGACAAATCATCCTTAACTCTTTGAATTGTTCCTCAGATGGGAAGATGAAAAGGCCCTTCGCCGTTCTGGGTACAAAAGCCCAAGAACATTTCTCTTTCTACATGAAGAATACATCATATATTCAGCTCTAAAATCTCAACAACGTGATTGCAAAAAATAATGGATTATAAATTGACTGTGTGGGTGAATATCTTGAAGTTGTGTGACTGATATGGCATTGGCAGCCTGCCTGATGTTTTCTTTTAGCACCAGAAGGCTATGATATTTTTTTTACTCTAACAATTTATAAAAAAAAGATATCTCATTACAGAATTTCTACAGAAACACACTTACATATGTCCTGGGGGAGAGGGGCTACCAACTTCAAAGTGCTGAAAGCAAGTCATCAGTCAAGTTCCCAACTGGATTTTTGCCAAGCATTTTTAATTCAGCAGAAAGAAAAAGATTCACTGATGCATAGAAATTTTGATATTACAAATTTGAAAGTATAAGTCACCCATTACTAATGCAGTTACAATTGCTAAATGGCTACATTCTCTCAAGGAAGGGGTCCCCAAATCTTTAACCTTCCTATTGTTATGCACACTCAGAGAACAACAGTGACCAAATTACAACAAAAATTAGATAAAATAAATTTTACTCACCTCATATGATGTTACTAAGTTGGATGGAAATCACTGTGAGTGTTCCACATAGGCATTTCTAATGTATCAATTATAGCAGGGTCTGCATGATCAGAGATACAGGATAACTCAATAAAGAAAGAGAGAACACCGAGTTCTATGAAACAACAAACAGAAATTCTCCAGGCTTTCGAAATTAGTTAAATGCAATGTTAGCTATAGCATCTTTCCCTTCCATTTTTTACAATCAACTAGTTACTTGTTTTTAAGTGAGGATGATAAGTTACTCCCTGAAAAGAGAAGAGGATTTGAGCCAATTACTTATTAGGTCTATTCCTTAAAAACAAACAAAAATGTAATCTAAAACATTTATCAAAAAGTTTTCTAGAACACCTGAGTTTGCAAATAGATTCCCATCAGATGGAAAATACCTAAATACAATGTGGCCCTTGAATATAATGAAATAGTATCATTTCCTAGTAGACATGAATATGAATAACTCAAAAAATCAAGAAAAGATATTTATGCAATGATGCAAAGTGAAATCAGTAGAACCAAGAAGGTGGGGGAGCATAACCAATGACTGCAACAATGTAAATGGAAAGAAGACCAACAAATTGAAGAAATCTAATGTGGTGATAATGACCAAACTTGGCAACAAAGAAAATTTAGAGAAATGTGTCTCTTTTTTTCTCTTCCAAGGTGAAGGATCTGAGGGTGGAACATTGCACATACTATTTTTTTGACATATTGGCTATTTTTGCTGATTTCTTTTTCTTCCATTTCTTAATTTTATTTTCTTTGTTATTATATTTTCTAAACATTAAAGAGAGAGATATTTAGAAAACTAAGTGATAAGGAAAAAAAAGTTTCAATGTTTTATAATCAGAGTTCTTTATTTTTTTAATTTGATGCCATTCATCAGAGAGGAATGTATCTGGTGGGTTAGAGTCTGTCAGCCTATTCTCTACTTAAAAGAATTCCAATCCAAAGGTAGAAAAAAAAGTTTGTTTCATTATTTTTTTTATGCTCTCATCAAGGATGTCCTTAGGAATGGGAACTGGAACTTTGATTTCATTTTAGAGCAAACTCTCAAGTGACTTAACCTAGGTCGACATCCGCTCCGCAATTTATAGCCTTAGAATGTTGCCTAGAGCAAGAGATGTCAACTTATCTGACCAGGATTACACAGTCAGTACATATAAGAAGTAGAAGCTAATCATCTCACCCTTTTCTCAGCTGCCAAAGCAGAAAGGAAACATCCCAATCCTTAACTATGCTACATACTGAAGCTACTAGGGAAAGTTGCTAAGATGAGTGGGTGACTGTGAATTTTTCCCTTTCTTTAAAAGCAGATGGATATCCTTTTTCATCATGAGTCCCTCAGATTTGATTGGACCCTTGCCTTGTTGATAATGGTTAAGTCATTCACAATTGATCATCATATATTATTGTTGTTACTGCGTACAACATTCTCCTGATTTTGTTCACTTCATTTTGCATCACTTCATTTAAGTCTTTCCAAGGTTTTCATTGTTATCTTCTTGTTTGTCATATATTATGATACAATGATATTCCATTATAAACATATATTTTTCTGTCATTCTCCAATGGATGGACATCCCTTTAGTTCTGAGGCAGTCCAAATGCAGATTGAAATATACAATTGTTCATTTTATTTCTTCCATGAATTTTTCTCTAATGTAAGCAATATGCATCTTGTTTCACAACACAATGAATAGGGAAATATGCATTATATGATTTTATATCTATATATGTGTGTGTGCAGCCTACATTATATTACCTGCTGTCTTGGGAAAAGGGAGGTGCAGGAGGGAGAAAAAATGAGAAGTAGATTTTTGGATATAACTAATGTGAGAATTTATTTCTCTTAAGCATTTTAATGCATTGCCTAATTGTAACAAATCATATATTATTGTTATGTACACATTGGGTTATATATAAAAAATAAAAATAAATAAAAAGGCATATAGTAAAATAAAAAAGGCATATGTACAGTAACCTAAGGCCACTGGTTAAATGTTTAGCCTCGCTCAGTCATAATCCCTGAGGACTTTTCTCTCCCTAAGAAAAATTTCATTAAAGGATCAGGGATTAGGGTTTGGTTTGGATAGAGTAATGGCTTAAGGTAGGCCTAGAACTTTAATCACAGATACTATCTTATTTTATGACCTAAAGAAAATGATCCTGGGGAAATCATGGTCTTTCCTTTATGAGACATCATCAAGCTAAACTTAATGAATAATTTTCAGGAATGCTATAGAAGGAAATACTTGTTCTAGTAAAGATTGAATGTGATGGTCTCTGAGTCCCTGTTATTCCTGAGATGCTAGGACACTGATAGGACAAGTCAGATAAATTATTTGGCAGAAATAAATTACAACTAATATAATATCTATTTTTTTAAAACTACATTTGCAATTTATTAACATTGAGAAATCTCAGTAAGGAAATTCCCTCTTCCAATGAAAATGGAACCCTACTTGGAAAGTTCTAATTCTGTATTTATTTCCATTAACTTTATTCCAGGCGTGATTCTAGTTGTAAGTTTCTCTCTCCCAAGAGTATATCCTATCCCATCTTCCAGCTTCTCCTTATACACTGTCTCACTTGGGAATATATTCATCTCTGATCAATTATCATCTTCATGCAGATGGTACCCAAAGGTATATATACAAACAGTCTATTTCCTGAACTCCAGACCCACATCATAAACTGACATTTGAATAACTCAAACTGCATATGACAGAGGTATTGAAAACACAACATGCACAAAACCCAATTCATTGTTTAAAAAAACCCATGTTTGTGATTTTTTTCTTTTACTTCATAGAACATCATTATTCTTTCAGGGACCCATACTACCAAACTTGGTGTCAACTTCCATTCCTCACTCATATTAATCTCACATAACCAAATAGTTATCAAATCTTTTTACTTCTACCTTCAAAACTATTCCTCCTAAATGTAAGGTTTTTTACCTAAAAACTAAAAGCCTTATTCCTCATCACCTCTCATTTGCACTACTCTTCTAATTGATCTCCAGGACTCAAACTTCTCTACACTCCAACCTATATTCTACTTAGCTGTCAAAATTATTTTCCTAAAGTATAGGTCTAGCCGTGTTATTGCCCATCCCCTACTCAATTAACTGCAGTGGGATGTATGTGGTTTGAGGGAGGACTAGCAACTCTGGTAGGAAGGCTTTTAGGGCTATTCATTCATCTTTGGTGTCTTCCTTTCACCAAACTCTCATTTATACCTTCAAGAAGCTATAACATGTACAGTTTCCAACATCTCAGTAAAACAGTGTGTGCAGATAGGTCAAGTGACTTGCCCAGGGTCACACAGCTGGGAAGTGTCTGAGGATGGATTTGAACTTAGGACCTCCGGTCTCTAGGCCTGACTCTCACTCCACTGTGCTACTCAGCTGCCCCCTACATAGTAGATTTCTAATAACAGGTAAATAATAAACAGACACTTACACATAATACTGATACCCAAATTTCATTTTTTTGTCACAAAAGAGACACTAACTTCATCAGTGACTCCAGCAAAATAAAATTCAACATTCATTTCACAAATACAGAGGGAGGGGTAGAGTAAATATTCTCTACTAAAAACAAATACTGCTTGTATTCTCTCATAATAATAACCATTTCTTTCATTGCACTTGATAGTGCTTTGAAGTTGTCAAAAATATCCCTTGGGAAAAATAATATTTCTTTAATCTCTCAAGAGCATCTTCATCAGATTTCATCCTCGTTCATCTGACAGATGGTGTCTATGGCAAGTGAATTTTGTACATATAAATAAATATATATGAATTTCAAGGATGAAACTGGGCGGCAGAATTATCAATCCAAGCTGTCAGCGAATAGAGGAGCCTAACCATTTATGACTTCCTAACAAGATTTTTTTTCTCCTTTTCCAGTTTGTTTTGACTTTTTTTGGTAAATATTGGGGCTGAAATATTTGCTAACTTTCCTAACAAATTGCAGGATAGCACTGGGTGATGTTATTTGCTTGGACACGTGCTCTACATTTAATTCCAGTCCACTTTAGGATTATATTCTGCTGAATACATCCTTTGTACCATTCTCCCCATTCATGACTAAGTGCTTATTTCCAAAACATAGGCATTCAGTGTGGAATTTTCTGGAACAATGACTCGACCACTTTATTCAAGTCACTGCTCATCAATTCCTGCTTAATGGATGGAAGAAATGTAGAAAAAGGCAACACAGAAATATATCTGAGGTTAATGGTGACCAGTAAATTTGAGCTTGTCATATGATAAGTGCCTGGAATGTGATCGCTAAAACAAAAATAAAGGTAATGGGATATTAACTGTGTTGCCAGTTTGAGAAAGGAGAACAATCACAGTGCTTCCCACAAGAGAAAAATAATCTGCCTTTTTCTTTCAGCCTCCCCCATTCACACAGATGCTGGAATTCATACTAACGTGAGTTGGAGAAGAGAAATCTCAACCCCTTTACCAAACATCTCTCCAAATAGAACTTAAAAGTCATTGGTATAAATTAGCTAATAACATTTCTATAAAACTTTTTAAAAAACATTTTTTTATTTAATTGTTCTAATAGTCCTGCGAGGTGAATATTACAAGCATTTTGGACTTAACTTTTTATTTCATTGCTATAATGAATTATTCATCAGCAAACTCCATCAATATTGATTGGCTTTTACTCAGAAACTTAGTCTTTGATTATTATTAAAATTAAATCCAACTAAGAATACAACAAAAACTAGTCATCTATGTGCCAACTGATGAAAACAATTTACAAGTTTACCTAGGGTGTCCATGATGAAGTTAAAAGAATGGATACCTTACTCTCTGCCTATGATTCCCATTGTCCTCACTTGCCTCACTTATCTAGCTGCCTCAAGTAGAGCATCCTGGTTTGCCCATGGCGGTTGTTACTCTGGTTTGCAGGGGTAGGTTACTGCTAGGGTTTGTAAAGCTTTGGTGATGCACTAGTGCTGGCACCCTTATTGTTCCTCATGCTCCAATTTCGACATTATAGATTAATTTAATTAATTTTTAATTAATAATTCCAAATACTCTCCTTCTTTATCTCTTGGTTCCTAGCTTCCCTGGCTTTCTTCAAGTCTCAGCTGAAGTTTCCCCTTCTCTAAGAAGACTTTCCCAGGCATCCTTAATCTTCTTGCCTTCACTTTGTGACTATCCTCAACTTATCCTGTATATTCATGATATCTCCCCTATTAAACTGTGTGCTCCTTGAAATTAGGGACTGTTTTTTTAGGGTGGGTTTGAGGAATAGGGCAGCTCTCTTTATATCCTTTGTGTTTTCATGTACATAGACTGGCACATAGTAGGAACTTTTTAAATAAAGGCTAGCTTACTGAATGAATGACTAATATGATTCCTATGAGAAATTTCTTGTAAGTCCACAACCTAATGAATTGTATTGAGAGGATATCTATGGAGAAAAGTGAAATCATGCTACAAGAAAAGAGTATGATGATAAAAACAGTAACAAACTTTAATTTTGAGAGATTTACTTCTTTGATAAGCATGAAACTTCCATTATTTCTGTGTTTGGAATCCAACCACTGTATAATTTAACAACATTTGATGATTGTCATTCAATGCAGATCATTAAGTAAATAATGACTGTCACTTGTATTTCAAGTAAAATAGATACTGTCATGCTGAATAAAGCAGGGAGCTGATGAAAGGAAGAAAAAATAGAATTACCCTTTATCTGAACTCTGATCTGCGTATGTAGTAGAAAACAAGGGGGAATATTCTCTCAGTTAATGTACATGTGATTGGTAGAGGAAATAAGGAACAAGTGAAGGTAGGGAGACAGTTAAAAGGAGCAGTCACTTTTTCAACCCCCGCCTCCTCCTCACTGCAGGTTGAAGGAAAGAACATGATCACCACTCTCTGAATTCACACCTTTTGAATAAATTCATGTTCCTGCCCAAGATCACTTGCCTTAGATCCTACAAGTTCTTCAGAATTATACAGTGATCCAAAGATGATGGATCATTAGACTCTTAATTAACCACATAGGTAAGAAAAAATCCACAAAGCTTATTACCTCAATAGACATAGAAATACACATGTTCTATTTTTAGATGTATACATTGTAAGTAAGATTTAAAGTGTATTTATAAAACCCAAATTAGCATTCTTTGCAATGGAAAAAGACTAAGGCTTTTACATTGTATAAAAATGGAAATAAGGATGTCCTCTTTCTCATAGAAGATGAGGGAAATGAATTAGTAAAGAAAGAATGGCAGAAAGAAAGCAAAATTTACCTATTGGTTGATTATAACATGTTTTTCTATACTATTTCCCTTAAAAGGAATAAGGAAATTAATTTGACAATTAGTACCTTCAATGAAGTATCAACATACAAAATAAAATGTAAAAACATCATATTTAATAATCAAATGGATCGGTGATCTCATTTGAGGACTTTCATCTTGTGATGGAGATTTTAACTGAACATTCAGTGACTTTTTTTTTTCTATGTTTTCACCAAAGTCTCTGAACTATTCATTTTTAGCATCACAAAGGTGGTAAGGAAGAATTGTGTTTGGTCACCAATAATTTCTTATTATAGACATGTGATCAAGCCCATTTTTTCTCCTGTTATATATAACTTGGATGGCAACTGTGAATTCTGTCTTTCAGAGTTCTCTAGTAAAATGTTGCAACTTCCTCACATCCACCATGTGCCTCTCCATTTTGCCCTCTCTGTGATAATCATCTTTAGATTTTCAGAGGCAGTGGCTCTGCCCATCTTGCTAACTTCTAGCACACCAGCAAAATGCCAGGATTCCAAAGATATGTCTTTCTTTCATGGGAAATTTGGATCAGGAAGAGTGATTTGCAATTTCTTTAAAGCATTCTGCCTCCCTCTATTACTTTCTCTCTTCCTTTTCAACTCCCAGTCCATCTCATTGTTGATCTATAGCAGGACTTAACTATTTTGTGTCATTGATCTTTTTGGAATTCCAATAAACACTATGGACCCTTCCTCAAAATAATGTTTTAAATATAATAAAAAGGAATTATTTTAAGGATTTTATAGAATTCATATAGCACATTTCCTAAGATTTGAAAAGCACTTTAAAAATCTCATTCTGTTTATACACTAATCCTAAGAGATAGGTTCTTTGTTTCCCCCAATTTACAGATGAGGAAACTGAGAAAGGCAGTGGTTAAGAAAATAGAAAAGAGTCACACTGCTAATAATCTTAGACAAGATTTCAATTCAGGTTTTCCTGAGTCCAGGTTTAGTGGACTACATTACAACATATAGCTGGCTATAATTCACTAGAAAATGTTAAATTTCAACCAGAAGTTAGAGGAAAATATGTGTGTGCGTATGCAATAGACAGGATAAATCAAAAGGTGTACAGAAACTGAAGGGATCCCTGGATAGATTGTAGAGAGTCTGTGTTCTTGGAAGGGAAAGAAAAAATATAAATAGATAGATAGAAATATATGTATACAAATTCAGATGTGTGTGTTTATGCATATGTAATTTTTCTTCCTTTCCTTTCCAAGTTTACTGATACTCTGGAATACATGGAATATAAACAGAAACCCCTTGGACCTCCACACACTCTTTAATCTGTCCTCTCTAGTCCAGACATTGCTAGATAAATTTTTATCATGTCTATTCAAATGCAAGTTCAAATCCTGGTAATAGATATTCTTCATGCATCCATCCTATTCTTTTTTGGTGGGGAATGGGGAGGATGGGCTGTATTCCTATTTATCAATAACTTCTCTCTTCCAGAAGGTTCTGTCCTGTCTTGTAGCTTGACTTATTGAGCTCAATTTCATCCACAAACTGGAGTATCTGGAGAAACCCTCCATTAAAAGGAATCCTTCTATGGCACTGACCTCAGTTAGTGGTATATATACCTTTACTGAGGCTACATCTTTATGGTGAATATGCTTTAGCACAGTGCCTAGAATAGAGTAGACAACTAATATATTCTCATTTACTGGTTGATTGAAATTATTTTTACTCTCAGAAACTGATGCAGAATGAAATGAGCAGAACCAGAAGAACATTGTACACAGAAAGTAAAACATTGTGGAAAAATCCAATGTTCTTTGCTACTAGTAGCAATGAAACAAGCCATGATACTCCTGAAGGACTTAGGGGAAAGAATGCCATCCACATTGAGGGAAAGAACTGTGGGAGTAGAAATGCAAAAGCAAAACATAGGACATCACTTATCACATGTATATATATATATACATATATATATATATAGCTGTATAATTTGGGGTTTAGGCTTTAAAAAATCGCTCTAGAGCAAAAATGAATAGCAAGTGACATTTGTACAACCCAGAGAAATTGCTTGTCGGTTCCGGGAGGGGGGACTTTACAGGGGAGGGAAAGAAAATGAATCATATAAACATGAAAACAATTTTAAATATAAAGATTGAAAAAAGGTCATCAAACAGGGTTGTTTCTGTTATTTTATGTTCCAAGGAATAATCTCCCATATATAAATGGGAGACACTTTATTCTTATACTGTAAATTCAGAAATCAATACAATCCCAACAAAATTCAATAGGAAAAACATGAAGAGAAATTTCATTCAAAACAAGTCCAACATATGTCAAGAATCAGGAATTCAGTCTCCCAAGACACACTTGGTAAAATTCCAAAGCACTCTTAATGGAAATAAAGACTTCAGTAATTGGAGAGATATCCATTTTTCACGACTGGGCCTTGACAATATAATAAAAATGATGGAATTACTTAAATCAATTTATAGATTTATTGATTTACAAATGAAAATATCAGAGGCTATTTTAGAATTTGATTGTAGGATGCCAGATTTAGAGCTGGAAAGGATCTGAGAGGCCATTTAGTCTAACCCACTCACTTTCCAATGAGGAAACTGAGGTCTAGGAAAGTTAATGTGACTACCCAAGGTCACACAACTCAGTGCCTTTGAAATGGTTGTTTTCCGTGCCTAGAATCTATTCTCTCCTTAATTCACCTCTTAGAATCCGTGGTCTCTGTACAAGACTCAATTTCATGCCAACTTCTACATGAGATCTTTCTTAACTGTTCCCTCTCCTCCAAATATTCTACCTCTCCCTTTGAAAAAGTCACGTAGAATATATTTTGGAATATATTGTATATGTGTCTACATATTCATACAATAATTCTAATTGGACAGATTGTGAGTTCCTTGAAGTCAGAGGATCTTGCACTTCCACATTTATATGCTCAGAATACCATATTATCTCACAAATATTAAATGCTAAGTAAGTTTTTGCTAATTATTTTCTTAGTTCCATAATTCTCAATTATATAATATCACCAGAGGATTACTGGTGGGTTAAAAACTGTCTGTGGTTCCAATGAGACATTTGATGTCATTAAAAGAAATGAAATTTCCCCAAGACGATCCAGTCTACTCAGTTCTGCATGTGTCTCAGTGTCCATTTGTATTGTCTAATTATTCATTCAGTCAGTCAAGTCCAACTCATCATGACCCCAAGGACTACAGCATGCTAGACTCATCTCCTAAAACCTGTCTAAGCTCATTTCATTGTTTCCAATACACTATCTATCCGTATCATCCTTTTCCATCTCCTCTTATTGCCTTCAATTCTTATTCAACATCAGGGTCTTTTCCAATTAGTCTTGCTTTCCAGTGATGTGCCAAAGTATTTAAGCTTCAGTTTTAGTATTTGTCCCTCCAATGAACAGTATGAAATATATTCTTTAAATATTGACTGACTTGATCTCTTTGTTGACCAAGACTCAAAAGTCTTCTCTAGCACCATAATTCTAAAGTGTCAATTCTGTGATACTCAACTTTCTTTATAGTCCAACTCTCACACCCATATATCATTACTGGAAAAAACATAGCTTTGACTATACGGACCTTTGTTGATGTCTCTGCTTTTTAGTATGCTGTCCATATTTGTCATAACTTTTCTTCTTTGGAACAAACACTATAAATTTCATGGCTGCAGTTGCTCTCTTCAGTGATCTTTGAGCCAAGGATATAAAATCTGACACTACTTCCATTTCTTCAACCTCCATTTCCCAGGAAGTGATAGGAATAGGTACCATGATCTTAGTTTTCTGTAAGTTTATTTGTTTTAAAGTAAAGTTTCAAGTCAGCTTTTATATTCTCCTCTTTCATTTCTATCAAGAGACTTCTTGATTATTCTTCTCTTTCTTCCATCATATTGATATTGTATACATAATTAAGATTTTGATATTTCTCCCAGAAATCTCAATGTAGGCTTTTGATTCATTCATCCTGACATTTCACATAATTTACTCTTCATTTAAGCTAAATAAATAAGGTGACGATATGCAACCTTGTTATATTGCTTTCCTAATTTTAAACCAATCAATTGTTCCATGTTGTGCTTTAACTATTGATTGATTTTTGACCCAAATACAGGTTCCTCATTAGACAAATAAGATGTTTTGGTACTCCCTTTTCTTTGAGGACTTGCCACATTTTGTTTTGATACACAAAGTCAAAGGTTTTACTTTAGTCAATGAAATAGAAGTAAATATTCTTTTGCAACTCACTTGCTTTCTTCATAATCCAATGGATGCTGCAATTTTGTCTCTAGACCTCCTCAAAAACCAACCTAAATTCCTGATATTTCTCAGTTTACATATTGCTGAAAACTAGTTTGCAGAATCTTAAGCATAATTTTTCTAGTTTTTGAAATGAGCACAATTATTCAATCATTTAAGCATTCTTTAGCATTGTCCTTTAGGACTAGGATATAAATTGGTCTTATCCTGTCCTGTGGTAACTATTGAGTTTTCCAAATATTCTGGGATATTGAGAACAGTACTTTAACAGCATCAGCTTTTAGGATTTTAAATTGCTCAACTAGAATTCCATCACTTTTACTAGCCTTAATATTAGTAATGTTTCCTAATTCCCACTTGACTTCGTTGTCCAGGATGTCTGACTAGATCAGTAACCACACCACCATGATTATCAGTAATGTTATGAGCTTTCTTGTATAGTTCTTCTATATATTCTTGCTACCTGTTCTTCTTCTACTTCATTTAAGTTTTTATTTATAAATTTTTTTATAAATTTATAAATTTTATTTATAAAAAGTTTCCCTTTTTTCTAATTCTCTTCAAAAAAATCTTGTGTATTTCTCATTCTATTGTGTACTTCTATTTCTTTTCATTCCTCTTTTAAGGAAAAAAAAAACTTTCTGTCTTGTTATTTTCTGAAATTCTGCATTAAGGCCCAGATTTTGTTTTAACTGTAAAAAAAGTTGTGCACCTTTGGCTGCAAGGATGTATGTATGCATGTGTATAAAAATATGCATGTAGATATAGATATAGAAATATACACATACACATATTAATTTAATTTAATTTTGTTATTGGCCATCTGGAGATGTCCATGTGTAGAGTCACCTTCTGAGTTGTTGAAAAAGAATATTTGTATGATCTGTGAGTTATCATGACAAATTCTCTTAGTCTCTGCCCTGCTTCTAGGTCTAACTTGCCTGTTATTCCAATTATCTTTTGATTTTCTATTTTAGTATTCCAATACCCTGTGATGAATGTGACATCTTTTTTTTGGTGTTATTTCTACTTGTTGAAGGTCCTCATAGAATTGAGCCTCTTCAGCATCAGTGATTGGCAATCCAACTTCTGTTACTGTGATGTCAAATGGTTTGCCTTGGATTTGAACAGATATCATTATGTAATTTTGGAGATTATACCCCAGTACTGTTTTTCTCACCTTTTTTCTTGATTATGAGGGCCACTCCACTCCTTCTAAGGGATTCTTGCCCACAGTAGAATAGGTAATGATCATCTGAATTAAATTCACCCATTCCCATCGATTTAAATTCACCGACACCCAAGACATTGTGGTTTAATCTTTCCATCCCCTTATGGATATGGATATGACCATATCCAGTTAACCTTGGTTCATAGAGTTTATACTCCAGGTTCTTATGAAACACTGATATTTGCAGCATTGGAATTTCTTTTTATCATCAGACAAATCTACAGCTGAGCTCTCTTCTAGCTTCTCTCTAACCACTTCATTCCTTCTCTGCTCTTCCTCAGTAGTATTTTGGACATTTTAATACTAATGGGCTCACCATCTGGTGTCATCTCTTTTATACTTTTAACATTGTCCATAGGGTTTCCCTGACAAAGATACTGAAGTGGCTTGCCATTTCCTTCCTTGCCATTTCCAAGAAATAAATTCTGATAGACCAGCTTTATGGATAGTCTATTCAATAGCTTTCCATTATCTGGACAATTGGAATTTTTCATACTTTTTTCATGTTTGAATAGGTTGACCAAAATTATTATGTGAATTAATAATAATAACAGTAATCATATAGTTCTTTAATATTTGCAAAGTGCTTCAGATCTATTAATTAATTTGATCACTCACAAGAACTCTATGTCATAAGCACTAAATACTATCCCAATCTACAGAAGAGGAAACAGGCTGAGAGAATTTAAGTGACTTGCATAGTCATATAGTTAAATAAGAGTCTTTTTTTCCTTTGCATACTTTCATCAAGGATATTCTTGATAGTGTGTGGATTATTCTCACCCAAAATTTTTAGATATAGAAGACTAGAAATATTTGCTTCGTGTTTTTTAGGTTATTCTTGATTCCTTTTCATTTGTAAGAATGCATTTCCTTACACACACCCTTGACAAATTTCTCTCTTTAAAATACTTAAAGATTCAAACTCTCATTGTCCTCAGAACTGTGTTACCTTCAGCAGGGATATCCTTTGTAGATAATTGGCTTAGACCAGCAGCTTTCCCCATTTTTTTTATTTAACCTTGTCTCTATATCCTTAAGCATCATGGGGAACTCAGATGTTAGAAGTGAAGTGCAGTTATTTCACTGTCATTTATTTTGGAAGTTTACTTTTTAAATTCAATTTTTTTTTCATTTTGCATCAGTTTGGGGATCCTCATTTCAAGTTATCCTCTCAATGTGTTAAGATGACTGCTTAGCTAGGTCTCTCACTCTGTTTTCTTTAAACGTGCTTTTCTCATCCATGCTTATTTGTTATATATAGCTGCAATGCTGATAATTTTCCATGATCTCTTCACAATCTGTAGAATTTTCTAAATGAATATATATCTTAAAACAGACTTGCCCTTGGCTATCATATGTCTTCCCTGTGTGAAGATAAAATATTCACCGACTGATGTGGTGTCTAATCTCTTCTGTTTTCCTCATTGTAGCAATTAACAACTTCTTTAGGAAACAGTTATAATCTTGCTGATACCTGTTCTACCCTCTGTTTCCCATCTTTTGGTATCAACAGCTTTTAAAGATAGATGAAATCATAATTTTAATTGCATTTTTCTCATTTCAATTCTTTCTTCATTTAAAAAAATATTTTTTTATCCTTGATCTAACAAGTTACTTTACAGAGGGAGGTGATTTGGGAAAGACTCCGTGATCAGTAACAAGTTGTTTCCTGTCTGTTAAAATATAATCAGTCCATTTTTTATTATGTTAATTGGTGCTCGTTGTGTCTACTGTCTGCCAATTCTTTTCTAAAAAAATGTATTAATGATGATCAGGCCTGAGGTTTCTGTAGTCTGTAAGCTTTTGGTCTTCCAGTTTCATGCTTTTAAGCAATGCATTCTATAATATCTTTTTATCATCCTCCCCATCCCCATTTTTATTGTAGTTACCACCCCTCAAACTCTATTTATTAAATCTGGCAAATCTCTAATAAAGTTATTCATTGAATGTATCCACTTTCTCCTCAAGCAATGTATGCTGGTAGTTGAGCTATAATTATTTCTGTGGTAGTCTTTTGGCAAATGGTTAACATGAGCACCTCAATAGGAGATAACCAGATGTTGCACTAATAGAATACAATTTCTTTTTTACTTTTGAACACATAATTAAAAGTAAATCTTTGATTTTTTTGCTGTAATGAAAACATGTGAATCATTTCTCCATTTATCAGCCACTTCCTTTTGTCTCATGATTGATTAATATGATCAGTATGTTTCAGTCCCTCCAGTAGGATGTCTACAAATTGGTCAAAGGACCAGAATCTCAGATTTAAAGTATCAGCAACTAGCTTTATGTTTAGAGGTAATCTTAAAAATTATGTTTCTTAGCTTTCTCTCCCATCCTTTTTCTTTCACCTTGCCAATGACACAACAGAACTAGGAAGGGAAAAAATAGTCTTGGGGACCCTTTGTGTGTTTTTTTATTTTTTATTTAATCATTCATTGTGGCATTTCATATTGAACTTGGAGATTTTGATACTAGTCCTTCCTTGAACAGGAATTCAACTTGACTTATAGTTTCTGCTTTGAAAATCACTCTCTACTTCCTTTTTAATTATTGTTCCCTCTTATTTCATTATTCCCTTTCCCAGATGAAATAGAAAGGGTTCCTAATTCTGTTACACTTCAGATGTCTTCTGGTGGTTTGATTTTGTGGTACTCTTGGATCATAATAATGCCACAACCAGATAAAGAAAGTACACAGAGAGGTAAAAAGCTTAAGTTCTTTGTTTGGAGATTTGTCTGATTTTGTCTACTCTGGAATAAACTTTCTAACTGTTCATTATTTATCTCTTGAATGAAACGATCCATTGTCAAAACTGAATTTTTCATTGATTTTTCTTCCTAGTTATGAACACTGCATGGTGTCTTTGGGCTAAATTAACTTTTATTTCAAAAGCTAATCTGGAATCTTCCTTTATTGATGCGTTGATGTAACCACTAGATGGTTGATATATTTCTAAACCACCATTGGTTCATCATCCCTCCTACTTAGACAATTATTTAGGCCTGTGATTTTATCTTTGTGAGAACTTCGATAGGTGGTGATTATAATTGTGCCATAATTTTTCATCCCATGTGATTAACTTAATAAAAAACATTTAATTGATAGATTTTTTTCTTTATAGCACCATTTGCTTATTAACTTTATCATCCTCTGTGAGCCTTCCCTTGCAAAAAAGGGGGAAAAGGCATCTAAACTAATTGGCTCAATGACCGACCACATCTGTTACCAAATGCAACCTTCTCCATCTGTAGATACTGAAATGAATGTTTTTATTTTTCATTATGTATTTTCAGTAAAGGTATATTTTTGTATTTGATATGATTTCAGGTACCTTTTAGTATTGTTTTCCCTAATTCAATTTGTCCCAAAACGCTTGGTGTAATATTTAGATTAAAACTGTACTAAGAATTTTGTGATACCTTATTTTATTATACAGGTTTGTTCATGTTTTTTCTGCTTCTCTTTGTATCAGTTCATGCATTTGTTTCCATGTTTCATCAGATTCCTCATATTCAGCATTTTCAATAGTATAATAATGCACTTATATCATTAATTTAGAGAAAAGGATAGGGAATTTGTATTTACATATTGCCTACTTTGTGCCAGGCACTGTTCCAAATGCTTTTCAAATGTTATGTCATTTGAGTAATTGCTAAAAACAATTTATATAGTTAATCCTACAATTGTTCTATTTAATCTTGTGGTATCTCCAAATTACTGCTATGAATATTTTATTATACATGATCTTTCTGTCATCGTCCTCAATGCCCAATAAAGGATTGATGGGTCAATCCTTATGAATAGTTTGGACCCTTTACTCATAAGTCCAAATAGTTTTCCACAACAATTGAATCAATTTATAATTCGACCAGTTATACATTAGCAAGTGTGTTTGTGTCCAGCCCCTCCAATATCTCTTTAATGTGTTTTCAACTTTGATGGGATTTGAGGTGAAACTTAACAGTGATTTTAATATGCAGTTTTATTATAGTGATTTGTAATTTTTCTCATGTGGTTGTTGATGTTTTATAGTTCTTTTGAAAATGGATTTCTCATATTCTCTGATCACTTTTTTATTGGACAATAGCTCTTAGTAACACATATTTGTTTCAATTACCTATAATCTTGAATATTGAGGTTTAATAATAGTTTATGATTGGGACAGAGAGCAGATCTGCCATTTCAATAATATAAGTAAGTTTTGAATGAGGAAGCTCTCTTTACCAATACAGACTGACATTTTTTTGGTAACATATTTATTTTCTTAAATACTTGCCTGGAGCACATAGAGCCAGTTATAATCAGTATTTCCCTTGCATCCTCCGTTTGGTCCAGTAATTAGCACTCTAAATATTATTTAACCACTTAACCCAATTAGTTATGTGTCTCTATATCGTTATGGAGAAGACATAGCTAGAGAAGAAATACAAACATATAGCTCCTAACTGGATGCCCACTCTCCCCTCTAACACCACAGTCCCTAAGGCTCAAACTTTAGGTATTTATTACAAAGCATTTACCCCACCATGTTCACATCAATGAGGCAGAATTTATGGATGTTACTTACCTTTTCCAAAGGATGTAATATCCTGGGGCTGTCTCTACCCAGGGGCTGGATCCAGAAAACTCTGGTGTAAAGTCCAGTTCTTGGACCTTTTGTTATTTCAAAAGGTCATAGTCACACCATTTGCATCTCCAATTCTCATTCATTTAAAATAGCAAAAAAGAAATTGATGTTGAGACATTTCGGGCATATCTGACTCTTCAGGATTCCATTTTGGAGTTTTCTTAGCAAGGATTCTAGCATAGTTTGCCAATACTTTCTCTAGCTCATTTTATAGTTGAGTAAATTGAGGCAAACAGGATTAAGTGACTGACCAGCTGTCTTTCATTTGAACATTCTGGATTTTGACGATGGAACTCCTGAGAGTTTTCATTTTGGGGTTCCTTTTGGGAGATCAGTATACTATTACTATATTTACACTGGCCTCTGGTACTAATGGATCTTGTAAGAGTCTGTGGCTGGATTTGAACTCATGAATAAATAAATATAGAGACAAGAAAGGAGAGGCAACATGTCCATACTCATGGGTTGACCTGGGAATTGGGAAAGTGATAGGTAGCTGGCAGAAGTTGGCCACTATTATCTTTGCTATGTCCTCTCTTCCCATGCATTTAATGGTTCTTGACTCTCCTTCATCCAGAAGGAGAAAATGTTTGAGTTATTGAGGCTATTTAAAAAACCTCTCTCTGTCATTCAATAAGCAGACAGAAAAGAGTCACAAAATATCTATATATGTTTTGAAATCCACAAAGGAGATTTCTTTAGGCAAATCACATCAAACATATTCATAAAGACTAGGTTTTCATTTTCCAATGCCACATATATATGCATATATATGTATATATATACATATATATACATACACACAACCTATACATGTATGTATATATAAACACAAATATACATTTACACAACTATATGATATATAAAACATATGGCATGTATAAAATATACCAAATATATATAACATATATAAAACTTACCAAACATAAAAATATATGTATATCTTTAAAGTATTTTCAAAACTTTAAAGCATTATACAAATATGAGTTATTATAGTTATTTTACTTAATAATCATTTGCTCAATACCAAGTAAATGCTGAGAGACAATACTGAATAAGTGAACAGAGAGTTACCTTAGAAGCCAAAAAGACCCAAGTTCAAGACTTGCTTCTGGCAGAGACAAATCCCGAAGTACTCTGGGCAAGTCACTGAAACAATAAACTTCAGAGATGGTATCAAAACACATGGGCAGGAGCAACTTCTTTACCTGGATATTTCCTGCACCAATGAAATGACAATTCCATCTTGTATCTTTTATGCCACTGTGTAGCTCACTAGGGATACAAAGTCCAACATGAAAATGATTCCTTTCTTCCCCCAGACCCAATCTACCTCTGTATAATTAGGAAATCTTGTACCCTTGGACTTCATCTACCGGCATCCCTTTCCCTTCATCCCCATGGTTGCATCTTCATGAACTGTTTATAAATTCTGTAACTCTGCCTCTCTCTTTTCCCCCTGTGTACGCCACTGGGAGAAGCTGGCTTTTTTACTCTAGCCTTTTATGTTAGTTATTATTAATAAATCTTATTAAATATAATACTTAGAATATTGGATATTTATTTTAATTCTCACCCCTCTTTCCTCTATTCTGGAAGTACTAATCATAAACAGATCAACCTTATATCTCTGTTCCTGAAAGGGATATATCAGTTTATTCTCTATAGCCTTGTTAAACCATCTCTATAACTTTATGAAGCAAAGTTCCCTTCCAGGACTCCACTGACTATTATATGACTATTATATGTTAGTCCCCCATAAACAGATCTGCTACTTAAGAGAAGGGACTGTCTTTTGATTTTGGACTTCTTAACCCAGAGAATTTATGAATGAAATGAAATGTATGAATAAAATCAATGTATGATATGAATTTATTAAAAATATAACATATAGCAAACACTCAGTATGTATGAAATGAACTTATTAAAAATATAACATATAGCAAATTTTGAGTGTTTGCTATATGTTATATTTTTAATAAGTTCATTTCATACATTGATTATACCTATTCTAGGAAATAGTCTACCATGCCACAACCTATATAGAAAAAGAACCCAACATAGCTGAAGGAGTTGGGCTCAAATTTGGGGCTGACATTTTGCCTTTCTTAGTGGACTTCAGTTTTATCAAATATAATTAGGTGGTTGGAGTGGATCATCCCTAATTTTTCTTGTAGCTATAAATCTATGATGGTACAATTCACCATATGCCTTAAAAATGTTCATTGAATGGTTTATTTCTGCTGCCATATGAACATGGTGGCCATTTCATAGCCCTCACGAAGACCTTCAAAGCCAGATTAGGTTTTTAACAGACATAAACATGCATACCTACACACATACCATACATGACACGAACCATACAGATACCACACTTGTCCATGATTCAATATGTATAATCTATCAAGCTCTAATGGCTCTTTCAAAGAAACTGTATTTTCCTGTTACTTTTTCAGACATATTTTTTTAAATTTATACTTTGCTTCCCAGCTAAGCTCAGGGGAAGGAAAGATGAAGTCAAGCCAAAACCACTACAGAACTGGGCTTGGATCTCACGTGCTCCTTCTCCCCTCATGTGCCCAGAAACAGCTGCTTCCCAGGTTAAATTAATTTTAGTCCATTCCGATGGAGCAAACAGAAAACAAGCCTTTCTATTCAACTCTTTCCCTAAATGGAGGGGCCATTTTTTTTTCCTTCCCCCACACAATCACCTCCAGTGGTCTAATGAGGGAAAAGTACCAAACCGGCATTGGGTTGCCAGGCAACATTCTTTGTCTTACATACTGTCAGACAATGATTTTTCTGTTTTCATCCCCTCCTCTTTGTTTTAATAGGATAAAGGCCTCTGCTGTAATAAATGCAACCTCACCAGTCCCACGTTTCTGGTTTTGCTTCATTAGAATGAATAAATTTCTTAAAAGGATGTATGTCCTAATAATGGAACGACCTCATACTTAATTATGTGGTGCCATTATTTTTGAAGACACACTGTTGCTGACAAATAGAGTGGTTTCCTGCTTCATGAGGTAATTAATAGTGTTGTTTATTGTTCTATAAGTTTTCTCTTTTGTCAGACATAATTTGTTAAGTAAATTAGACACTAAAATGCATATGGGCTTACCAGATACCAAATAATAAAGCATTATCAAGGATTTAATGATACAGAAATAGCTCTGGGAAAAAATAGTGCTCTGATGCAAACAGTTGCTATGGTAACACCTCCAAACCACCTCTACTTTCTCTTTAAAAAAATATAGATGGATAGATAGATATATGCATATGTAATATGTACTTGTATACCTCAATATAATATATGCATAAATATATATATTATAACATGCAAATTTTATTAAGGTTAAAATCCCCAGGCTACACCCGACGTGCCAATATTATGCAGAGACCAATAGGCTTCCATTTTAGAAGTTCTTGAATTATACTCCCATCTGCTGTGGATTTCTAGGATTTAGTTGCTTCTGGGTTGGTATACTGGCATAGACCTGCCACAGAAGGCAGGAGGAGAAAAAAAAAAGATGGTGAGTTCCTGTGGCTCAAAGTTCAGAAATGAACGCATTTAATAGCATTGAGATGTAGTTAAAAGTGAGGGCTCCACACTCCTTCCTTTCACTAGAGGGGTGAAAGGGACTATGGGTGCCAAATTATGTGTATGCTGTAAGATATTATCTTTTTTTCTTGTTTAGATTTTTCTGTTATAAAAGATGATTCAAGATTTCAGGAAAAGACCAGTTTTAGCAGGAGATTGATGCAACATTTTAAAAATGCATAGTTTTCTTCTGAATCTTTACCATGCTCCCCTCAACTGTTAACCTTGACTGAATATCTGTAATATATAAGGTGAAAAGATCTTTCTATGTTGTCTAAATACATTATATATAATGCATACACAAATCCACATCTGGGCAAAGAACCCATACATACATATATGTGTTTATTTACATGTGTACATGTATACTAATGTGGACTATGCATTAATATACATGTATGTATCAAAGAAAATCCATTATTTCATGTGCATAAGGAACTAGAGGTGAAAAAACTCCTTTTACCAATATAGGTCAATCACTGTTTTCAAACTCAATCACAGGGAGTTGCATGGGGCAATAAGAGACTGTGTGACTTGACCAAGATCATTCTGCCAGGACATGGGAGAAGTAGAATTTTAAGTCAGATGCTTATGACTTTAAAACCATCTCTCTACAGTAAAAAGAAAATAGAACCTCTATTTTCAAAGAATTAATTTCAAATATTATGTTTAACCCTTTAAGAAGACATTAGGAATTTGTTACATAAAATGATCACGGAATAAAAGTTATCTCATGATATAAAAATGACTTTCGGATTACCTACAATATTTTTGTAATACTAAAATTAGAGTAATATTGAAATGTCCTCAGATGAGAACCCAAGTATAATGTTATATTTACCCTTGAACACTGTATTATATGTGAAGGAAAGAAATAATCTAAGTGAAGTGCCCAGAAGGGTCATAGGGAAGGATGTTAATACCACAGCATAGGGGAATCTGTAAAGGAAATTGATATGGTTGCCATATAAAAGGGGAAAAAAACCAAGGTGGTAAAATAGCTATCATCAAATAGTTGAAAGGCTGTCTGATGGTGAAACATTAAAGTTGTTCTCCCTGGTCCCAAGTGGTAGAATTGGAATCAAAGTGCAGAATTACAGAAAAGTGAGTTTTGCTAGAAGAGATCTCTACAAATATATAGAGATCCATTAGGTCTATATGTGTTATTTATAGTTCTAGTTCAGTCTAGTTTGACTTAACTGGATCGTGTGCCAAGAGATTTACATTAATCTTTTTCACTCAAGTGATCCGTTCCCCACTTTTCTGAGGTAATACTATGTAGAACATATTATCATATCTTCCTCCACTTTTTTTCTCCATAGGAGGTTCTACACCATACCTGTCTTTCTGAAGAGATCTTTTCCAAGTGAAGATATTGGCAGGGGTAGCTCTCATTTTTCATTGGTTAAACTTTTTAAATTAAGTAACAACGAAGTTAATGTTCTTAGTGCCATCGCCACCCACTCTGATTATTTTTCCCTTTTGGACTTTTTAATTCACTGAAATACATTCATTTTTGAGACTCTGTAATTGCATGTAGCATTTTAATCTAATCTTTAACCATTTTTTTCTAATTAAGTAATGATTTTGACCTTCGTGCCAACCAGTCAATGACATGAATGCACCCATGCATATGATTCATAAGTAACTACTATGCCTGTGGTCAGTGTAATTAAGGTTGAAGAAATAACAGGAAATTTGATATATGTAGTTCAGAGGTATGAGCATTCCATCTCATATCTGAGAACTTTTTAAATTTAGATTTTATATTATATATATCGCTAGAATTTTTAATATTCATTTTCTGACATTTTACAATCTATGTACTCTCCCTCACATGTAGGCAGGCATTATGATATAGTTTGCACATAAGTTATCATGTGACATATATTTTCATATTCATCATGTTGTGAAACAAGACCTGTTACTAGAGAAAAATTCATAAATTTCATAAAGTGAAGAATGATATGTTTCATTCTCTATTCATACTCTGTCTATTCCTTCTGCGTAGCCCCCAGTAGTGAAAGAGGACCCCAATAAAATGAGAGTCATCAGCTAGCAAGAGCCAGGCACATATGATCTCACCCAAAGCACCTGATAAGTTCTTGGCTGTTCCTGGCTATCCTTGTTCTACCCACTAAGAAGCTTGGTTAGAAAGTTACATATTTACGTGTGATTTATTTTCCTATAGAAAACTCTGATTAGAGTTTAGAGTCATTGAGGTAATCCACATCCATTGTCTCTATCTTCTAAATCAGTGATAGGCAAACTTTTTAAAGGGGGGCCAAAGGAAAGGAAATGCTCCTCTGTCAGTCTGTTTCTAAGGCAACTCTCTCCAAGTTTCATTGTATTGTATCCTAATTATTGTATTCGTCAGATTAGGAATAATGTCGCTTGGCTGGATAGAAGGTTTCATGGGGGCTGCATCCGGCTCACAGGCTGTAGTTTGCCCATCACTGTTCTAAATCATTACTAACCAGTGTCCCTGCAAAAGGCATACCTAATCCCTTAGCCTGAGTCACTTGCTCTATAAGAATGTGCTTGAAATCATTAAACTTTGTGACTGATCAGCATGAGGACTTTTGTGTCTTTCTTTTGACCCTCCTGATCCCAACTACATTTCTCTTATCCCAATCCTCGACCTGCGAATAACTAAATTGACACCCGTCACTTTTCTGGTGGTAGATATCCTTTTTTGGTCATGAGTTTCTTGGAGTTGTCCTGGATCCTTGCCTTGTTGATAATAGCCAAGTCATTCACAGTTGATCATCATCTATTTATTAATGTGTACAATGTTCTCTTGATTTTGCTCACTTCACTTTGCATCACTTCACATAAGTCTTTCCAGGACTTTTGGGATCATCTTGATTTTAATTTCTTATGGCATTCCATTGTATTCCATTATGTTTATATACCACAACTTGTTCAGCAATTCCCCAACTGATGGATATCCCTTCAGTTTCTAGTTCTTTATCACCACAAAAAAGCTGCTATAAATATTTTTGTGCCAGTAGGTTCTTTTCCCTCTACCTTTAATCTCTTTGGGATATAGTTCTAGTAAGTGATATTATTGTGTCAACAAGTTTGCATAATTTTATGGTCTTTTAGGCTTGATTCCAGATTGCTCTCCAGAATGGTTATATCAGTTCGCAGCTGCACCAAGAGTGTATTAGTGTCCCAATTTTTCCACATTCACTCCAGCATTTATCATTTTTGGTCATATTAGCCACACTGATGAGTGTGAGGTGTTACCTCAGAGTTGTTTTAATTTGCATTTCTCTAATTAATAGTGATTTGGAGTATTTTTAATAAAGATAGTTTTAATTTTTTCATTTGAGAATTCTCTGTTCATACCCTTTGACCTTTGTCAGTTGGAGAATTCTTTGTGTGCTTATACATTTGATTCACTTCTTTATGTATTTGAAAAGTGAAGCTTTAGTCTAAGACAGTGAAGGGCAAACATTTTAAAGAGGGGACCAAAGGAAAGGAAATGCTCATCTGTCTGTTTCTAAGGCAGCTCTTTCAAAGTTTCATTGTATTGTATCCTATTCATTATATTCATTAGATTAGGAATAATGTCATGGGCAGGATAGAACATTTCAGAGGGCTGCATCTGGCCCACTGGCCGTTGTTTGCTCATTACTGGTCTAAGAGACTTGCTATAAAGATTTTTTTCCTGTTTGCTGTTTGCCTTTTAGCATTGGTTACATTTCTTTTTTTTTTAACATTTATTAATATTCATTTTTGACATGGTTACATGATTCATGCTCCACCTTTACCCTTCAACCCCCCCCCCCCGCACCCCCTCCCCCCCCTTGGCCGATACGCGGTTCCACCAGGTTTGTCATGTGTCCT
>NC_058135.1:263766109-263786599 GCF_016433145.1 Gracilinanus agilis
AAGGAAGAATGAAGAAAGGAAGGAAGGAAGGAAGAATGAAGAAAGGAAGGAAGGAAGAATGAAGAAAGGAAGGAAGGAAGGAAGGAAGGAAGAAAGGAAGGAAGGAAGAAGGGAGGAAGGAAGAAGGAAGGAAAGAAAGAGGAAGGAAGAAGGGAGGAAGGAAGGAAGGAAAGAAAAAAGGAAGAAGGAAGGAAGGAAAGAAAGGAGGGGCGGAATAAAAGAGAGAGGGAAGAAGGGAGGGGAAAAGATGAAGGAAGGAAAGAAACAACTAAGCATTCATAAAGTATCTTCTATGTGCCAGGCTCCCTTCTAAGAACTTTAATGACTATTATCTCATTGATCTTCATAATAACCTTGAGAGGTATTATTATCCCCATTTTACATTTGAGAAAACAGACTGAGGGAAAGTGACTTGATCAGGGTCGCAAAGCTAGTAAGCATATGGGAATATATTTAAGCTCAGCTCTTCTTGACTCCAGGGGCAGCATCTTTCCATTATACTACCTAGCTGCCACCAAAGAATAAGTACTTGGCCCATTACCACGCGGTAGTTTTTCATTAGTCATTTCCTGTGTGTTAAAGATAAAATTAATTTATTTTGTGTGTGTGTGTGTGTGTGATTTTGTTGATTGCTCACTGTATTTAGCAGTACCTGACTATCCACTGAGGATTTTAGTGTCAAACCTCTGAGTACTTGGCTACTCCTTAGCTGGTTTCATTTCTCCTTCCCAAACATTTTTCAGAACAGTTTTTATCATCCCACCCTACCTACTACTACACATTTAAGTCACTGAATATCAAGTTCTATATTTGTAACCACTCCCCCATAAGTGTTGCCATGGAGATTTGGTGAAGCAGAAATAGTAGCACATAAGCATTGCCCTGAGTTTCCCAAATTTGGGGGACTTTCGACCTTGGAAGTAACTTCCTTCAATAGAGGAAAAAATATAACTGACACAGAGAAGCCACATGGAGAGCAAGAAGAGAGGGAGGACCACAAGCTGAATTGGTCCTTTTTCCTCCTGTTAAGCCAGGAGGAAACTGGTATCCAGTTGGCAAATAACAAGGAATACTGGTGGAGTGGCTAACTTTTGGACCAGAGGAGCATGCAGAAAGGCAGAGAGAAAGATGAGAGTGAGCAAAACCAAAGCCACTCAAGATGCCTTGAGAAGAGAGCTGACTGGGATTGCTGAGAACCCAGGAGTCCAGAATACCAAGAGAAAAAAACCACAAGTTCCCTTGACATATTGCAACCACTTTAGTTTCTATTTCCCTTAACATTCCCAAAGGAAGTAAAGAAATGGGGACGAGAGAGAAAGAAAGGAAGATTTCATTCTTTTGGGTGAAACCATCAAGACTTCAGGTACAAGCCTCTTTATTAGCTTGTGAGTTACTTCTTGAAATTGCTGTTAAAATGCACGACCATTTAGCTTGCTTTGTGAATGAGCCTATCAGTACACAGCCTGGGATGGAGATAGACGAAGCAAACCCAAAAGGGAAAGATTTTCCTCAATTCAAGCTGAGGTGAGGAGGGAGCTGATTAGAGAGAAAATTGTGGCAATCTCAGTAATCACCAAGATAGCTGTATGTAGACTGCTTGAAGCCTAGAGAGAGATTTGATAAGGAAATGAGTCAGTAACAATGAGAGGTAGAGGTTGATGTACATGTTCCAATTATCACAGACACCACACATAGCACCCAAGCTAAAGTCCCATTAGCCAGATGGTGATGGAGGGCGTCCAGAATCACTCATCTTATGCCATTGGTATTTTTTGGAAAATGGACAAACTACAACATATAGAACAGAGTGATGGATCAGGAATCAGGAAAACCCAAGTTTAAATATAGTCTCAGACATTTACTAGCAAAATGATGTTAGACAAACAGCTTACCTCTGTGTGCCTCAGTTTCCTCATCTGTAAAATGGAAAAAAAAACCTATTTCCCAGGGTTGTTATGGGGATCAAAATAAGAGAATTTTTATAAAAAGGTCTTAACACATAGTGGGAGTAATTTATTATAAATGCTTAATCCCTTTCCTTCCCCTTCCTCCTTTGACCACATAATGATTTAGTAGTGTACATTATCTTATCAGAATCTTCCCCAAAAGTCTCAGCTTCTCTTGTGCAGTGACTATTTGCAGTGAGACATCTCTAGTGACTCTAGAATGCAGATTCCCCTGTTGGGCTTTTAGAGGCTTCTGCCATCTGCTTCCAACCTCTTCTTTGAGGTTTATTACACACCTCTGACCTTTACCAATTTGATGTCCAGCCACACTGGTTTCCTTACTGCTCCTGTATGTTGCATTCTATCTACCTGACCTTCCCCAGGCTGTTCCTCATGCTTGGAGACAGGACTGTGCTGTGGCCAACTCAAACTTTCCAGGGAACCGAATCTTGATTTTTTAGCATCAACATTTACACTTGCAGAAAATCCCCAAATCAGGACTTGATTTATTGTTTGATTGATTGCCTAGGTTTAGGAAAGTAATAGAGAAAGTGTGAATAATGCAGAAAAGAATAATAAGAGCTACATTTATTAAGCATTTATTATGTGCCAGGCACTAAGCTAATAACTATTTACAATTATCATCTCTTCTCGCCTCCTTATAACTCCTTCCCCAACTACCAGCTCCATGTAATCTCTTTGAGGACAGGGACTATTTTATATCCCCAGTGAGTGCCTATTTTTGGTCTCTAACAAACAGTAGGCACTTAATAAGCTTTTGTGAAATGATCACAGCTTAGAGGAAAGAACTCTGCTTTTAGGTCCCAATCTCACTTTTGCTAAGTGTAACCCAGGAAGCCTTGTTAAAGTCACTTCATCACTCTAGTTGTTTGCCTCTAAGACACTTTGGTGATATAGGCAGTTGCCCAAATGCTGTGCCTGAAGTCAGGAAGACCTGAATTCAAATTTGATCACCAATAATCATTAGCTCACTTGACTCTCTAACTCATTTGACTCCTTAATCTCTGTCTGCCTCAGTTTTCTCATCTGAAAAATGCAGATAATAATAGCACCTGTCTCCCAGGGTTTGTATGAGGATCAAATGAGATAATATTTGTAAAATGCCTGGCCCACAGTAGACACTTAGTAATTCCTTTCCAGTTTCCCTTAAATAGGGTTACTTAAATAATGTTAATTTCTATTTCTTGTTCCTCTTTAAAAAATACAAATAGCGATCAATCAGAGGAGCATATGTATTTTTGCAACCAGAATTTTCACATTAAATTAGACTTGGATATGAAGAAGTAATTTGAGTCACAAGACTATTTTTTTAAACATCCATTGAATGTCTTCTTTGTTGAGGCTTTTATAACAGTTGAACATAATCCTTATCAGTTGGTTTTAGAATCTAAATAAACAAGAAACAACTTCAAAGCCATTAATCTAATGAACTTTCTGTGAACACATTTAGCAAGGATATGGAAATGAGTGATGGTGAGGTCCTTAATGATACTCATTTATCATTTGAAAAACAGTTCAGGTATATGTAGAATCTTTACATTCCAAAAAGTGTTGGCCTTCCCCATCCTCACTACCACTACCTTTTTTGGGTTCCAGCCTCATAGAAATTTGTTTTAAAAAGGCAATGTTTAATGAAATAAAGTGTGTGGAATGGAATATTGGGGTCTGAACCCCAAAGTCACTCTACTCTAATGGGCAGACAGGAGAAGATTCTACTCCACCCAAAAGGAACTGATAATACTTAAATTGACATTATAAGAATAAACAGAGGCAGTACCCAAATGTTATGATAGAAGGGGAGAGAGAGAGAATCTATGAGGGGAGACTCTCTTCTAGCTCTCCCCTCCTGCTGAATATACTGGGAGACTGCAAGGGGATGTCATCTCGAAACTGGGTGACCTGGATGGTCTTGAGGCCCCCCAGGATTTGGGGGTGAGGCTTCCCTAAGAGATGAGGTATTGGGGACCCCAATCTGATTCTGAATGAGGGTGGGGTTCATGCAAGCCTCCCCCTCCCAGGTCAGTCAACTTCACAGCGGGTGGTCTGGCTCCAAGATGGAGGCAGCCAGACCAAGCTGTGATTCCCCTCCCCTCTCATTGTCTCTTAGGCAGTCTGGAACGCTATCTGACTAATGAATGGCTTTATTAATCACAATTCAGGGATTGGGGAAGGGGGTGAAGGGCAGAAGGATTTTGGGGTGCCCTCTTCTCTATTTCTATGGGGTCCATCACTTGGGTGGGAACCTTTGGGGCTCCCACTCCTAAGCGTCTCCCCACACCTCTTCTCCTTCTATTTCTATTTCTATTCTTTTCTATAATTACAAATTAGACTGGAAAGGATCTCTGAGCAAGGTTGGGTAATGGGAGAAGGAGCCCAAGAGATCGCTCCCAAAATGGGGTTCCAAAAATTAGTTGACTCAATGATCAAAGTCTTGCTGGGTGAGAAGTGATGGGATGCCTTTGACCAGGGAATCAGAGTTTCAATGTCTAAAGAAAGATCCTCAGGAAGTCCTCAGCTGGTCTCAAGCTGAGATGTTCTCCTCCCTCTCTCAGTCCTCTACCAGAAGTTCCTTTTCTCCTTCTCCCTCCAAAGAATTACCCAGAATCCTCTCTGGTCCCAACTGTCACCAACAGCCTTCTTGTGGCTCTTTTTGTCCCATCCCCCATCCTTACACATGGAGGCTACAAGGACAAACAAAAAGGAACGACAAGGAGTTGAGAATATCCAAAGATATATTTTCTCATTTAAACTTAGAATATGTGAAGCACTTCCCCAAATGCTGACATCTGACTTTCTAAGACCCAAGACTGGCTGCTCAAACAGCCTGCTCCATCCCTTTCCTCTCCCACAATCCCCCAGGGATCTGTGACCCTCATATTTTTTACAGCCTCCCTCCCCCCAAAAAACAAACAAAAAAATAAATACAGATATATGGGAGTTCCGGAAGTAAAATTGGTCAACCAGTTTTCCAGACTGCCACCATCACCCACAGGGCATCATCTCCTGGTTGTTGTCCATCATACTCAAAATGGACCAAACTGACATTATTGGGTGATCTCTTTTGATTCACACATAAAATGGAATTAAGTGAGGCAGAGCTGTACAAAGTCTCAGCCTTAAATTCTCTTCCAGAGTCACTGAAGTCCAATGAGGAAGACAAAAGCCAGGATGACTTAGTGATGCCCCAAAATGCAGTGAATGATCTTGGCTTCTTGGATGCCTGACCAAGCTCTAAGGGCTCACTTCCATGACATTCATGACCACTGGAAGAAACTGTTCTCAATTCACTCCTTCTGCCAAGACTCCTCTTGCCCGGGATAGCTGTCTCTCTAATTCGCCAATGGGTTTGAGTCCTGTCATTTAACCCCAATCTGGTTTAGCCACTGAGATGGTTTTACTGGGACGTGTGGAGCCACCTCACATGTCACAGCTTCTGGGGGTCCCACGTTAGAGCTGAGTGGTGGGTGGATACTAAGGATGGATGAGCAGCTGAAAAAGGCTTTGAAAGCCCTCCACACCATCTTCCTGGAACACCTCATCCATCCCATAGGAGAATCTTTTCCTATAACACACTGAAAAGATCACTGTATGCCCCCGCCACTTACTAATTATATATCTTCAGACAAAGTCACTTTTGGCCTCAGTTTCCTCCTCTATAAAATGACTGGATTAAAAATGATGCACTCTAAGATCCTTTTCAGTTCTAAATCTATGATCCAGTCAGTTTAGTTGAATGTAAGCTCTTTGAGGACAGGAATTATTTTGCTTTTGCTCTTTTATGAACAGAATTTCGTCATTGTTATCTTATAGCGAGTACATAATAGACACTTATTGAATTAGAATGAATAGCTGGCAAAATAAATAGGTAGCATTTAAAGAATACTTTAAGGGCACAAAGCACATTATACATATTACTTCATCTCATTCTCAAAACAACACAGTGAAGTATCTATTATTACGCCTATTTTTACAGAGAAAGAAACTGAGGCTGAGGCAAGATTTGAACTTGTGTTTTCCTGACTCCAATTCATACACTCTGTTTGTTATACCATTTAGCTGCCTGCTTAAATTTCATGCCTGTTATTTAAGACTCATTCTCTGCCATCATTCAGCAACCACATTTTTGAACCCTTGTTGCTATTGTCTGTGGAAGTGCAAAGTAGAGGTATGGTGTATGGAGGACAGAGCAGTAAACTTAGATTCAGGGAATAGGAGTTCTTTCCTTACCTTAGACATTTACTAGTTGTTTGACCCTAAGCAATTCACTTCAGTTCCCTGAGCCTCAGTTTACTCATTTGATGAATAAATTGTTATGATCTCTAAGGTCCTTCGAACTCTAAAGTTATGATGATCATGTATACTGAAAACATCAATAAGCCTTTAGAGAGTAATTTCTACCCAATCCTCAGTTATTCAACACTTAGCTCAGTCTTTTTCTCCATACCAATTCTTTCCCTTTTTGAATACCCTGATGTCCAATTTCTCAACTTCCTCTACTCCCAATGACCTCTGTCTTCAAAATACTTCAATTTAATGTAGCAGTATTAATTTTAGATGCCCAGACGTTCTATCCATTGAATCTGTCCTAAGTGTCAGAATTCTTAGTTAAGACACAGAAAATGCCAGTGACTAAATGTGGCCTTCCTTGACCAAACTCTCAATCAGTAACCATTGCCACCTACTCCCGAAAATCTGGAATGTCAATTGGTTTTCATTTCTCTTTGCACTAATCATGCTAGTTGTACATTATATGAATAAGATAAAAGGAGGTATTTGTTAAACGCTACAAAACTTAAGATGCTAGATAAAAGTTATCATTGTTATTGTTTCCTTCTAACACTAAATGGAATTTTTTCAAGATTTTTACTCTTTTCTTAGTTACAAAGGTACATCATAGTCCTTTCAGTTCAGATAAGAAAGGAATAGTTTAAAAAAAAAAGCAAAAGTGGAAGGAACAATCAGATTAGACCAAGTAAAGACCAAGAAGTACGGACTGGGAGTGTCAAAGTTTTTTTTTTTTTCCTTTAAATTAATCATTTAATTTACTTATTCCCCAAAATATTTTATTTAATTAATTAATTTAGAGTTTTTTCCTATGGTTACATGATTCCTGTTCTTTCCCTCCCCTCATGTAGCCACTGAGCAATTCTATTGGGTCTTACATGTGTCATTGATCAAGACGTATTTCCATATTATTAATATTTGCTCGAGGGTGATCATTGAGTCTACATCCCCAATCATATCCCCATTGATCCATGTGATCAAGAAGTTGTTTTTCTTCTGTGTTTCTGCTCTCACAGTTCTTTCTCTGGATATGAATAACATTCTTTCTCATAAGTCCCTTAGAATTGTCCTGGATCATTGAATTGATGCTAGTAAAGAAGTCCATTACATTCAATTTTACCACAGTGTATCCATCTCTTTCTGCTCCTTTCACTCTGCATCAATTCCTGGAAGTCATTCCAGTTTACATGGGCTTCCTCCAGTTCATTATTCCTTTTAGCACAATAGTATTCCATCACCAATAGATACCACAATTTGTTCAGCATTTCCCCAATAGAGATGCATCCTCTCATTTTCTAATTTTTTGCCACCACAAAGAGAGTGAGTGCCAAAGTTGTGAGGTCAGTGAAGGAATCAATTCTCAAGGCATCTAAAAGAGGGGATGATGCTAAAACCTTAGGGAAAAATTCCAAAACTCATCATTACCCACAACTTTTCCCCTGAAAGGGTGAACAAGAGAATGTTAACAACAAATAATCCACAGATCTATTTCCCCATCTCTGTTAACACATTTTTATGAAAATATACTCATTGAAGACCTCTATGATGAAAGTATGAGAAGGAAACAGGCTTAGATTCCATAAATGATGTCCTACAAAAGAACAAATATTTATATTCACCCAACTGACTGTAAGGTATAGAGAATACAAGATCTCATTTGAGTTTACAGCTAGTTGACTCTGGAAACAAATTTGAATCAGGACAGAAAAATGCCTCTCTGAAGGTTATGAGAAAGTATCTACCAGAAACATAAAGGTTTTGGAAGATGTCACAATTTTGATATCAATTCTTGATAATATCCTGATTATTAATGAGCTATTGATGAATATTAAACATGTGATTTCATTGGTATCAAAAACTTCTGGCTAAAGGGTCTACTCCGAATGGTGGTCAATACATTCTCTGCATCTTGTAATTTTAGAAATGTTGCATGTGTTTGTATCCTAGAAGGTTAGCATAATACCTAGCCATAGTAGGTGCTTAATACATGCTTAATGCTTAATTGATTGATTGATTGATTGATAGTGAAATGTTAAGTGCTTTTTCTGGGATCAGTAGAATGTGTAAGAGACAGAACCTGAACTCTAGCTCAAGCTGACTTTTATATTAATATAATAGGAATTTAATTATCTCTTTAAATAATTGGGCCTTAGCATCCTCAGAGGAAAACCCAACTGGATGAAGAATAACAGTTTTCTAGATTATTCTAGGCAGTCAGATCCCCTACCATAAGGAAAATGAACTTGTTTAATCTTTTTTCTTTAATTCCTAATAGTGTTCTGAAAAGAGGAGGTACTGAATGAATGCTGGCTGAAGCTGTAGGTTCTGTTTAAGACATTCTTTAAGTCTTTAGGTCATAACCATAACTAACTAGATTGCTCTGTTGAAATGTAAAGTGATTTCTTGGAAAGAACAATAGTTTTGAAGCTGTGAGAACATGGATTTGCAGCCCCCTCCTCCACTTATTATCTTACTTTATATTTCCTAATCCATGAAACAGTGGCTGAACTAGGTGCTTTCTAAAAACTCTTTCCAGATCCTAACCTATAATAGTATGATTCTGTGACTTTTGTACCCTCCTAGCTCCATCTATATTTATGAAGGAGTATATTTTACCCCCTTGAAAACACTCTAACTTCTTTGTATGTGAAGGGAGAAATCCAGGCTAAAGTATTTACAATGCAGCCAGAGATTCAACAAAGAAATTCAATTCTCCCACATTATCTGCATTTTTGGCAAGAAAAAAAAATGTGCTAACTAGAGAAATGTGAGTTAAATAGCTCTATGAAGAATTAATTTTAACATCATTGAAAAGGATATGCTAAACTGAGAGAGATGGGGAGGGGTGCGGGGGAAGGACTACATCTAGAGTTTAAGGTGCCTTATTCAATACTTAATCATCCTTACCCATTCCCAACATTCCTCACTGCTAAAGTTTAGAAGCTATAAGGCATGTGCATGGATAACAATAACACAAAACAACAATTTTGGAAATTATTGGAAGAGATATTGGAAAGAGTGATAGAGTTAGTGTCTAGGAACCTGGATTCAAATCTCATCTTTACCATTTATTTTCTGTATGAACTTAAGCAGGTTACTTACTTTCTATAAAGCCCAGTTCCCTCAGGAAATTAGAGGATTAAAATAAATTAATGTCTCTCCCACCTATTAAGCTATAATTAGCAATAATAATAATAATCTTATTTTGTAATAGTACTTAAAGTTTAATGAATAACATTTTAACAAATTATTTCATTTGACCCCAAAAGTTATCCTGTGAGGTAGGATTTTTCTGATAGAAAAAAGTGATAGAAGCTCAGAAAGCTTAAGTGATTTACTTACCCAGGACCACATAGCCATTTAGTGTATATAGAGGGACTGAAATCCAGGTGTTGGCAGCACTCAATCTAGAACACAAACTCTATGAAAACACATTGGGAAGGCAAAATGGTAGGGTGAAAATAAATGACTACATTCAGAGAGAGAGCATGTAGGTTTTTTTTTCTTCAGAGCTCTGATATCTAGAGCATGTGTTAGTGGGACTGTTTCCTCATCTATAAAATGGGGAAGATGGACAAAATGACCTCTGAGATCTCTTTCGCTTCATTTTTTTAAAAAATTCATTTGTTTCTTTTAAGGGGGGCAAAGACAACATTAATAGTGTATAGAATGCCAGATTCAGAATTGGGAAAATCAGTTTTAAGTCCTATCTCAGACATATATGAGCTATGTGACCACTGACAAGTCATCTCTCCTCTCTGATCCTCACTCTATCCATCTATAAAATAAAGACTTTAGATGCAAATAACTCCTAAGGATTCTTTCAGCTTTAAATCTATAATCCTATGATTTCTGAGGGCTGAAGGTACCTGATTATTGACTGGGGTATCAGAGATGGCTTCAACAAATAAATAGGGGAACGATTTTGCTTCCAGACACAAGGAATAAAGAAAGCAAAATGACTGAAACAGAAAATGGAAGTTTATATTATTACTATATTATTATTATTATGTCAACAAATAAATAGGGGAATGATTGTGCTTCCAGACACAGGGAATAAAGAAAGAAAAAGGATTGAAGCAGAAAAATGGAAGTTTATTTTATTATGATGATTATTTGGTTGGGGAAGAGGTGGGTGGAGTGTTCAACAAAATGGATCAAAACCTACCTTTCATAAAGAAAAAATTCACCTGCAGGAGACTTAGATACCAATTCCATTGATCCAGCAAATTATGGCATTATGAGAACTTAAGGTATAATTATTATCATTATTATTATTACTATCCCTGAAAGAATACTGCAGAGGAAATGGATTATCTTCTATTGTGTAAGTTATAAATATATATTCATTCAATTAATTAAATGTGAATTATAAATATATATGTATTCATTCAAATATTTTCATTGTCCTTCATCACAGATCTCTCTGCATAATCAACTGTTTGCTGTATATCTCCCTTTAGATGCCTCATAGACATCAAGAATTCAACATGTCCAAAAGAGAACTCATTCTCTTCCCCCTCTAAATCCACACTTTCTTCCAGTTTCCCTGTTTCTGTTGAGGGTACCATCATCCTTCTAGTTTCTCTATTTTGGAACACTGGGTTCACCCTCAACTCTTCATTCTTCCTCATTCCCTTGTCCCAACAATCTCTTTCACATCTGGTCCTTCTCTCTTAATTATGTAGCCACCCGCCTGGCTCAAACAAGAGAGCTGGTGAAATAGTTGTTGATTAAAATGTTTGTCAATATGTAACAATGAGAGGGAAGATACCCAAGCAGTAGCAAGGTAGAGGAAGAGTCTGGAGAGTCACAGACTGAGCATGGTGTATGTGCTTTCTCAAATGGAAATTGGGGAGAAACTCACCAGGAATAGGTCCAAGAAAGAAGGGGAAGTGTTCCCCTGGAGCAGAAGGGGGAAGGTGTTAAGTAGCAAGCAGTAGGATCTGAACCCAAGCCCCTTTATTGTGGGCTATAACAAATAAATGAACAGATGAGACTAATCTGCCATACAAGGAATATGGGTTCAATTTCTGTTTCTGCCATGCTCTTTGTGACCTTGAGCAAGACATTGCTCCTCTTTCAGCATCAGTTTTCTCATCCATCAAATGGAGCGGTTAGTCTGGATGACAAAATAATAATAACTAGCATTGATAAAGAATTTGAAGGTTTTCAAAGCACTTTATAAACATTTCATTTGATCCTCATAAAACTCTGTAAACTAAATAATATCATTATCCCCATTGACCAGATGAGGAAACAGAGGCAGAGAGACATTGGATGACTTGCTCAGGGTCACACAGCTAGTAAATGTCTAAGACCAGATTTATTTTAGGTTCCTACTTTTATTCCTGGGCCATCTATCTGCTTATTTAAGTTTCCTTCCGACCATGAGAGACTAAACTATTCTAGAGCAACATTTTACATGAACCCATAAACTCTATGATCCCTTCTAGCTATAACATTCTGAGATAATTATCTATTAAAACTGCTTTTAAAATCTTTTTTAAGCCAGAGGACCATATATTTTTTTTTCCTAGAAGAAGGTTTTACATGTCTTGTCCAAGGATGAGAGCCCATTCTCACAGGTCCTGCCCATTCCTGGAGATTAACCAACTCCCACAGGTGCCTGTGTGTAGAACACACTTGAAAGAAATTTCAGACTTTGGATCAATCACGGAAACAAAGTGATCCTGAAAGGGAGAAGAGTTGAAACAAAAACTCCATTCCTTTGAGCAGACATATTTCCTCTGGCAGCCAGTTTGGAGTCTTCCCTTGCTCTGGATGCTTTTATTTTCAGGGCTATATAGTTCAGTGTCTGGCACACAGCGTTCTATGATGGTACTCCTTGAAGCTGAACCTTCCTGAGATTTTCTTTATTTGTTGTTATTATTTTTTCCCTCTTTCATGTAGAAAAGATTTTATTTGTAAAAAGAAGGGGGAAAAGAAAGGGGGGTGGAAAGATTTTATTATCCATTAAAGAGAAGTGGAGCAGATGCCTTTGTTCTAAAATCCCAATAAAATTGAACCAAAGTCTATGGCACACAATGTCCTTCACTATTATGCCCTCATCTCAGGGCTCACCATCCCCAATGTTTCCAGATTTCTAAGGGCTGATCACAGCTGGACTATCGCAGTGACCAGATTTCCATTTCTGACTTACTGACCATAAGATTAAATTTCACCTTACCCAAGACGCTCATTCATTCCACTGATGATTAGTACAACCTGCTGTCAGTGGCAAATCATGACTCCTGATTAATAGAGTTTTATATTGCTTTCAATAAAGATGCACTTACTACACATGCCTGGCCCAAATAGGGAGACCATATTGCAGCCAGTTTAGAAAGATGGAACATATATGTCTAGAATCTTGAAATCTACATTAATGAAGAACTATGTCTGAATTGTACCAGATCTCAAACAATATTATAAAGCTGCAACAATCATACCATGCTGGTACTGGCTAAAGACTAAAGGGAAGGATGAATGAACTAGATTAGACACTCAAAACCTGATGGTAAATGATTATAGTAACCTAATGTTTGACAAACTGAAAGATCTCAGCTCTTAGAAGGAGAACTCAACATTTGACAAAAACAACTGGGAAAACTGGAAAACAGTAGGGTAAAAATCAGGCACAGACCAATACCTCACACCATATACCAAAAAGGTTTGATTTAGAAATAAAGGGTAATAATATATAAAAATTAAGAAAGCACAAAATAATTTACCTGTCAGACCGCTGGATAAGGTAAGAATATGGGTCAAAACAAGACAGAGAAAGTTGAGGTATAAAATATATAACTTTAACTATAATAAAATTAAAAAGTTTCTTCACAAACAAAAACAATGCAACTGAAATTAAAATGCAACAAACTAGGAAAGAAAATTTTATAATGAGTCTCTCTGACAAAGACTTTATTTCTCAAATACATAAAGAAATGAGTCAAATTTATAAGCATACAAAGCATTTCCCAAATGACTAAGGTCAAAGGATATGAACAGGCAATTCTCAGGTGAAGAAATTAAAATTATTTTAGTCATATGATAAAATTCGCCAAATCACTATTGTTATAAACAAAAAGGATTAGATAAATGAAAACTAAAACAATTTTGAAGAACCATCTCACATACATCAGTCTGGTTAATATGACAAAAAAGGAAAATGATAAATATCAGGATATGGAAAACTCGGGACACTAATACACTCCTGGTAGAGCTGTAAACTGATGCGATCATTCTGGAAAGCAATCTGGAACCATAGCCATCATCCTGTACCTACTCTTTGACCCAACAATACCACTATTAGATTTGTATCCCAAAGAGTTTAAAAATAGGGAAAAGAACCTACGTGTACAAAAATATTGATAGCAGCTTTTTGTGATGGAAAAGAACTGGAAAATGAAAGGATACATCACTTGGGGAATGGCTGAATAAGTGGTTGTGCATGCTTATAATGGAATACTATTATGTCATAAGATCATCACAAGATGATCAAAAAAAGATATAATGCAAATTTAAGTTAATCTTTGGGGATGGGAAGGAGAGAGAACATGATGTACAAAATATCAGAAAATGAATAATGAAAAATAGTGTTGACATGTAATATGGAAAAAATAAAAATTTATTATAATAAAAAATAATTACATTTGTAGAAAAAGCTGAACTTTCACATCTATCTCCACCTCATTTACCCATACAACCTCTATCCAAGTTCAGTTCCTAGAAGTCCATTGCTTGAACTATTGTCATAGTGTTTTGTTTTTATTTTTAAACCATTATCATCTGTTAGAATCAATACTGTGTATCAGTTCCAAGGCAGAAGAGCTGCAAGACCAGTCATTGTGGATTAAGTGACTTGCACAGGGACACACAACCAGAAAGTGTTTGAGATCAGAGTTGAACCCAGGACCTCTCATCTTTACATCTGGCTTTCTAACCATTGAGAAACCCAGCTAACCACTTTGATAGTATTTCAATTGGTCTCTTTGCTCCTAGTCTCTCTTTTGTGCAATACCCCTCTGCAGAGTAACTGAATAGATTTCTCCAAAACATTAATCTTTGCCAATCACCTCTTCTAGAAGGTTTGGTGATTTCTATCACTTTTTTTTTGATAATACATAAATTCTTCCATTTGACAATTAAAAGACTTAATAGTCTACCTCCAAAGGAAACTGCCAAATGGATTCCCCATTATTCAGTTTCACACAATCTACATTTCATCTAAACTCGACTACTTTGTGATGTTATCTGTTCACAATATTCTATCTCAAGCTTCCCATGGACCCCAGAATAAACTCGAGCCTCATCTATTCCTCATGGAATCCCAGTGTCTCTGAAAAGCTTAACTCAAGTGTTATTTTTAAGAGATGTCTTCTCTTACTTCCAAAATGTTAGTATCCTTCAAATAATTTTCCATTTACTTTTTATTTATTTTAGATTTACTTATGTATATATGCTTCTTCTCTCTATATTGTCTGATACTTTCAGACAAGAACTGCTTTTTTCTGTTTGTTTTGTTAGTTTTTGTTTTGTTTTGTTTTGGTCTTTGTGTTCTCAGCACTATAGAGTAGGGTTCTAATACATGCTTGTTGAATAGGCTTTGGATCATAAAATTTCTCTGTTATCTCATTTCTATTCCATTCTTATGAAATAATACAATTCTGTAATGGTATCCCGCCCCCTCTTTGGTAAAAAGAAAAAGTAAGATACATCTTAAACAAATCTAGTTTCATTGACATGAATAAAATAATAAGATTCATGCTGTGCATAGAATATACTTAAACATTTTTCCTCTTGTAAAAACTTAATTGGGTTTAATTGCACTTTCCCTTGAATTATCTAACAGCAATTTTTAAAGGCATATTTGATAAAGCATATCAGAATTATTCTTATATGAGTCCCCCATATGCTCACTATTCAACTCCAAAATGGCATTGGTGGTATTGAGTGTTTTTGTCTTTTCCCCCTTCCTTTCCTTTTTCTCCTTCCTTCCCTCTCTCTTTGTCCCTCTCTGTCTCTCTGTCTCTGTCTCTGTCTCTGTCTCTGTCTGTCTGTCTCTCTCTCTGAATAATAGATCCCCAATTACATTGGAAGTTCAATTAACTCTCATATTAAATTCACACCATAACTAAATGAGCTCATCATGGCTAAGGAAACCTGGTGAATACAAACTAGCAGTGAACCAGAAGCCACAAAATCCAAAGACTGTTTCTAAAGGAGTTGATTGGGGACCTATGGTTTTCTTGTTACTTTCCCCCGACATGTTACTGTAAGGCTTCCAGTTTTAGATTAATAGAGGTTATGATATTGCACCAAATTAAAAGGTCACTTGTTATGTAAGAAATTGATTTAGAAGCTACTACCCACATTATTTCAAGAAAAAATTCAATGTGGCACTATTCTTTTTAAAAGGCAGATTTCAGGGGCAGCTCAGTGGTTTGAGAGCCAGGTCTAGACAAGGGATGTCCTGGGTTCAAATGTGACCTCAAATGTTTCCTAGATGTGTGACTCTGGGCAAGTCACTTAACCCCAGTAGCCTAGTGCTTATCACCTTTCTGTCTTGGAACATTTTGTTTCTATCTAATCTATAGATTCTATGATGGAAAGCAAGGGTTTAAAAAAAAAAGTCATTGCTACAGTGGAAAGAATATGAGACTTAAATTCCACTCCTAGCATTAAGTGTCCACTAGCTGTCCAATCACTAAGATGATGGGGTGTGGGATTCCTCATCTGTAAGATGATGAGGTAGTATTTAATGTCTTCAAAAAGGGTTCAAATACTCCTTAAATATAGAGGTTATCACAGAGAGCAATCTCATGAATCAATCAACAAGTATTTACTATGTACTATGCTAGGCAATTAGAATACAATGGCAAAAAAAATTAGGTTCTGCCCTCAAGGAGTTTAATTTCTAAGAGGAAGGTAATGCTTATAGAAACAATCGCTTTAAATATATTCAAGGTAAGTTTTTTTTGTTTGTTTGGTTTAGTTTTTGGTATGAGGGAAAACACTAGGATCTGGGGCATCATGAAAGCCTTCACATAGACTGGGAATTACTGCTTAAGCAGAATTTTGAAGAAAAGAAGATATTTTTAAGATAGGGAGGTGAGATGTGAATGCCTTCCTGGCATGAAGAAAAGTCAGTGAGTCATTGAGACAGGAGGTTACAGAATTGGGGGAGCAGTGTCAAATGTGTGAGCAACAGCAGGAAGACTAGTTTGGCTGAACCACAGATTGGGAGAAGGGAATAGAGTGTATAATCAATTGGGAGAGGTAGTTTGAGGCCATATAATTAAGGAGGTTACAAGCATCAGTAGGACCCTGAACCTCTTAAATTCAGAGATTCCTTCACTTGACCTTATCAAAGGTCTCTTCTATCTCCAGATTCAATACTCACACACAGGTCATTCCCTATATCTGGACTGTATTTTCTGATCTCTATTTCACAGAATTCTTCTCTTCCTCTGAGAAGCAGCTGAAGCAAAACATTCTGATCACAATTATTTCTGATTTCCCCACTGTTAATTTCCTTCTTGTGAACTGCCTTGTGTTAATTTGCTCTTATTATCTTTATTTTCATTCTGTATATTTATATATGTCCCTCTTTCCTTCTTTCAAAGCTAGGATTCTTGTAAAGAGATTCTTGTGAACGGTTTTATTCATCATCTCTGTATCCCTAGCACCTAGCACTGGACCTGACACATAGTAGGCATTTAATAAACAATTGTTGATTAACTGATGAAAGTTAGAACTATGCTCATTTGATTCTCGATTGACCTTGGAGGCAAACAATGGTTTATAATCATCAGTTCACAATTGAATCTCTTTGTGCTTTATGCATAATCATAGAATAGCCTGACAAAAAAGAAGGGTAGATAAAAGAATTCTCTTTAGTAAAGGAATGCATGCTCATTATTAGGAATAAGCTTTCTAATGAGAAAGGCATTATTGATGAAAGAAACATTATAATGTATGCAAAGAAGTCAAAAAAGCACTGGATTTGAAGTCAGATGATTTCATTTGTGAATCTCAGCTTTGCTATGTGACACAGTGAAAGTCTCTTCCCCAGTTTGGGTTTCAGTTTCTTCCTCTTTGCCAGTAAGTCTGCACCTCTCTCTTCTTTCTTGTCTAAGAATCTATCTCTTCCAGTTTTTTTGGAAAGTCTTATAGAGATGTGTGACACATAGACACATCTCTAATGTGTCACAACTAGTGACCACTGGGGCACGGCAGTCCTCCATCACTCTCCAAGGACCTGTTGCTTCTGTGGCAGAGGATTAATTATTTCTCTAACTGCTTCTAATAGCTTGACAAAAGCCTTTGGTCCAAGTCAATGACTATCTCATCATGACTCAGTACCATGAATGTGAAAAATGTGAAAGTAGGTGCAAGGGTACCTGGCTCATATTTATTATTGGCTCTTTAGAAGCTTGACCTCTATAGAGGAATGATGCTTTCTCTAAGAACATTATTCAATGGAGTGAAACTCAAATAAAAAAGGATCCACTAAGTTCTATAGAAGGATCCACATGGGAGCATATTAAAAAAAAACATATATTGGGATAGCTTGATGGATATTTCCTAGCTTTGTGACCCTGGGAAAGTAATTTAATCCTAATTGCCTAGACCTTAATGCTTTTCTAACTTAGAACCAATACTTAGTTTTGATTCTAAGACAGAATTTAGGGGTTTAAAAATATTAATATTAACAGTATTTTATTGTATTATTTTATTTTGTTAAATATTTTAATTTTAAACATTTTAAATAGTTCATATTTAAGGAAAGTTAAATATTTCATAATATTTGATAAGTTTTACATTTTAACATATTTCAGATCACAATCTGCTACTTGCAGTCTTAGGTTATGTATTTGACACCTCTGATTATAAATCTTGTTCGATGAGAGCAGAATGGTTAAATAAATTGTGGAATGTTAATATAGTGTCATATAATAATTTGGGTGTCACTGACAAGATAAGATATACAAAGAAATATGAGAACCTATTCATGAAAGAAATCAGAGCCCAAAGTTTAAAGCATATAGTACAATTATCATATAGGAAAAGAAAAGAAAAATGAAAAGAAAAAATGATTCTAAAAAGAACTTAGGAAGGGTGATTGATACACTGTTATGCTATTTTAGGGTTTAAATTAATTTGAACAAAGTCACTAAGCAAATTTAATTCTTTAACTGATATGCAATGATATATGTGCATATACATATATATGTATTTTAATTTAAAACTTGATGTTTTTTAACAAAGAGAGCCAGGAGTCTATGGGATAAAAGGACCTAGGCAGTAGAGTGTATAGAGTTCCAGGCCTGGAGTCAGGAGGATCTAAGTTCAAATCTAGCCTCAGACATTTCTTAATTTTGTGACCCTGGTCAAATCACATAAGCCCAGTTGCCTAACCTTTCCCACTGTACCATCTTAGACTTAATATTAGGACAGAAGGCAAGGGTTTGGGAAAAAAAGCCCATGAGATGAATACTATCCATTACCACAAAGGAAAAAGAAAGATAAAAACTGTCTTTATTGTAAACTATGTTATTATTGTTCACTCATTTCAACCATGTCCAAGTCTTAGTGATCCTGTTTGGAATTTTCTTTGAAAAGATACTGGAGTGATTTGTTATTTTATTCTCCTGATCATTTTACAGATGAGGAAACTGAGGCAAATAGGGTCTTGCCCAGGGTAACAGTAAATGTCTGAGGCTGATTTAGCTCAGGTCTTCCTAAGTTCTCCAGGTCTGGCACTCTATTTACTTCCTCACTTATCTACCTCTATCTTAAACTATAGGAAGTGATTGGTTACTGATACTGGAATGATTTGAAAGTCAGCTATTTATATACATATATATATATGTATATATAAAATATATATATACTGATGATGTCATTGATTGTTTATATAATTTTAAAATACCAAATTAAAAGAAAGAATAAAAAGGAAAAGAAGAACCTGTTTGCAAATATAAACTGTCTAGTATAACCTATTTAAACTAGCTCTTGCCTGGAAAAAGTGAGTAAGGTATACAAGAAAAGATATTGACTCTGACCATTGATTTAAAATCCATTAGAGTCAAGATGGAAGAGAAGGTAAACAGACCCACTCTATCAATTTACCCTCTGAACAACCATGAGATAATGCCTAAAAATGAATTTTGGAGCAGCAAAACCCACAAAAAGATGGGGTGAGTTTTTTGTTCCAAAACAATTTAGAAGACTGGCATGAAAGATCTATTGTAATGGAGTAGAAATGGAGTACAAACAAGCACACCAAAGAAGGCAACATGCCTTGGATGCAACTGAACCAGCAGCAAAATTCTTAATCACAGATGATAAGTGGGGTCAGACAACTGATCAGAAGGAGATTACGGAGGCCCTTTTGCTGGCTCTGGGTGCAAGACTATTGTCGTTTTTCCCATTCACAGATCCAGGTCACTGTCTTGGGTTTCAGTCTCAAGGTGAAGAGAAGAACTAGCAGACACCAGCACTTGTGGCCACAGGGAAGCGAGGGAGCTGGTCAGTTTGTGGTTTCTCACAGATCAGAGCACCAGCTGGAAGAATATTAAACACACCTTTCCTTGGATCATACGACCTTTGAAGAACTGAAAACTTATAGATCCCCACAGTTATCTCTGAAAGAAAATGCACAAAGAACCAGAAGTTTAGAACAGTTCTCCCTTTGCCACAGAAACAGAGTCCAACTTTAACAATTTTTTTAAAGTTAAAAGAAAAAGGCTGGAAAATGAGCAAAAAACAAAAATAGAAACTCAGCATAGAAAGTTATTTTGGTGACAGGGAAGACCAAAACACAAACTCAGGGGAAGACAAAAAAAAGTCAATATTGCTACATCTAAAGCCTTCTAGGAAAATATGAATTGGGTTCAAAAATAATTCATGGAGTTGTTCAAAAAGGACTTGAAAAAATCAAATTAGAGAAATAGAGAAAAACTGGTAAAAGAAATAAGAATGATGGAGGAAAGTAATGGAAAAAAGAGTCAGCATCTTAGCAAAGGAGGCTCAGAAAAATACTGAAGAAAATAATACCTTAAATAGCAGAAAAGGTTGATTGGTAAAAGAAGCACAAAAATCCAATGAAGTGAGGAATTCCTTTCAAAGTAGAACTGATCAAATAGAAAAAGTCATAACACATTCACTTAAGAAAAGAACTTCTTAAAAGGCACTATTGGCCATGTAGAAAAAGGGGGTACAAAAATTAACTGAG
>NC_058135.1:263805200-263875666 GCF_016433145.1 Gracilinanus agilis
GAAAGAAAGAAAGAAAGAAAGAAAGAAAGAAAGAAAGAAAGAAAGAAAGAAAGAAAGAAAGAAAGAAAGAAAGAAAGAAAGAAAGAGGAAGGGAGGGAGGGAGGGAGGGAGGAAGGAAGGAAGGAAGGAAGGAAGGAAAAAAGAAGTGTTTTGTAAACCTAAAAGTACCATATAAAAGAATTATTATTATTATTGTCAAAAAATGTTGTTATTTTTTCCTACATTGTTTCATTTTAGATTCACAACAACCTAGTGGGACAGAGATCAAGGACATTATTTTCATCTCTATTTTAAGTGTTAGAACTTTGTGCTGACAGATCTAAAATAGACAAAAATAATGAGAAAAAAAAACAAGAAAATTAAGCTAAACTTTCTACAAACTTCAATTACTAAAGCCAGTGTTAGTCCCACAGATAAAATGGAAAAATGTACTTCCATTTGCAAAGGAGTGAGATTATGGGTGTCATTGTATCACATGGCCTTCCCTTAACTGTTTTTTTATTTGTTTGTTTGTTTCCTTAGCAAGATAAGGTTTGAGGTTAGAAACAGGACTGATGTAAAATAATAGCAGAAGCAACATGACAACCAACACATTTCAAAGGAATATAAATAATCTACAATAAAGGAATTACTGGAAGACAGCATCTCACTAAATCTATCTTCACAAGCAATTTCTTTTCTACCTTAAAGTCTGATGTTAATCTGAGTTCTTGTTATTAATATCTTGACAAAGTTCCCAAAATTCCTAAAGATTTTCCTCAAATTGCCTGAAAAGACACAAAGAATTAGGAAAATATTGGCACACCCTAGTACATTTGATTTTTTTTTTTAGAGGGAAAAATAATATATTCTCTCCTAAGGCCAGGGCCAAAAGCAAAAGAAGTTTATTGGATTCTGGAGTGGCTTTAAAGGTCATGGTGGCTTGTTTATACAGTACACAACATTATTACAGTCTAATAGAAAAAGGTAACTCACTCATTTCTCCACTTGGTCATTCTATTTGCCATGCGGTTTCATCAGCTGTCAGCACTAACTTGGACCTAATTAGAAATCCAATGTTTTGTCCAGTCATCAAAAGGCTTACATTTTTGGGGAGAGGGGACTGGGGGAATTACAGAGAAGTCAGCATTTTATGGCAGAAGTGAAGATTTTAACTTATGTGTTTGCTTCTTGTCAGCAGTGATCAAAGCTTTATGAATGAACTGTGATTGAGTATGCTGTCTGAATTTCAAGTAATTGCATTTTTTTACATGTTATTTATTTAAGGGAAAAAACAAAAACAAAAACAAAACAGATAAGCAACCTAAGATCCAGTTATTGAATTTTCTCCTTCGGGAAATAAATAGAATGTTGAGCAAAATGAAGAATTATTTGTACAGATGAAGAGGCCAGGTTAATAACTACTCTCAATGATATCAGTTCAGAGAATTGCCTTCCAAATGAATCCATTCACAGATCACTCCCAGTATAGGATGTTGATGGGACAGTATAATTCTAGACACTCCTTCCTCCAAACCATAGAACATCCATCTGTGTTCCAGGAAACCCAGATATAACCAAATCATTGTCTCTACTCAATAATCTCCAGCGATTCCTTATTCACACACACACACACACACACACACACACACACACACACACACACACACACACAGAAAAAAAAACAAACAAAAAACTCCTTAGTTTGTAATTTGAGCCCCTCTACTACTTGCCTCCCATCTAACTTTCTAGAATCACTACATATCACATTCCAGGCACCAGGTATGATTCTTTCTTAGCTATATAATGAAAGCTATTATGCCTGTGACGCCTACTTCATAGGCTTGATTTAAGGTTCCTTCACTCCAGAGTCCTCTCATTCTTCCATATTGCCTCTTGGTTGTTTGGAGGCTATTCCCTTCCTTCCTGCCCACCTGTCAGGGGAGCTTGTTACCTCTTCAGATAGGAGGTAGACTTGATTTTTCCTGATACTTGCCATTCTGCCCTCCATTAAATGCTTTCCTATTTGATCGATGATTATTCTTGACCCCTCCAAAGTCTTCTAGGTGGGGAATTGAGTCCTATGTATATAATTATGAATACTTCAAAGTAGAACCTAATTTAAGTGACAAAATGTTCTATATTCCAGCAGGAATTACGTTACTTGTCAATTTTAATTGAAAAAATCACAGTCAGAAAATACTGATTAGTCCATCATCCCATTATCATATGTGACTGCTCCCTTTTTTCATAATCACTCAAAGTGACTGGGCTCATCCTATGTTTATATGTCTTAAGCAAAGGAACAGCAGACTGTGATTATGGGAGTTGGCATCCACACCCAGGGTTATGTATAAGTTGGTTCAGTTATATTTGGTAAAAAGCATGTACCCAGAATGTCAAAATCTATCAGTTCTCTAAATTTAAAAGGAATAAAATTTCATGAACATGGGGTTGTTTGTATTTCTCCCTCTCCCCTCTTATTGTGGAAGAAGTCTTTAGCAATGAAATAAAGACAAACAGCCTTACAGGAAACCTATCACTGGTAGAAACATTGTTCAATGGATTCCAAGTTTAATCACAGCTCCTAATCCCACTGTGAAATGCATTTGCATTGCCTTTGCCCTATTAGGAATGTTGTAGCATCTAGCACAGGATGAGGACAGGAAAATGGAAACTAAAAAAACTAAAAACTAAAAAAGTTCAACCAAGCTAGGAGCATCATCTCAAAAGTAAACGACTTTGTACACGTGACAAATTCAATGTTTAGACTGACTCTAGGTAGAAGATCGTATATGTTAGAGAGAGGAAGGCTAAGTGTCTGCGTCCCAAAGGCTTGACTGAGTATCACAGTCCCAGAATGTCAGTGTTACAAGGGATCTCAGGGGTCAATAAATCAATCAACAAGCATTTTTTAAACATCTGGATGTGCCAGATGCTGTGCAAAGAGCTGGGGATCCAAAGAGAGGCAGAAAGTATCCCCATCCTCAAGAAACCTATATTTTGATGGGAGAGACAACATGGAAAAGATAAGTATCTACAAGATAGAGATGGAAGTTGATCTGCATAGTGATGCATGAGCAGTTGGAGCCACAAATGGAAGAAGAGAGAGATGGAGAAGAAAAAAACAAGATAAGCCCAGTATTCCAGGAGCCTGGGGAGAATGTGTACTATGTGCGCCCATGTAAACAAATAAATGATTCGAGGAGGAAGAACTAGATTTGAAATATGTAGGTGGATGAGAAAGGGCACATAGCAGTCATATTGCAGAGTTGGGTCTAGAACCCAGCCATGTGTTTAGTTTTGGTTTTTTACTCCAGCTCCTGTATCTTGAGAGATAATTTTACTTCCCTTCTGACCATATCTGATACATATTCCCAACACGTCTATATTCTCAGCTCTCTGGCCCATAAGGATAGAGACTAGACCTGTGATTTCAGTGGTCTCATGAACTTTTAGTTGAGGAAATTCCCTACTAAAATGTAGACTAAAACCTTCACCAAAATTTATAATCCTAGAGAGTTGCTGGAACACTAAGAAGTTTAATAAGTGACTTGTCTAAGTTCTCCAAGCCAATACTTTTTCACAGTTGGATTTGAACCCTGGTCTTCATGGCTTAAAAGATAGTTCTTTTTTTCCACTAAGATCCACATGCTGTCTATCCAGGGTGCACTTATGGCACATGGAAGGCAATTAAGAAATAATTGTGGGGCAGCTAAGTAGCATAATAAATAGAATAAATAGAGTGCCAGGCCAGGGGGTTGGAGGACTTGGTTCACATCTGACTTCAGACATTTCCTAGCTGTGTCACCCTGGTTAAATCACTTAACCTTGGTTGTCTAGCCTTTGTTGCTCTTCTGTTTTAAAAATTGATATTAAGGTTGAAGAGAATGTTAAAAAAACCTTGCCTATTGATTGAATATTAACTAAAATTCCCTATTGAATCAAAAAGTAGGATTGTAATTCATGTCTTTTGGTTATAACTTACTTTTTTTCTGACTACAAAAGAGTTAAAAGAATCATGTTAGGGGCAGCTGGGTAGCTCAGTGGACTGAGAGTCAGGCCTAGAGGCAGGAGGTCCTAGGTTCAAATCAGACCTCAGACACTTCCCAGCTATGTGACCCTGGGCAAGTCACTTGACCCCCATTGCCCAGCCATACCACTCTTCCACCTAGGAGCCAATACACAGAAGTTAAGGGTTTAAATAAAAATAAAAAATAAAAAAAAAAAAGAATCATGTTAAGTAGGCTCAGAAGTGTGAATTAAAAGACTGGATCCCCTCCACTTCTTGTTGCTGATTTTCTTGTTGCTGGAGGAATGATTTTCTGCATAGCTTGTTTTTCAATATTCAAATCAACTTGGGATCCTAAGGATAATCTCTGCCCACATGAAGAGCCCTGGGGCAATCAGTCTTTGATAAGCTTGCTTGATGTTTGAGCACCAGGGACTTCAAATTGCTACCCTGACTCCCATTCAGACTAACTAGGAAGACAAATACTTTGGCCTATTTCCCTTCAAGTGAAAATGACATTTAAAAAAAAATCAGAATATTTGTTTCCTGGAAACATTGGTAAAGCCCAGTTTGCTTATTTGAGTTTAGGAAGACTTGGGATTGGATTCAATTCAAACCAAAATGAAAAATCAAAACCCAACCAAACAGACCATATATTAGACCTATATAAGGCATTGTAAGTGAACCTGAAAATGTAAAATACAAGATAAGCCCAGTATTCAAGGAGCTTTGGGAAGAATGTACACTATGTGCGCCCATGTAAACAAATAAATGATCTGAGGAGGAAGAAAGAGGCAATACCTGGGTGGATGAGAAAGGGCTCCATGGAAGATGTGATTCTTGAATTGGATAAGATTGATTTCTAACTGTGGTGTTGAAAGAGACCTTAGAGGCCATCTAGTCTCAGCACTTCATTATCCAGATGAGGAACTGGGAGTTAGCAGTTAAAATACTTGACCAAAATCAGAGAAATAATCAGAAACAGATTCTTGAATTTAGTTTCAGCTCTCCGATAACAAATCAGCACTTTTTCTTGCTGTCTCACATTACCCTGAAGGAAGATAAGGATTCAGACGGAAAGAATGTATATCTGGCCATGGAGACCAAACTGCAAAAGCCTGGAGTTTGAAGATGGATGTTATTTTGGGAGAATATCTCCTATTTGAAATTAGGTGGAACGTGGGGTTCATGAATGGGGATGAAGGAAAATAAGAGTGGGGAAGATAGAAACAGATTGTTGACAGTTATAAATGTCAGGGTAAAGTGGTCCTATTTTAACCAAGAAGCAATAGAGTTCCATAGAAGAGAAACAGAATTCTCAGACCTGTGCCTTAAAAAGAATTTATTGGCGACTACGAAGAAGGTGAATTGGTTAAGGATAACCCATGGTAGACAATCATCACTATTAAAATGAGAACTTCTGAAAGTCTGAATTGGGGTGATAATGACATTAGTGTATAGGAGACCATGCAAATAGGGAAAGTAAAATTATTAGAATTTGAAAAGCAATTGTTTTGGCAGTAAGGGGGAATGAGAATGAGAGAAGTCCCACAGGTGACTATAGGCTTACACCAGTATAGATAACTGGGTTGGTAGGGATGCTCTCAAAAAGAAGAGGAATTTTGAAGGAGGGAGTTTTATGAAGGAAAATGATGGATGTTCTCAAGTATAGATGGAAGGTGGGAGTTCAAAAAAACTTAGATCTAGAATTGGAAAAAAATTCTTATCCCTTCGAGTCTAGCTTCCTTACTTTGAAGATTCAGAAATTTGGGAACCCAGAGAATTTGAATGACTTAAAACAGGCACACAGTTGGTAAAGTGTCTGAGGGAAGAGTCAAACCCAGATCATAATAATTCCAACGTCTGGCCACTATGTTGCACTGACTTTCCCACTACTATGTAGTATGATCTTGGGTCTTGGGGAAAGTGATTTCCTCAAAAGTTGTACTAAACAGATGATCACAAAAAGAAATTAGATTCCCTGCACTTCTCTGGAGAATTCAGAAGCAGCCAAGCGCCCAGGTGAGAGAAGAATAAACCACTGCCTCTGAGGGTTGCTACTATCTGCGTGGGTTGGAGTGGCCAAAGGGACTAATACATAGCCATCTGTTCTTTCCACATGATGTATTTAGAAAAATCTCAGAGCAGCAGGAACACTAGACATGAACCACAACTTCATTATGCCCATGAGATAACTGGAAGCCAAGCGAGTTTGGATGACTTGCCCAAGATCACATAATAGATTCTTAGCGTAGCTTGTTGAGAAGCCAGGTCACTGGACACCTGGTCCAGGGCTCTTTGTGCTCTACTGTGTCACCTCCATCTCTAAAGATGGGTCCTTGAATGACAGTTCTAGCCACAAGAGTCAGAACATGTCAGTGATGGAGTGCCTCCATGAACAACCACCCATTTCATTCTTTTATATCCATGAAAAGCATCTTTTTCATTTGCATATTCAACAAAAATATCACTGCAAAATGGCACCAAAAAAGCACAACTTAAAATAGACGCCAGGCAGACCTCATGCTAAATGTTCCTGGAGAATAGAGATTGCCCTAAATTGATTTTGAAGCTTCTATACATTTGGGAACAGCTACCTGTATCTAAGCTATAGATTGTCTTTGTAAAGCATATTTCTCAGTGACTTATATGAAGTCAAAGTTGGTTTACTTATCTGATTTGCAGATTACATAAAGGTTAGAGGAAAAGTTGATGCACTGAATGTCAGGATTTTAAAAGTTCTTCCCTTTAAGGGGGCAGCTATGGAGCTCAGTGGATTAAGAGCCAGACCTATTAAAAAAAAAAAAAAAGATCCAGACCTAGTAATGGGAGGTCCTCTGTTCAAATTGAGCCATAGACACTTCCTAGGTGTGTGTCTTGAGCAAGTCACTTGAGCCCCATTGCCAAGTGCTTACCACTCTTCTGCTTTAGAACCAATATACAGTATTGATTCTAAGATGAAAGATAAGGGTTTTAAAAAATTCCTTCCAGGCCAGGACACTGAGCTAAATTTAATCATATGAAATTAAATAGCAATACATGCCAAGTCTTACACATGGTTCCAAAATAAGTTTCACAAGTTAAAAATGGAAGTGGTATGACTAGATTTAACTTTTTTGAGGTTTTCAATGGATAATAATTTATTCTCAATGTAAGTCAAAAATATGATATAGCAGCTATTGCATTCTAAGACTTCATTTAGAAAAGAAATCTAAATCTAATCTCAAACAATCTCAGATTAAAAGCTACCGCATCCTAAGATTTCATTTAGAAAAGTAGTTTCAAGGACTCAGAAACTCAGATCTGTTTTTCTATGCCGTCATCAGAACACATCTGGCATACAATGTTCAATCATTGATGCCCCGTTTTAGAAAGTACATTAAGAAGCCTAAATGGGTTCAGGAGAAGTCAACGAGGATGGCAAAGGGTCTCAATATCACATCAAATGAATATGAGGTAAAGTGAGACATTTACTTTTGAGAAGAGAAGGCTCATTAACACATGCTAACTATGTTCAAGTATCTGAAGGGCTGTCATACGGAAGAAGAAGAAATTTGTTGTTGTTGTTGATGATGTTGTTGGTTCTTTTTTTTTTCTTTTTTATCTAGGAAGGGAGAATTATGAATAATGATTGGAAATGGTAAAGAGTCAACTTTCTACCTGATGCCCAGGAAGAGTATCCTAATGATTAGAGCTGTCCAAAAGCTAAACAGGCTGCCTCAAGCAGCATTGGGTTCTTCCACTGAGATCTTGAGGCAAAGGCTTCGTGACAGCCTGTTGGACATGGTATGAAGGCAATTCCCTTTCAGCTATAGGCTATACCAGATGGCCACCGAAGCCCCATTCAACTTGGAGTTTCTGCTACGTTGTGATTGATCATGGTTTAATTCCAAGTCACAGATAATTAAGCAATGTCCTCTGTTTATAGAAAGGGGTAACATTGATCATTCCAGGGGGTTTCTTGCAGTTTCCAGAGAGACCAAAGAAACACCGGGGATGATTATCAAGTGAGTTGTCACATTTCAAAATTACTCATGGAAATGTTCCTAATTACCTGTCTTAGGCTGCAGCAAATAACAGGCTTACTAAATTAGTAATGCGCAGCATGATTTAATGAACCGTCCTGACACCTACTTCCCTTATAATACAGGGAGGCAACAGAAAGATTTTTTTTTTAAAAATCATCTTGAAAACAAAACAACTCTTCAAAATACACTTTCTTTGTTGATGTATGATACAAATTCTCAGAGGCCATTGGAAATATTTAAAGGTCTGGCAGGAAAGGTGCTATAAATATATAAGGGGGAGCTCTTGAAATGTTAAGTCTTCATGAAAAGCTAATGAAGTTAGAATAGGCTGGGAACTTGTTCCCTACCTTCTCCCTGCCTCTTTCTGTCTTCCCTCTATGTTCTTTATTCCCTTATTAGAAAGTAAGATCCTTGGCAACATGGATTGTCTTGTTCTCTTGTGTTTTTCTATCCCTAAGACTTAATACAATGTTTATCATATGGTAAGTTATTGATAAATATTCTTTTTCTCCTTTCTCTCATCTACTTTTATCTATCTTTCTATCCATTTCCCTATCCATCTTATTCATTCATTCATTTTCCTATTGATCTCTATCTCTATCCGTCTATCCATCTATCTCTCTATTCAACTATTATCTCTCTATAAATAATTACATATATTTATGGTATTTGTGTGTGTTTATTCCACTATTCTAAAAGTACTAGTTATTAAGGTCTAATAGCAGCCTAGTATTACTCAACTTCAAGTCTTTGAAGATTGAAATGTTCCTCTAGAATTCAATGTTAAACATCAATAATGGTGATATGTCGTCATTAAAAGGCCTTGCCTTTGTTTCAAAGATAAGTATGGAATCATCAAAATAATTCTTTTTGGAGGTCCTGCTCTTCCATTCAGTTCTAGGGTTGGGCTACCATTCATTTTCAGGATTTGTTCAAGTTTTCTTGTCCATGATGGGGTACTGCTTCATACCTAACAGACTGGCCAATACAACAGTAAAGGAGAGTGATAAATGTTGGAAGGGATGTGGCAAAATTTGGACACTCATGTATTATTGGTGGAGTTGTGAGCTGATCCAACCACTCTGAAGCACAATTTGGAACTATGCTCAGAGGGCTATAAAATTGTGTGTACCCTTTGACCCCATAATACCACTACTAGGTCTATATCTAAAAAAGATCATACAAAAGGGGAAAGGACCTACTTATCCAAAATATGTATATATTTGTGTGTGCGTTTTGGAAAAGAATTGGACAAAAGTCAGGGCAACTAGTGATGGTCTAGGATACAGTGGAGGACCTTGGTTTCTTTTTTTATGTCTGATCAAGTTCTAAGCACTCTACAGTCCTACTTTGGCTCCCTTTTTGGACATTGGAATATATTGTTTTCACCTGCCCATTCAGTCAAAAGAAATCTTCTCGTGCTTGGGGTAGTCTTCCATTCTCCTCCTACTCACTATTGGGGTTGAGACCTGTGACACATTTTATGTGTCAGTTCCCCTTAACCTGCTTTAGCCCATCTTCCAAGACATTATTACCAGGGGTGGCAGTTATTTGTGCTAGAGTTCTTGGAACTATAGATGAGAGTGGGGTGTCGGGTAGAAACCAAAGATGGATAAACAACTCTGATTTTGAAGATGAGTAAAATATATCTCATTAAGATTAAGTGACATCATTTTAAAGGTCATTCATGGTGAATATTAAAAGTGATATTTGAACCTATGTTCACTGACATAAGAACCAGTGACATTTCTATAGCAATTATAAAATCTGAACCTTTTCATTTTACAAATAAGCAAAATGGAGTCCAAGGAGTGACTTGCCTTGAACTACAGTAAATGGGTATCTAAGATTGTATTTTACTTGATTCTTATGAATTCCAATTCTAATTCAGTAATCACTACACCAGTGGTGTCAAAATCAAATAAAATCATGTTTCTATAGTTGCATATTAACTTAGAAAGCAATATAATATTACTTATTTTTTATCATATTTTATCTATTTTATTAAACATTTTAATTTGGTCCCAGAGCAAAACCACATATGTTTCTCATCAGTAGCTTTGAGACCACAAGAGAATAAGAAAAAAAGTACACAGAAAAGAAGACAGACTTCTTGTGCCACCATTTTGAAAGGGCATAAATGTGAGTCACAGAGAGTAAACAGGTATGGGTGGGTGGCAAACTGTATGATTGGAGGAAATAGCTCTATGAGTGAGTCTATGAACTATAAGTGAAGCATGGTATGGAAGACAAAAGAACAACAATAATAAATAATAGTCAAGAAATATTGGTTACACTAATGGAATCATAGGTTTAGAATAAATTTAGAATTTAGTCAATAGGTAGTTAGGTGGTATAGTAGATAGAGTTCTGAACTTGGAGACAAGGAGACCTTAGTTCAAATATAGCATCAACTCCTTATTGGAGTTATGACTCTGGAAAAGTAACCTAAGCCCTCTTTGCCCCAATTTCTTCATTAATAAAATGACAATAATAATATCATTTATCAGAGTTGATTCAAGGATAAAATGAGATAATATTTATAAAGTACTTCACAAATCTTACAGTGCTATATAAATGCCTGCTATTGTATTAGTAATGATAAAAATAATGAAGTGAAGTCCTTTTGCCAAAGCATGCTAGTAGTTTCTCTGTAATTTACTCAAACCAGTAAATGAGTCAAGACTAGTTATAAAATAAAGGTGTTTTTTTTTCCCAACAAACTCCTGACACAGTTATTAAATAGTCATATAATCTTAGACAAGGCAATTCTTCTCTCTAATCCCCAGTTCCCTCATCTATATAGTGAGGCTCTTCATCTCAATAATCTCTTTCAACACTAATATTCTAGTTTGTAAGGTCCTTCCTACATTTAATACTTTTTCCCCCTTCTCATAATTCCAATTCTAAAATATAACATCTAAGAAGTGTTTCCTATGTGTTCAGAACAAGAAAACAGATATCCACATTATTTTTTATTTTTCCATATAATATGTAATGCTACTTTGATATGCCAGTCAACTATTAATAGGTAACTCTTTAATATGCCCTTCTATGCTGGTACCATCTTAGTGCTTTCATCCAGTCTTCCTATACCATGGACCTAAGACACTTTACTATCTTGATATTCTTTCTCTGGATACATTCTGGCTCATCTACAACCTTCCTAAGTTTGGAACAGAACAGACTTTTTTTTAAGTACCTACTATGTGTAAAAGTCACTGTGCTAAGCAAGGAAGGAACAAAAAAAGTCTCTTCTAGCAAGGAGCTCCCAGTCCAGAAGAGCAAGACAGTATGATTCAGTATGGTACCACTTCAGAAGAAGACTTATCTCAAAAAAATTATATGTATACATATACACACAAATATATACATATTATATACACAACTTGAAGTACTGCAAAATATTTGCTGTTTACCAGAAAATTAAGCTAAAATAATGTTCTTGTGTCTCAACAGAAAAGAGGAAAAAATAACTATCATTTATTTAAAGCTTTAAAGTTTGCAATGCCTAAATAATTTTCAAACTTCCTCTCTTTTGGTTCTTAGAACAATGCTTTGGGGTAGTTACCATTATTATCCCCATTTTTCATATGAACAAACTGTGTCTGAGTAGTTCAGAGATTTGCCCAGAGTCAAACCAGTCTCCAATGGCAGATACAACCTTCATATCCAAGGTTCCTGACTCCAAGTTCAATCCTTAATATACTACTCTATGTCAATAGACAATGTTTATAGCTAAGGCCATACATGCACTTTTATTTAATTTTTTCAATGTAAATTTATTTGTTACATTAAAATATCCAGTTAATTCCCTCCTGCTCTTTCCCTCTCCCCAATAGAAAAGGCATCATTTAACAAAAAGATGTGTGTGTGTGTGTGTGTGTGTGTGTGTGTGTTATGTCTAACATTTCTATTTATCAATTCTTTCTCTAGAGGTAGACTTGTCTAATTCCATCCCTCTTTTTTATCTTTTTTTTCTTCTTCTTTTTTTTGTTAACAGTTAAACCAAGGAACACTGCTGTTCATTTGTTTTGAGTCGTGTATAACTCTCCATAACCCCATTTTGGGTTTTCTTGGCAAAGATACTAAAGTGGTTCACCATTTTCTTCTCCAACTCAGTTTACAGATGAGGATACCAAAGCCAATAGGGTTAAGTGATTTGCCTAGGGTCACCTATTTGGTGTCTGAGCCCAAATTTGAACTCAGGAAGATGAATCGTCTTCATTTCAGACCTAAGTGCTCCATCTGCTCCACCATCTAGCTGCCTCTAATTAAAGAATAAGTTATGACCAAAAGGAATAATAGCCACTTTCTAGAAACACCACCAAGGACAGTGGTCCAGGAGACAGAAGATCCAGTCCTTCTTGTTCTTCTTCCTCTAAGTAATTGAATGCCTGTCATCTTAGTAACCTTCCTAGACCTCAGTTTCTTCATGTGTAAGATGAAGAAGTTGAACTGGATGAGTGTCTCATAGTCCATGCTACACAATGAACTGCCAAAATGCCAAAAATGTGTAGTTCAATCTACTAAGCTCTTCAGGATATATTCTCAAATCTTACAAGAAGACCCGCTCTTCCATCAATTGGTTGGCTCCCTTCCATGACACCTTGGTCTTGACCTGGCCATACCTGTCTCTCTTGTATGACTCTTGTCTATACCTTACTATGAGTTTACTGCAGGTAATCCACTTAATGAAATAAAATAGAAACCTTCCTCAATTTCTCCTAACATTTTAAGGATGTCAGTGGAACAGTGGGATTGGCATCCCTCACCTTCATCATATAATCATCTTCCTTCTTTTTCAATAAGATATTTCTCTGATGATATCCTGCTCTTTCATAAAAATATATGCATGCATGCATATGCATATCTATGTGTGTACAAGTCTGTATGTACATATTAAATTATTCAGTAAGATAAACTTTTTCATTTAAATCAATTGGGGTTTTAATTCATGTTTTATCATCAAAATAAGACACATTCCCGCATTAAGGAATTCTATTTAAATACAGATTATGTGAAATTATTATATGAAATATGCATAATGATTCAATTGTAAAAATTGAAGATAATCAGTGTGATTATTGTTGTCCTTTATTACTCATTTTTCTCTTTTTTTCCCCCTTTTTTCATTTACTTGGGTACTTGTAAAGCCCTTTTCAGAAGCAAAATCTTTCTCCAAATAGGCTAAGAGGAAAGAAGGGGCTCTGCATTCCAAAAGGCTTTGCTAGAATAAATGGAAGTGAAGAAAAATGAGAGAAGGGACTGGTTTCCCTGAAAGGAGGAAGGAAAAAAAATGACTTTGGTGTTGATCAGATCCCTAAATGTTGCTGGAAATAACCCAGTTTTTTCCCTCCTAGCCTATTCTATTATTCTTTTAAAATGTTTGTAAAAACTTTACATTTATAGCTCTCACAACCTTTCTTTCCTCATCTGTAAAAGGGAGCAATGAGTCCATAACTGAACTCAGTTCTTCCTGACTCTCCCAGTGTTCTATACACTGGGGTGCTACTTAGTCCTGATATTTTATGTGTACATTGTAAAAAGCTAGATAGACACTGAAGAGTAATGTGACATCAGCAGGGTAACAAGGCGAATGTGTGTCAGAAGCAGGATTTAAACCCACATCTTCCTGGCTATAACACTGCCTCTCAGCTAAGCAAGCACACACTTTGACTTTTCACTGGTGTAGGGAACTCCTGGTGAGGAAATTCCCTCTACTCAGTGGGAATTGGACTTTTCTTTGCAGTTTATTGTCTTAGAGGACACTAAGACGTCCCAGAGGATGTGTATTTCCTGAGTTCACAAAGACAGTACTGTCAGAGGGTCACTTTGAAACTACGCCTTGCTGGCTCCATCTATTATATCACCTTGCCTCTCAAATAAAACATTGATGGCCATCGATTTAAAAAAAAAAGATGGTGGGTGGCTCAGTGTTTAGAAGATAAGATCTGGAGTCAGGAAAACTCAACTTGAGTACAAATCTGGCCTCAGACACTTATTAGTTGTATGACCCTAGGCCAGTCACTTAACCCTATTTGCCTCAGTTTCCTTTTCTGTAAAATGAGCTGGAAACTACTCTGTATCTTTGCCAAGAAAACACCAAATGAGGTCACAAAGAGTCAGGCACAACTAAAAAAATACAAACTAGACAAAAACCAGAAAAGATTTCCCATAAGAATTGTAGCTAAGTTGGGCTCTGGTAAGAAACTATAGACTCTGTAGGTCAGAAATGAGAAGCAACATCTTTAGATCAATAGATTATGATAATGTTCAAGGCAAAACTAAAGAAACACCTGTATTAAGGTGTTGGCCATGAAAGTGGTAATGAGCAAGGGAGGTAAGGATTGTGAAAAAAAATACTACTAAAAATCAATAGATAGTGACACCAGCTTGGATTTGAGAAATGAGGAAAAAGGAGTTGAACAATCCATTTCAGTACTGGTTGTCTGGAAGGATAATGGCCCCATCACCAGAAATAGTAGATTTAGAAGGAAGGACAGGTTTTGAGGGAATAGCGATGATTTTGTTTTCTAATAACCTAAAGCTAAATGTGTTGTATTATTGATGATAAATGAAAAATTTCCTCCATGCTGCTTTGCTTTTCTTGTGCACATACATGCCCATAGGTTCTGCATTCTAAGTGATTTGTTCACAAATATTTAAATAATTAATAATTCTCGATCTGTCCTGAGAGATAGACCCCAAACTTTGCCAAAAGTCTTTTTTTTCTGATTCATACGAAAGGCACAGTTATTTCGGAATTGATTGATATAAGGGGTGTGATACTCAGCTATCAAAGGAAAAAAAATCCTTTATTGTTCCTAAATTAAAAAACCCTTTCATCCAATATTTCTTCCACAGCAGCCTTTTTCTCCATAAAATACTCCCTAAGATAATATTATTTTGTTTTCTATGTCCCTATATTGATTTACACTGCCCTGAAACCCCTTAGTCATTTTTTTCTTTTTCTTTCTTTCTTTTTTTTTTTGACATGACTTCCTGTCTAATTCCTCTTTAGCTGTCAAAATGTCATGTTCCATAGCAGGGAAAAATGCCTTTTTAATGTGCACACCTTGGGAATTGATAGACAAATGCTCATGGCTGGAAGCACCCTTGGGTGACATTTAGGTATAAACATCATTTTTAACATAAGGAAAACATACAGAAATAAGCACTTATTAAGCATCTACTATGTTCCATGCTTCAAATTCCAACTGAAATGTCACCTTCTACAAGAAGTCTTTCCCATTTTTTCTTAATGTTAGTGCTTAATGTATTTTAATTAGCTCCTATTTGTCTTGTATCTTTTACCAATTTTTCTTCTATATCTCTTATTTGATTGTTAAAATCCTTTTTTGAGCTCTTGTAGAAATTCTGTTTGGTGCTGAGGCAAATTTCCATTTTTCTTTGAGGTTTTTGATATAGCAATTTTGACTTTATTGCCTTTTTCTGCGTTTATGTGTTGATCTTTTTGTTTGCTCATTTTCCAGCCTATTTTTACCTTTATCTTAAAGTTGTGTTCTATTTCTTTCATGCGTTTTGTACCTTATTTACCTAGATATTAATTTTTTTGTGTTTTTTCTTGTATCACTCTGATATTTATGCAATTAATTTTTAATCTATTATCCCTTCTAAATTTCATTTATGTGATTGAATTCATTATTCTGGATAGCTGAGATAGTGTTAATCCTCTTCCATTCAGCTCGAGTTCCTTCTCATAGTTTGCGTCATATAAAATTTGAAAAATATGTCAACTATATGCAATTTTTGATCAATTTTGAATCCTTCAAACTATACTATCATTCAGTTAACTTATCTCTTCATCTTTTCCACAAGATTATAATCAGAGGCTTCTTAAATAGCTAAGTCCATTATTTTTGCACTAATCTATTGGATTTGAAATGTATTACATATATAATAGTCCTTGACAAGTTCCTGCTTTTCAAAAACAAACAAAAAACTTCTTAACTTCTATGCTATACAAAAACAGTTTGGCTGTTCAGTTAGAGTTTGCCAGTCATTGAACCATAGGTTCAATAGATTAGACTTATTCTCTTTGGCACCAGAAAGCAGAACAGTAGGTTTCATATGTAAGCAAAGGAAGGGGAAGTGGCAGCAGGGGAATTTGGGGAGGAGTGGGCATTTCTGAAAATCTCAGTTGTTCACAAGTGGAATGAGCCTCCAGAAGAAGTATCATGAGTTCCACCTCAGTAGAGATCTGTAACCAGAAGTTTTATGATCACCTATCAAGTATATTATAATGGAGACCATATCTGTTATGTGATTGTTGAGGATCCCTTCCAACTGTCAGATTCTAGGATTCTGTGAGTGCTATTAAAAGCCTCTACCATGCCCTATTGAGTCAGAAAGGAGATGAAAGGAGGAGCATGATCATTGTTTTCAAGTAATAGATGGGATATTATTGAGAAAGGAGAATAGAATTGCTCTGATTGGCCACAGAATGGCCAATATGTTGACTAGAAAATAGGATCTCTTCCTGGGTTTTAATCATCTCTCTTTTTCACCAAAAGGTTAGACTTTTGTTTCCTATGGCAACATTCATCCAAAGAACCCATTCTAAGGTACAAATATTAATGCAGATAGTTGCTAACTCATGAATCTATTAATAGAATCATTGAGGAGCAAAGAGATTTTTTTCCCACAAGGTTAACAAATGCAGAATTTGAAGTCCCAAGTCGTCAGCACGTATTCCAAACAGCAGTGAGGGTCACAATTTCCCATTCTGTCTGAACGTTAAAAGCTTTGTTTCTTCCTGTCTCTTCAGTACTAGTATTTAACTCATCACTTTGAAAGCCACTCTGATGAGCAGATACCTTGAGAAGTGAGGGAGCTATTTAAAAAATATGCTTTGGAGACTTAAAAATTCCATTAAAGAAGAGTTAGTGAAATAGAAAATATTCCAATTGTTCACATAAGGATTTCCTAAGAGAAATAGGAGAAATGTCTGCTTTCCATTGCAATTAATCAGAGAAACACAGGTTTAACTGTTTCCATTTTGTAAAAAATGTAGTTTAAAAAAAATAAAAGTAGTCTTATGCTTAACCAAGGATTCATTGTTCCCTAATACTTCATTAAATGTCCACTATAAATCTTTTGGGGAGTATCTGCATGCACCAAGTACACTGATAATATGGCTCTGTAGATTTAAGGACATTAAACACAAATAAGAATGTCTCAGGAAGTTATTTGTATATAAAAAAGAAATATGGGACTCAAAACATACCAACCACAGCCCAAGTAGACAGTAGACAGTCAAGGCTGCACATGCCCTAAGCCTTACGTGCTTTCCAAGCAGTGGAGTTCTTTTTTCAGTCCAAGCCTGTAATACATTTCTGACTCACAGAGAGTTTTTTGTTCTCAGCTGTTGGGGCATTTCCAAATTGGAAATTGAAAATTAGTCTTCGCGTCCTTCACAGCTATCCAGGAAGACCAATGACCCCTGTAGCCTTTGGACTATGAATGAGGAAATCATAAAGCAAAAATGCGACAAGTTGTTTTGTTTCTGTTTTTCCCTTAGAGTCTAGCAAGAGTTTGGAGACAAAAATCTTTAAAAGAATAGACAGTCTGGAGTTCTGGGTTTGTTTGTTTGTTTGTTGCTTTTTTTTGTTTTGATTTGTTTGTTCTGTTGCCTGCTTTCTCAATTCCTCATTACCATTGCCATCAACTCTTTCCACCTCAGAGTTTCAACTAAACACTACCCAACCCTTCCACTGTACCCTGAGAAATGCCTGATCCATAAATAACAAATTTCCCTTCTTATTTTTGTTTCTTCTCTCACTCCTTCCATATAGTCGGTATTAATGAAATCTAGCTCTCCCTTAAGCCCTCTGCCTTTACCTCAGCTATGCACAAAACAGGAATTCTGAAATTCCCCCGTTTGATATATTCCTTTACCAAATTCTACTTTTTGTCTACTCTCTTACTTCTAATCCTTTGACTCTGCAATGTTCTCAGAGACCATCTCCTCCCCTCTAGCCATTCTCTCCAACTCGTAAACCAATTCAACATTAAACTGTCCTCCTTAACAGATTAGGAAACTGAGTCAAACAGGGTTGAATGACTTTCCCAGGATCACACAGCTAGTAAAGTTTTGAGGCCAGATTTGAAATGAGGGAGATGAGGTTTCCTGACTCCAACACCAGTATTCTATCCCCTGAACAACCTAGCTATCCCCAATGCATAACAGGTGCTTAATAAATAATTATTCATTACTTTTGTCTCTCCTTTTCATTATTATTTCCACCAGATTTCTGAACCTGAATCTTACAACCAATAATGCCACAACAATAACTGACATTTACATATCTCTTTAAAATTTATGGAGTAGAAACTTAGTCTCAGAGAAGAGTTTGCACTACCCTCCCTTCATTTTTGAAGTGGGGGACTATGGATATAAAATGTTGCATACATTCTCAAATAAAGTTGAGTTGCTTTTAGCTTTTCTGAGCTTCTCTCTCTTCTCTCCCTCCCTCTCTTTCTCTCTCTCTCTTTCTCTTTCTTTCTTTCTCTCTCTTTCTCTCTCTCTCTTTTTCTCTTTCTCTCTCTCTTTCTCTCTCTCTTTCTCTTTCTCTTTCTCTCTCTCTTTCTCTCTCTTTCTCTCTCTCTCTTTTTCTCTTTCTCTCTTTTTCTCTCTTTCTCTTTCTCTCTCTTTCTCTCTCTCTTTCTCTTTCTCTCTTTCTTTTTCTCTCTCTCTCTTTCTCTCTCTCTTCTTTACACAACAGAGGCTCACTGCATAGTGGATGAAAGTGGGATATATTCTGAAGCAAAATGAAGTACAGATAATAGGCATCAATTAAAATAAGATAATTAAAAAATTTAAATTTATAAAACATTTTTCTATGTTGTCAGAATTAAGTCTCACAACAGTGTTATGAAGTGGTTGCTAAAAGCATTATTAACCTCATTCATAGATGAAGAAGCTGAGACAAGAGTTTAAGTGACTTCCCTTGATCATATTAAATTAACAAATATCAGAAATTGGATTCAAACCCAGGTATTCTTTGACTACAGAGAATTTGAACTTCTCACAAAAGATTTTCATCAAGTAAAAAAACGTAAAAAAAAAAGATACAAAAACCTCACTTTGATATCGTGTTTGATTGTCAAACACGATATCAAAGTGAGGTTTTTGTATCTTTTTACATAGAATACTTGTTACAATTATAAAGTAGTGGGGCAGTTAGGTAGCACAGTGGATAAAGCACCAGGCCTGGAGTAGAGAGGACATGGGTTCAAATCTAGTCTCAGACACTTCCTAACTGTATGACTCTGGGCAAGTCACACTAGTCTTTTGTCATTCTTCTGTTTTAGAATTGATACTAAAATAGAAGGTAAGGGCTTAGAAATAATTATAAAATGGCTCATTGTTAGATAGATTTGGATAGGTCCCAGGTCAAATGTTTTTTGACAAAAATAAAGTATCAATATATTGTTCTTCTTTCTCTTTCAGATCTCTAACAATAGTGATGTTTTATTCTGTGAAATGGACTCAGAATGGATGGAATGGCCAGACCTTAAGAATAGTGGTTATAAGCAGCAGTGTTCCACCCCCACAGTTCCCCACCTCCGTAAATAAGCATGAAGAGAAGTAGGGAAAGGGAGGGAGAACACCTCTTTTCATAGTCATTTATTTATGGAAAATTCTGGTTTTTATAATTTTGCAAAATTCAATTTCAATTATTAATAGGTTGTGTTTGTTTCTTTTTTAAAGTATATTTACAAGCAGATAAAAAGGCTAATAGGTAAGGAGAAATTGATGTGAGTTAAGAGATGAGGTTTAAAAAACATGTGGAGGGCTTAGCCTCAGTCGGGAGAAGATCGACCTCATTCCATGATTTGGTAACCAAAATGATTTGTGATGCTACAGTGATATTTTGAAAGGTAATAGAGAGGAGATGAGGGATCTCAAAGTAATGCCCCCAATCTCAGTAAATTAGGAGTTAACATCATTTACTGAGGGATGGAAGGGAAGGAATAGAGTTTGGGACTTAAGGTTTATAACAGCTGCAAAGGGCTTTGTTATAAGCATTTAATCAACAGTGGGAAAAAAAGCATTTTCAGGCAGTACTAAAAGCTCTGTTGATAGTAGACAACAAATTTATACTCAACTGAATCATCACAAGTTTATGACTTCCTTTAGCAACACGGATGGCTCAGGGGTTGGAGAAGAAAAGATAGATATTAGTATTGACTCAAGAATGAGCATTATTTTTGCCAGACTAGGAAAGTAGAAAAACAAGAGGGAAAAGATGTTAGAAGGGGAGATAGTGGTCCACTGAACTTCCTAATTTTAGAATCAAGACAGTGAATGAAGGGAAATTGAACCCAGAACAGAGAATTTGGAAAACTTGATAGATCAGATGCTATTTGAAAATGAAAGGAAAGTTCAAGAAGATAAATATAGATGCAGAAGAAAAACATATTAGAGTCAGAGCAGAGATTTTCATCTGCCAGAATTATGGGATAAAACAGTTGAGGGTGATCATTGTATCTAAATTATGCCCATCCCTCAAACTGGTTGAGAAAGAATAGAGATAGAGATCATGGGATCTTGAGAAGGTTGATGAATTGGGAGACAAGGGTTCACAGGGATTTTCCATGTGAATCCTGTAACCCCTGATAATTATTTTTACAGGGGTTGGTATAAAATGAAAAATTATGAGACAAGTTTTGTAGTCACTGGTGAATAAGGGAGGCCTCCAATTCAATAACTGTGCTTTAGGATACATTACTGGATGACTTAAACTTTAAAAATGCAAGTGTTCAAAGTGGTAGAAGCTGAAGAAGTGTATACAAGCGGCTTTGAGGAGCAAGGAAAAACAGAGCTTGTTAGTGTTATGTATTGGGTAGAGGTAGATTAGTGGCTTTAAAAAAAAGTCTAACTTTGGGTCTCTACATGAATCCTTCCTAGAATGGTAGGAAATTACACTCCATTGACATAACCATCAAAAATCCAGAGGGATTTTGAAGACTTTACTAAAGTCCTAATCACAAATATATTTATAATCTATTTAAAATCCTTTATACCCTGGCACATTCCCATCTTCTATATCTTATTTCTATTCCCATAGCCTTCTATCTCATGACTCTGGCCTCTTTGATGATCCTCAAGCAAGATGCTCCTCCTTCTGATTCCATACCTTTTCACAGACTGTCTTAAATGACTGGAATCCTCTTACTCCTCATCTCTAATTTTTGAGACAGTCTACCTACTATAGGGAAATTCTACCTACTACAAGAATCTTTTCCTGTTCTCCTTAAAGCTAGAGCTTCCTTTGTGTTATTGTCTTCCATTCATCCTTTATGAATCTTGTTTTAATTTAATTGTTTGCATGTGTTGCCCCATTAGATTTTAAGCTCTTTGAAAGCAGTGGGTTTTTTTTTCTCCCTTTTGTTTCTTTTTTCTAGTTGGCCTTTTGTTATATACTCACTGCTTTGAACAATGCCTAGAATATAGTAGGTGCTTGACAAATCCTTGCTGACATGATCATGGAATAGACAATGACAAATTCTGAAAGCTATCAATCAATAAGCATTTTATTAAATGTGTACAACATAACAGTAATGGTGCTAGGCATTTAGGATATGATCAAGGCTTCTTTTACCTGGTAAAAGGACAAGATTGGCTTGGCTTTTTAAAAAATTGTTGCCTGCAAAATATACACTGGGCAATGGGTCAATACTGTTCACAGCTCCTTGGAAAGGGTCTATCCAGGAAAGTGAAAGTATTAGTGGAAAATATAATATTTGGCGGCCATTTTCTTGGCTCCATACTGAGACTGGATGCTCCAATAGATCAGTTTTGCTTCAATTGTTCATTGTCCTTTGCACACATGACTTCTAATTTGGTTTCAATGAATATCTCTAAGAGGCATCCAGACAAAAAGAAAGTGTGTCTGTTTCTCTCCTTCCTCACATACTAACTCATACAGTGAATAACAAGAAACCCATTCATTTAAGAGTGCTTGTTTTTTCAATTGGCATGTTACATAATGGAATATAAAGGCTCAATTTTAAGAAAATAAAAGTCTTTCCTGTCTGCATAGTATAATGACATCCTTTGAGTCTGTTGTATTAAGAAAGTGATATTTGTTGACTGACAAAATGAATATAATTTAAAATACAAATGAAGTATAATTATTCTCCTTCCATATTGCCAGAGATGGGATGCCATAGAAAGATGGCGCACCGAACAAGGTAGCATGGAAGAGTATGAAGGGCACTACGTGGAGTGGAAGACATGCACATGAATTTCATTCTCTGCCATAGAAGGAGCAAATAGAGTCCAAATGTAGATTGAAACAGACCATTCTTCCCTTTATTTCCTCCATGAATTTTTCTCAAACAAATATAGTGTATGTCTTGTTTTACAACATAATGGACAGGGAAATCTGTATTGCATGATAATATATGTACAACCTATATCATATTACCTGACTTCTTGGAAAGGAGGGAGGAGGGGGAGAGAGGGAGAGAACATGGATTGTGAAATATCAGAAAACAAATATTAAAAATTGTATTGACATGTAATCTGGAAAAATATTATAATAAAAACTTTTTTTAAGAATTGAAACTCAGTTCTTTCATTTACTACCATGTGACTTTAGTGAAACATTCACAGCTATGTTCTAGGTGTCAAAATCTTGGCATTTTTTTCCATGTAATGGTCTGGACCCCACCATCCTCACATATCTGTCTAGTGGTCAGCGTCCTGACAGAGTGAATGAGGGTAAAGACAGAACCTACACACTTTAGGATTTATTGGAACTCGTATCTTTCCATGACTTCAAATCCAGTGATCTACACAGAGACATGATTGCTGATCCCACAAGAATCAATTAAGTCACTAAGACAAAGAGAGTAAAGAAGATAAGAGGGTTCAGGTCAAAGTCATAGGGTATATCTGCCATCCATAGGAGGTGGGCACAGATGATGGTTCAGAAAAAAAGAAACTGAGAAAATGTGGCCAGACAGAAGGAAAAAAGAGAGTTGTGTTTCTCACCCCCCTCAAAAAAAGCCATGGAATAGAGAGTATCTAGGGGAGGATGTTAACATCATTTCATGCTATGAAAGCCTCTCAAATTCCAACTCTATTGTTTACTGCCTGTGTAATCTTAAACAAAACATTACTTCCTTGTGCCTCAGTTTACTCATCTGTCAAATGAGAGGTTTTGAGTTGATGGTTCTTAATGACATTTCCATTCCATTTCCTAACCTATAATTTTGTAAGTACTACAAATCTAGATGGTTTGAGAGGTTTGTTTATGTTTAGGAAGATTGAAAAAATATGATTTAGGAATAGAAAGGGCCTTAGGGATAGCATTAGGATATAATGATTCATGGCCAATAACATTCTTAGGTGTTCAATCAACTCTGGAAGGAGATTTAAAAATAGATGCCATTAGATGATCTGTGATTTGCTTTCTTGTTTTCTCTTGTGTATTGTAAGAGGGAAACCAATAAGTTCTGTTTATTACAGTTCATATGGTTAATTGGCATCTAGATTCAAGCCTTGGGTAAAAAGAATCTGTAACTTAAATGAGTTCTCAGTTTATCATTCTGGTAAGTGTTCATTCTTAATTGAGTTTATTACAAATATGAATGTAGTAAATACTTTTTGACTTCTGTATAGTTAGGTTATGCCAAGCAAAGATGGGTTGTCAGGTCGCAGAAAAACTGCTATGAGAATATTATTTAAAATACCTGATTGGGGTCATTATTCTTTTTTTTTGATGGAGGACTATGGGTGAGAGCAGGGAGTAGACAGTGTGTCAATCTGTTATTTGTGTCAAGGGAGGGAACTTCTGCCACTCTGATTTCTACCACTGATGCATATTATTAGTTTATCTGCCTTAGAGAGTTAGCTTAGAGAAGCACTAAGTAATAATCTATATTATTCCATAAATGATTCCATGTACATAGGACAAGACTGGAACTTCCTGATTCCAGAGTTTGCCCTATTATCCACTCTACCACTTTCTCTCTCCATGAATGAACAATCCTTCATTAATGAAGAATTCACTTCTGATGCCTATCAGAAAGTATGGTGGTAAAAGATGAGAAAAAAGGGAAATAATAAAATTTAGAGGAGTTGTGGAAGATTAGGCATAATCAGACACTGTTTGTGAAGTGTTGAATTGGCTCAACCATTTGGAAAAATTATTCTAAAATGGATCCAAAAAAATCACTAACTTGTACACACACTTTGATCCAGCAGTAATACTATTAGGCATATATCCTAAGGAGAATAAGATTATAGGGAAAGGATTCATGTGTACAAACATATTTATAGTTGCTCACAGAACTACTTAAGAATTGGAACCAAAATAGGTGTCTATAACTGGGGTATAGCTAAACAAATGATGATCTGTGAAAGTAACAGAAAATGATTGTGTAATTTAAATCTATGGATTAGGATAAACACGAAAAGATGTACAAACTGATGCAAAATATAATAAACACAAAAAAATTCACATAACGATAACAGGAATAATATAAAGAAAAATAACACTGAAGGACCTCAAAATTCTAGTCAAAATAGCAAATAAAAATGGTTTTATGACTCATGATAAAATTTACCTGCCCCCATTTTACAGAGAGAGAAAAGACTGAAGAGGAAAAATGGAGTATATTCTCAAGTATGGCCAATGTATTGATTTATTATTTTTGGAATTTGCATCTTTATTACATGGGAAGACTTCTAACTAATAGAAGTAGCAGGAGAAGTTAATGTCTACTGATAGATTAGCAAAAAAAAGATCAAAAATCTATTTTAAAGAATGTACAAATAGAAACATAGAATGGGACACATACAGAAAGTGGTTGGTATTACTTTGTTAAATTCAGTATGCTGAATGATAGTGATTTGATTTAAAATTTTATTGGTCCATGGAACCAATTGATCAATTCATAAACATCTATTAAGCACCTACTACTACATTGCAGGAACTTTGTTAAATGGGGATAAAAGAGAAACAAGGCAATTCCTATCCCAAAGGAAATTGTAATTGAAGGAGAGATGACATCAAACAAATAAATACAAAGTGAGATAAATACAGGATAAATAGGAATAACTAGCAAATAGAAGACACTGGTGTTAAGAGAAGTTGAAGAAAACTTCATGTAGAAAATGAGATCTTTATTGGGATTTAAAGGAAGTCAGAGGTCCTCCCTTACCACTCTTCCACCTAGGAGCCAATACACAGAAGTTAAGGGTTAAAAAAAATAAAGGAAGTCAGAGGGTTAAATAATTAGAGAGAAGCAGGGAGAATGGTTCAGGCATGGGGGTCAGCCAGAGAGAATGTACAGAGTTTAGAGATAGAATGTCTTCTTCATGGAACAGCCAGAAGATCAGTGCCACTGAATGGAAGAATATGTGTTGGGGAAAAAAGTATAAGAAGACTGGGAGGAGAGGGGAGGAGACAAACAGGTTATGAAGGTCTTTGAATCCCAAATAGAGCTTTTTTGTATTTGATCCTTAAGGCAACAGGGAGCCGCTGGAGTTTATTGAGTGTTGTGGGGGTGACGTGATCCTATCTGCACTTTAGTGTCTGAGGAAAGGATAAACTAGCATGGGGAGAAACTTCAGGCAGGCAAACCCACCAGGAGGCTATTTCAATAATCCAGGTGTGAGGTAATTGAGGGCCTAATATAGAAAGATGAAAGTGTTAAAGGAGAGAAGTGGGAGTATTCGAGAGATATTCCAAAGGTGAACCCACAGGCAATTGGCAACAGATGGTATATGGAGATGAGAGACAGCGAGAAGACCAGGATTGGAAGATGATTTTATCCTCTACAGAATTAGAGAAGGTAGGAGGGGTCAAGGGTTTAGAGAAAAAGATAATAAATTCTCTTTTGGACATATTGCGTTTAAGATGTCTAATGAAGATCCAATTTGAGATGTCTGACGGCAGCTGGAAATGAGAGATTGGAGGTCAGCAGAAAGATGACAGCAGGGAAGTTGGATTTGAGAGTCATCAGCATAAAGACAGGAATTAAATTCATGGGAGCTGATGATATCACTAAGTGAAGTCTTATAAAAAGAGAAGATGAGAGGGTCTAGGACAGAACTCTAAGGGATACTTACGATGAGAAGCTGTATTCTGGAGGAAAAGTCAGGAAAGGAGACAGAAGAAACACAGTAAGATTGGAATTTAGCTTTTATTTGAAGAAGAAACACAGATTCCTGAAGCATCTCATTCCCATGTGAGAAGTTCAAATTGTTGGGAAGATTTCCTTCCCACCTTCCCACCCCAACATACTTCCACTAGGTATAAAGTCTAATTTTGATTTTTTTTTAAATTTCCTCCCATTGCTCATAGTTCTACTCTCTGCATTCAAACATAACAAGCCGAAACTCTCTTTTTCAAATAGCTGAAGACAGCAATCATGCCCATACTACATCTTCTCCAAATTCCAGACTTCCACTTCCTTCAGATGATACTTACATGAACTCAGGAATTCTCATTCACTACACTCTAAGCTTGGGCCATAGCTCTGACCAATTTTTGATGAATCTTGATAAATTTCCCATTCATATTCTATTCAAATGAATTTGTATTTATAATTGGTTTATCACCATCATCAAAGTTTACTCTTCCAATCATTATAAATCCACATAATTGTACTATCAAGTCATCTCCAACGTTTGAGCGAGAATAACATACCCTATGAATTAACATCTCACATTCCTCTTTACCCAAATGGATTGAGATAAACAGAAAAGTTCAGGTATTTGTCATATTACTTAATTTCAAAGATTTAATAAGTCTAAAAATAAAAGTTTTATTTTTGATACCTCTTCTGAAGTTGACTATTGTTTGTCCTTCATTTCAAAGAAGATCCATGATATCATGGGAGGATTTCTTGACTGATGACTTGCTTGTGAATTGAAGAAGTCAAGTTCAGAGTGGGGTCAGCCTCCATCTCTCATCAAAGACCAGTAGAAGGACAAAAGGCAGGATGAGTTTGATAGCTTCAATATCTGGCCAAGCTCTAAGTGCTCCACAGTACCTACTTCAGCAGTTTTCACAGCCATTGGAACAAATTGATCTCAGTTGCCCAGGATGCCAGGGAAGACTTCCCATGCCCGGGGCAAACATCACTGAAGGGTTCGAGGACTGGTTTTGTCCATCTGCTAAGATGGTTTTATCAGGGTGAGGTCACTGATTACACTACAGCTTCTTGGAGTCACAGGTCAGAGTTAGATGACAGAGAGACATCAAAGGTGGATGAGCAGCCTTGAAAAGGACACCAGAGATTTTAATCTTCCCTGTTTCCACCAAGTTAGCATATAAAACTGCCAGAGTCCTGATAAATCTTTCTTGGTATTATTATACATGGAAAATACAGAAATATTTTTTTCTTTTCCCTATCCACTTTAAGTGAAATAAGAGATAATTAGGATAAATATAACAAAAACTTAATTATGAGCCACATTTCTACAATTGATTTTTAATGCAAATAACCAGAAATAATTAGATACCTTATTCACTATTCCTTAATATTGAATCACTGATTAATCTAGCCTTGACTTTGCCACATGGCTCTAGTAGAAAATGTATTTTCTGTTTTCCAAATATCTTGTGTAACATAACTTCCAGTCAAAATCTTCCCATTATATGTAAAGGAGGCTTCAGATTATGCCTGAAAAACAATGGGTGGGTCCTCTAGGTTGCTCAGTGGATAGAAACCTTTCATTCCTATTAAATATTCCCACTGATATTTTATCTGTTTCTATCGTTTAAATCAATGGTCGGCAACCTTTTTGGCCATGAGAGCCATAAATGCCTGCAGAAGGAGGATAGAGGTGGAAGGCGCTGGAATATGGGGTGGGGGCTGAAGGGCCCCTGGGGCACATCCTGGGGCTCTGCCTGGACTGGCTGGTCAGGAGGTGGAGCCAAATATGGCTTGAGAGCCATATGTTGCTGACCCCTGGTTTAAATAAAAATCTTTGCCTTTCTCTGGTGATATAAAACTTTAAGGTAGTTTTAAAAAATGCATTAGGGGGCTGCTTAGTGCCTCAGTGGATAGAGATCCATACTTGAAGATGGGAGGTACTGAGTTCAAATCTGACTTAGATACTTTCTAGCTGTGTGATCCTGGGCAAGTCCCTTAATCCCAATTGTTTATTTCTTACTGCTCTTTTGCTGTGGAACTGATACTTGTATCAATAATAAGACAGAAGATAAAGGTTTTTTTTTTTAAAAAAAAGGTCCTTCATTCTAGTGAAAGAGAACTAACACCTAAACCAAAGTTAAATGTTATTTTGCTTTTTCTAAATCCTGTTCTCTCCTTATGTCAGCTAATATGAATAACTCACTGCTATTCGAGAAGATAAAAATGTTGTCTGCTTTCTGGCATCCAATTCATTATTTTTCTTTCATCTCCATCTACCAAGCTGCCAAAAAGTAAAACAAGTAGTGTGGTCATATAATAACACTAGCCTTTATAAATCCCATCTTTCTTTTTCCCTTAACCAGAAGAGGGTTTATCAACTGCTTTGCTAAGTTGTTCCAAGCTTCTCCCACTGCCTCTCATGAATACTTTAGCTGAGCATTATGTGAAGCAAAATTTACATTCCCCCATTACCATAGCAACTAGCTGGAGTTTAGATACAAACATTTTCTAAAAAAAATTACAAAATTCTCAGATTATATCATAAGATGCAAAATCAGATTCAAACAGTTCAGTGATGTTTTCAGATGTAGAAATCAATTTTATTCTTGTGTGCCAAGAGAAAGCATCTTTTGGCATTTGCCATTCGTAGACTACAGGAAAAATTTAACATACCTAAGACATTTTCTTCAGTGGTGTTTATCCTACTTTGGGGAAAGTTGTAGTTATGGATTACTGCAGTGAGAGGGACTTGGGTCTTTTACGATATCATAATTCACCTTCAACCTGGAATCTTTGGTTTTACTTTTATTAATTCTGTTGGAGAACATAACAACAACAGTATGGAAAAGTTAACCTTTTTGATAAAATTAATACATTAATGAATTAAATTAGACACAGCAAGGGAGTCTAGGAGCATGTTAATTAAAATCAATAGAGAAATTAAATCTATCTAAGCTAAAGCCAAGGAAAGTCAAAAAAGAATGTTGTCTTTAAAGGAGAAAGGTAAGAATCTACAAGGAAACATGGAAACCTTCCAGGGCACCAACATCTCTTAGAAGGAGATGTAGAAGGGGCAGCTGGGTGGCTCAGTGGATCAGATGGGTGGTCCTGGGTTCCATTCTGACCTTAGACACTTCCTAGCTGTGTGGGGAAGTGACTTACCCCCATTGTCTAGCCCTTACCACTCTTCCAAGATGGAAGGTAAGGGTTTAAGAAAAAAGAAGGAAGATGCAGAATTGTGGCTCTTAGCCTACATGTTTGATGCCAAGATATCTTAACCTGTAGTCTGATGTTTCTCAAGTAAATTCTGCTCCCGAAGCATGTTAGGCTTGTTAGGATACAGCATTAATTCTGTTTTGTAAACCACTGGAATGATCTTTATTTCCATAATGCCTTCTGCTTGTCCCTCCCCCCAAAAAACAACCAATATATCTTTCCCTACCTAATTACATACACAAAAAGTACTTTATTCATATAATTTTTTTTCAATTACTCTGGTTTGTTGTTGTTCAATCATTTTCAGTCATTTCCAACTCCTTCTGATCCCATTTCGGGTTTTCTTGGCAGAGTTACTGGACTGCTTGTCATTGTCTTCTCTGGCTCATTTTACATATGAGGAAACTGAGGCAAACAGGATAAAGTGACTTGCCCAGGACCACAGAGTTAGGAAATATCTGAGGCCAGATTTGAAGTCAGGTCTTCCTGATTCCAGACTCAGCACTCTATTCACTTTGCTAACAGCTGCCCTCACAAATCTGGTTGCATTATAGAAAATGGGAAAATTAAAGAAAAAAATTGGGACAGTATGCTTAGTACTTCTGGCTGGTGATCAAAGCTCTCTTTCCTGGATTACAATCCCCCCAAATAATTGCATGCTTTGAGTATAGGTTAAGTTCATTGAGAGTAGGGATTCCATCACCCTTCTATCTGGATTTCCTTTGCCTAGCAAAGGATCTCACACATGGAAATGCCTGATAAAGTCTTGATGAGAAGTTGATTTCATGCCACAGTTGATATGAATACTGAAATTATGTTGGAAGTTTCTCATAATTAAAACTGTAAGCTAATTGATTATGCAGAAAAAGAAAAATTATTGATTGTTTTGGTTTATCAAATACATTGTGTTCATATTTATTTTTTATTCTAGTATTGGCTGCCATTTTACACATGTTATTCTAGTAATACTGCAAACATACTACAATTATATGGATTCAGTTAGGATGGTAAGGAGCCTTGAATTTATTCAGTATGAGAATTGCTTAAGGGAGAAATGGGTCTATTTGATTATATCTGTCTCCAAATACTTTGAAGAATAGGGTTTAGATGTGTTCATTTTTCGCTTTGAGGATACAACTAGAACCAATGGGTGTTAAATTGGAAGGAGATAAATGTATCTCCTTGTATTTGAAGTAAAGTGAGACTTCCTAAAATTAAAGATATGCAAAAGGGAAATGGACTATAGCCAAAAGTACTGAGTCCTCCCCCTCCCCAACTTCATCCATGAAGCTCTTTAACTAAATCTTGAATAATCATTCCTTGGATTTGTTGTAAAGAAAAATCTTCCCCCACCCACACCCTCTCAGGTACAGGTTAGCCAAAGTGAGTCTTCTAACTATGGGATATGCCTATTTACCCTCCTTTGAATATTCCCCAGCCAGTCTACGTCCTCCCAAACTTTGGTGGTGAGCTGACTCCATTCTTTGCAGAGATGAGGATCAATGGGCATAGAACACACTGCAAAAATCTGAAAGATTCAGCTATTACTTAAAGTAAATAAAATGATATTTTTACCCTATTTCTTTTTAATTATTTGCTACAAATTTTTACAACAAAACAATTTTTCAGAGGGGGCTTTGAAAAAAGGAGATTTCTTTCCTTATTCTTTTTTTTAACTCCTTACCTTCCATCTCAGAACCAATACTGTATATTCATTCCAAGGGGATTGGGGGGGGGTCACAAGAAGAACCAAGAGCGGGCCACAAGGGGTATTGGGTTGAACACTGCCCAGAGAGCCTTTAGTGAATTCTCTGACACCATGTTATTGTAGTTCAGAGCACTGGAGACAGCCAATGAAATGAATCTGCTTACTCCAGGCTATTCTCTGCTGTGGAATGATGCCTAATCCTGCTTCTTTAGCCATCTTAAGGCATCTGACTGGTCCAACAGGTACTTCTTTGTGCCCATGATCAAGATGAGTACATTGGGTACTGATGCAGGCTTCTTGGTTCTACTTGGTCATGGGAAAATGGATGGGAAATAGAGAAGCAGATGATGAAGACATTGTTCAGAGCAGAGAACGTGGTGTATCACACTGGTCATATTTTTCTTGGCTTGCTGTGTGTCACAGATTTATATTGATAGTTCACCTATTCACTATAGTTGTTGAATACTGATGAACTCCAATCCATAAGGAATATGGTGGTGGGATAGCAGATAAGAAGGAATGCCTTGTCCATTGCTCCATCACCTACTCTTATTTGGGCTTTGCATAATACTGGTCATTGGCAAGATGTAGCTTTATTGGGTTTTTTTGGTTGAATAGAGAGAGAGGGATACACTCAGAAATGAAAGTGATATTAAGGGAAAATATGTTAATAAATAACAATATTCAATTTTTAACTGTAGTCCTAAGATTTCAGCATGTTATTCTAGATATGCTTTAATTAACTAGATTAGAGTACTTTGGAACAATTAACAAATTTAACCTGAAAATTGACTCTTTAGTCTTAATAGCCAGTGACATCTCTTCCAATCACATTTCATCTCTATGCATTTATATATTCAAGCTTAATGTCTCAAGTTCTAATTGATTGATCAGTACTTTTATAGACATCCTGAATTAGATGTCCCATAGGCATCTCAAACTCAATATAAAAAAAATAAAACAAAAAACATTAGATTTCCTATCCTTATCAGCCACAAAGTTTCAAAATCTTGACTTCTTTACTCATACTCATCTCATAAATCCAGTGTGTTGCAAATCTCCTCATTTCTACCTTTACAATATCTCTCCCATATATCCTCTTCTCTTCACTTATACACATAGTTAACCAAGTTCAAATTTTCACCATCTCTGACCTGGTCTTTTATCTTAATTTTTCTTCCTATTTCATTTTCCCCTTCCAAATCAATTCACCATTCACCTGCTAATGTGATTTTCCTAAAGAGCAAGTTGGGTCCTTTCACCCCTTCCTTCCACGAAATTCCCTATTGCATTTAGTTTTAAATATAAAATCTTCCATTTGGCATTTGAAGACTTTCATAATCTGGCCCCTTTCTTCCATTCCATTCTAATTATACCTTATATTTATGTTGGTGAACTGATGGGACACAAGCCTGAGAGGGCTATTCCCTTTCCTCCTCTGCATATACACCTGAGGACATTTCTCTCATCACCTGCCCAAGGGGAGCACTTCCTCCACTGTCTGGGGTAAGGCAGGGGGCTCACATGCAGTGTAAGGATGCAGTTTGGGCATTCAGTCTCTAAAAGGTTTGCCATCACTGCCCTATATCTTTCACATACTCTATGATTCAAATACATTCTCCTGGTTAACTGTTCCTCACACATGATAGTCCTTCTTTGAATTCCTGAATGATCTGTCCTACATGCCTGGAATGTTTTCTGTCCTCTCAAAGTCCAACTCTTGGCTTTCTCTGCTTCCTTCAAGACTGAACTCAAACAGGATCATCTGCAAGAGATATTGTCCTGGTCCGTCTCCTTCCTTCCCTCTCATAGCATCTTGAATTTATATTGAATATACTCTTTATAAAAGGAGTGATTTGCATGTTGTCTCTGCTATTCAAATATAAGAACCTTGAGGAAAGAAACTATGTTCCTGCCTTATTTGTATTCTCAGTTCTTGGTACAATCCCTAGCAAATGTATTTGATAAATGCATATTGACTGATCGATTGAAAATTTGTAACTTGTTATAGATGGTGTTTTGTCTTTTTTCAGTCATGTCCAACTTTGGTAACTTCATTTGGGGTTTTCTTGGCAAAAAATATTGGAGTGGTTTGCCATTTCCTTCAGTGGCTCTTTTTATAGATGAGAAAACTGAGGCAAACAGAGTGAAGTGACTTGCTCAAGGACACACAGCTAGTGAAAAAGTCTGAGACCAGATTTGAATTCAGAAAGATATCAGTTTCTGACTCCAAGTCCATCACTTCATCTACAATGCCACCTGGCTGCCCCTGATACATGGATAAATGCCCCTCAGTATGGATTACAGCAAGGAAAATACTTCCCTCTCACTTTGGATAACACATTACTTTAGCTACAAATTTTAATGATTTCTCAAAAGTCAATTTTTTCCCAAGAAACTTTGTGTGAGGGGTTAGCTAGGAAGCTCAATGGATAGAGAACCCTAGACAGTCCTGTGTTCAAATCTGGCCTCAGACACTTCCTGACTATATGACCTTGGGCAAGTCTCTTTACCCCTATTGCCTAGCTCTTACCCATCTTCTGCCTTGGAACCAATACTTAGTATTAATTCTAAGATTCTAAGATGGAAGGGAAGAGTTAAAAAAAAGAAACTTTATACTAAAAGTGATTATAAAGTGGTGATGGTGGGGAGGTGCTACTTCTTTCTGTTGCCATGGTTTTTATCACCTCTTCATTTATTGGACAACAAACTTTGACCAGGCATTGGTGTCATAATTGAGCTGTATGAGGTTCAAGCTGGCAACCTAAAAAAAGTGATTGCAAACTACCAAGTCCTTTGGTAGAGTTGCTTACTGCTTCAGGGTAAGTATGAGATTCAATTCCCTTAAAATACTTGATAGGTAATATGCAAAATGAGAAAAAAAAGATGTTGGTGAATATGATTTGTCATTGTTTCTGGGACGATCAATGAATAGATGGGTCAAACTGAATGAATATTGAATGTTCTTAATCATCTTTTCACCTAAACAACCCTTCTGTTCCCTGGAAATAAGAGTCCATTAGAGATTTCATTTTGTTATTTTTCAGTCTTTCAGTTGTCTCTGACTCTTCTTCATCCCTTTGGTAAACTATACTGTCCATGAATTTTTCTTGATAAAAATATTTGTGTGGTTTCCCATTTCCTTCTTCAGCAGATTATGGCAAACAGAAATTAAATGACTTTCCCAGGATCACACAGATAATCAATATCTGAGGCAGATTGCAATACTCAGATTTTCCTGACTCCAGGTCAGTGCTATATCCACTGAGCCACTTAGCTGCCTCACTGCTATGCATTCTATTCCATAGCCTTGACCAAATTAGAATATCCATTAAAAATGGCATCTAAATCAGTGAAGAAAATAGATTATTCCACAAAAGAGAAAAGGATGAGTTTCATTTATGAATGAGGACTTAACTAGAAGTTTACACAGTACAGTATTGGGGAGGGAGGGAGACAGACAGATAGACAGAGACAGAGAGGTCTTTGGCCTTCATCCTGTGACTCTTTACAGAAAAAAGAACTCTGTGGCCAATTAAGAATTTTTGCATAGTAGAGAACAGAATAGATGCTATTATAAAATGGAAATAGACATAAGTTAGAAGAAAAGAGAACTGGAAAAGGAGAGAAAATGTAAGAGAGAAAAAAATTGTTCAATGGTTTTCTAGGTCCAGAAATGAAACTAGTCTGTGCAAACTGGGACTTAATTGAAAGAAGAATTTTTTTTCTTTCACATTTTAAAAAATCTACAAATTTTTTTAAATCTATGACATATGGAATGGTTATCCAACCTATAGATGTTAGGAAAGGGCAGCTAACACAATGGATCACATGTGGCTGGATCCAAAAGGATGCTGGGCAAGCTAGAAAATGGGACTACATCTAATAAGATTAAATTCAATAAGGTCAAAGCACCTTCACAAGTAAAAGATGGGGAGTATGTGGCTAAGCAGCAGTCTTATAAGAAAAAAGAAAAATGAATTTTTTTAATGGACCACAATCTAAAGTAAGGCAATAGGGAGCAGCTGGGTAGCTCAGTAGATTGAGAATCAGGCCTAGAGATGGGAGGTCCTAAGTTCAAATCCAGCCTCAGACACTTCCCAGCTGTGTGACCCTGGGCAAGTCACTTGACCCCCATTGCCTACCCTTACCACTCTTCTTCTGCCTTGGAGCCAAAATACAGTATTGACTCCAAGTCAGAAGGTAAGGGTTTAAATAAATAAATATAAGGCAATAATCTTACATGACAATCAAAAAACCCATGTAAATTTTAGGATGCACTGAGAGACAAAAACAAAGACTAGGGAATGGAATATCACAGGGAGGGTGTATAGTTCTGAATATTAATTATAAGAAAGACACTGATGAACTAAAGATTATCCAGTGGTGACAAAGGGCGTTATATCTTGAGATTAAGGGCCATCTAAGGACCATAGACTATATAGGATCCTGTGAAGAAGTTGGGGATGGTTAGCTGAGGAGAAAGAGTTCTCAGATGGAACAAGGTCGGTATGTTCAAGTGTTTGAAGTACTCTCACATGATAAGAGGAAATTATCTTTCTTTGGCTTAATTCAACAGGGAAGGAAAACCTAGGAAAATGATTGAATTGAATATAAGCTGCAAAGAGGAAAATTTAAGCTTTATGAAAGGGGAAACTTACTAACAATTAGTGCTTTCCATAGGTAGAATGAGCTGTCTCTGGATATAGAGGATCCCTCCTCTCTTGAGAGTCTTTAAGCAAACTCTGTAGGCAAATTGCAGAGATATTTTTTTTCCTGCTGAAGAGACACAAAAATGTGGTTTCTGATGTCTTTTCCCATAAAGAAAAATATGCGATGTTTCTCTAATTTTAGGTCGAAGAAAAGTTGTCCATATGCATTGATGGAGAAAATGTTCTCATACAGGAATTCTATCAATGAACTTATAGCTCCAGAAATTCTTGGTCATCATATTCTGGACATGTTTATCAATTGGTTTATCAATCGCTTTCTTAATAAATGGTCTTGGTCTCTCTCCCTTCCTTGCAGAGACAGGAGACAATGGGTGTAGAGCATTGGGTATACCCCCATCCCTCAATATTGGGCAAAGAAATAGAATTCTGATCCTAATATGTGGCATTGAGAACTGAAGACAAAAATGATCAATTGATAGGACCTTGAAGCCCTCTCAAAGCATATGAGCTTTCTTTTCTCTTGTTTTCAATCTATTTTTTTCTCTAGAAAACATCAAATAACTAATTTTCAATTGCACCTACAAAAGTTTGTTTTTCCATAAGGATATTTAGCTTTTGTCAAGGCTCAGCATAGAGTGAGATTGCCTCTTGCTATGAAGACTCTCCTGATTGAAGCTGGCTGTGGGGGTTCCTGTCTTCCTCAAATCATCTTTGTACTTAACTCTATATTATGTTATAGTCTCCACAAAAAAAAAATCAAAAGAAAGGAAGGCGGCTCCCAACTTCTCCAGGAGATCCTCTATGGAGGATTTATGGACAATGTAGAAAGAATCATAGTGGATGCAAAAACATAAGATGTAATCAATATCTGTAACATACTCTTTTATTAATTATATATTAAACTATGTCATTGTTGTTCAGCTGCTTTTCATTTGTGTCCAACTCTTCATGACCTTATTTGGGGTTTTCTTGGCAGAAATACTGGAGTGGTTTGCCATTTCCTTCTCTAGCTCATTTTATAGATGAGAAAACTGAGGCAAACTGAATTGAGTGACTTTCCCAGGATCACACAACTAGTAAGTGTCTGATGTGGGATTTGTACTAAGGAAGATGAGTCTTCCTGCCAGGTCCATGCTCTATCCACTGGGACACTTAACTGTCCTCTTAATTTTTAACTATATTTGCATGTTATATTTCCCACCAGAGTACACATTACTTTTGGTTTAAGGGTTATTTTCATTTACTATTTGTGTATCCCCAGAGCCTAGCACAGTTTCTGGCTCACAGTAGGTGCTTCATAAATATTTATTGAATTAAAATAAACATCTTTCAAGAAATCAGTTTGAAGGAAACAAAGGTTTCTAAGAGGCAAATATATGATGGAGTGCCTCTTGGTTATTGATATTGCTCTTTGATGTGAGATATATAGAGCCATGTTTGAGAAATAGCAAGAAAATCTTTGACTGGTAGAGAATGTCTGTGAAATGTAGGCTGTCTGGAAAGGTGGGCTGGACATAGGTTGTGAAGCGTTTCAAGTACCTAGTCAGAAGGGTATAATATTAAGCATGGAGGCAATGGGGAGCCACTGAAGTTTATTGAACATAGGAGTGACCTTGTCAAATTTGTACTTCAAGAAAATCACTTGGACTGCTCTGTGAAGGATGGATTGGAATGAGGAGATCAATGAAGAAGCTATTGTCACAGGCTAGGGGCAAGGGTTGAGCACCTGAACTAAGGTATAGTCTTTTGAGGCAAAAGAAGGAAAGAAGTGGAAACAAGGTTTAGAAACCAAGAATGTTGAGTTCCAAAGGAAGGGGTCATGAGGAGACCCCCCAAAAGAGGGTATGAATCAGAGATAAAAAGCAGGCTTGACTTTTTGACTCACTAGGTTTGGTCTGCTGTTCCATACACCATATTTTTGGGGTAAAATTGTTATTGACCATCACAACTCAAGGTCAGTCCACTCTGGACAGTTATTCCAGTCTTCCCATTATTTCCAATTGCTATAAAGGTACATCTCAGATTCCCCACTGCCTACTACCAGAATATCAATTTTTACACCTTCTGCAAAGTCAAGGATTCCAAAGCACAGTATGTTTGCAGGGAGGATCCATTAATCATTTCCATCAACCATAGCAAAGGGGTGACTAAGTGTTGGCTACACAAAACATTTGATTTCCCCAGCTGGATTCCCTGACAGTGTCTTCTCTGCACATAACACTTGTCACAGTGGTTTAACCGTAGCTTTAAAATGCATTTATTTGTGCCTCAAGCTAGCAGGCGATCTTGCTTGTTAGTTCTTCCTTCACCAGCTGAGAAGAAGAGGTGGGAAAAGGTGGGCTGTTAAAATGCTAGCCCCAAATAAATGGGACAAAATGGTGTCCTGATAAAACTGGAGGCTAAGAAATTATTTTATCTGTAGGCTCTTATTATCTAATTTCTCATCTCCTCCCCAGACCACTAACTAGGTCAGGGAAGGCAGGGTTCTGCCCTAGGACAGAAAATTTTGAGGGCTCTGAGTTAACACCTTCCTCCCTTGTCCCAAACACCCTGCCTCTGGAAGCAGAAATTCCATTGTGAATTCCCTTGCCCCCTGCAATCCTTGTCATGCCTGTTTCTTATTTCCCTCAAAAGTTTTTGCTTTCTTGCCCTGACCAATTCCTCCTGGGGTGGAAGCAATGCTTCTTCCCCCAGATAGCTGCATGTTCCACAACATAGAAACTTCTAGGCATTGATCCCAGGGTTTGCTTCCTCTCTACCCTCAATGAGCATCCCCTTACAATCTCTTCGCCTTATCAGAATTCCCTTTCCTAACTGAAGGAGTTAGATAAGACAGGATGAGTCCTTGCTTTAAATCTGTTATCCTGTAATCTTAATGACTTAACCAATCTGAGTGTCAATTATTTCAACTCTTAAAATGAAGGAGTTGAATGAAATGATCAGAGGTTTCCATTTAGTGGTACATTCCTCAACTGCCCTTCAGACATCTTGAATTCTCTTTCAAATATATAAATAGATATATACACCCTTTCCTACTATCTTAGAATCAATATTATGTGTTGGTTCCATGGCAGAATGGCAATAGGAGATAGGTGACTTACCCAAGGTCACATAGCTAGGAAAAACCTGAGGTTAGACTTGAACCCAAGATCTCTTGTCTCTAAGCCTGGCTCTCAATCTACTCAGCCACCTAGCTATTCCCAAACTCTTAAATTTATTATGTCCAAAATAGAACCAATAATCTTTCTTTTTTTATTTTTTCATGAAATAGATAATACATTTTATTAATGTTTAAATTTTCCCAATTACATGCAAAAACAAATTCTCTAATAATTATCTTTCCCCTTAATTCCTCCCCCTCCCTCCTACCTTTTCTATTACTGTAGAGGACAATACCATTCTCCTACTCCCTCAGGGTCATACCTAAAAGGACTCCTCACTATCTCTTGTTCCCCATATCCAAGCTGTTGTCAATACCTGTTATTCCCCTCTGTAACTTCTGTCTCGTATGTTCCCTACTCTTCCATGACATTGCCCTTACCCTGGTGTAGGTCTTCTTTTCCTCATAGCTGGACTATTGCATTAGCTGTTGTTGGACCTCTTTGCCTCCAGTCTTTTCCTGCTCAAATCATCCTGCATTCATTCTATAGAATGATTCTCTAAAGTTCAGGTCCAATTAGTAAACTCAGTAAACTCCAATGGGTCCAGTTTGCCTTCAGGATCCTATACAAAATGCTTCTGTTTGACAAAATCTCTTATTATCTGTTCCCCTCCTACCCTTCAATCTTCCTTTTTTTTAATTTGAAATTTTTATTTAATTAATTTAGAATATTTTTCCATGGTTTCATGATTCATGCTTTCTCTCCTCTCCTCCAATCCCCCTCCTGTAGCCAATGAGCAATTCCACTGGGTTTTACATGTGTCATTGATCAGGACCTGTTTCCATATTATTAATATTTGTATTAAGGTGATCGTTTAAAGTCTGCATCCCCAATCATATCCCCATCGACTTGTGTGATCAAGCAGTTGTTTTTCTTCTGTGTTTCTGCTCCCACAGTTCTTTCTCTGGATGTGAATAGCGTTCTTTCTCATAAGTTCCTCAGAACACCCTTCAATCTTCTTAAACCTTACTAACAGAAACATATTTTATTGATCCAGTGAGACCATTCTGTGAAAAAGACAGTGCCGTCTCTTACCTAGGCATTTTCTCTCACTGTCCACCATGCCTGGAAAGATCTCCCTCCTTCACTCAGATTCATGACCCTCCCTGGAGAAAAAAATCATCTTTTACTGGAAGCCTTCCTGAAACCCTCTTAATTACAATGAGTGCCTTTTATCCTATAGAGAGCTTGTTTTACATATATTGTATTTATTTACATGTTGTATCTTCCATTAGATGGTAAGCTCCTGGAGGGAAGAGATTGTCTATTGTCTTCTTTTGTATATTCGAGAGCTTAGCACAGGTCAAAGTACACAGTAGGGATTTATTAAATGTTTACTGATTCATGGAGGGGTTTTCTGGTTTGCAAAACCCTATGAGATTCTTGGCAATAAACCAAAGAGTTTGTGCTAATGGAATCATAAGGAGTCATAAATTGAATCGTAAAGAATATTATGAAAAATGTTAAATTACACTGGAAGTTCCCAATACATTTTTGTTGGGGTTGACAGAACAAAAATCCTTGGGAACAACTCACCTAGGTGATGATGTCCATGGTCCCTTCCATCACTAATCTCTAATCTAAGGAAACCCCCTCAGATTTCAGCGGAAACAGAAAGGGTCAACAGATTCTATAAGCTGGTCTACAATTCATTCTCATTCTTTTGGGACTCACTTTGGAAGCATTCTTCTTCCAGATATTTAAACTCATTATATGCCAGCTGTCAGCACTTAGTGTCCTTTATTAGACTAGAAACAACTAAGATTAGTGCATAGAAAGAATAATTAAGTCAAATAGGAAGTTAGCAGACTATATCTAAATTTTCTTCCCTGGAGAGAGGTGAGTTCCTCCCTGGTCTGGCATGACATAACTGGATCCTCTAAATTCCTTCCATATACTATTTTCCTCAGCGATATTTTGCAATGTATTAAGATCTTCTCACCCCACATGGGATCTACCCAATCCTCCTAATATATTTAGGGGTTCATTTATGCCAGTGGTTCAGGTACATTTCCCCTCTTGTCTTAGAAAACAGAAGCTTATAGTTTCAGCTTTAGTAAGGGAATTTCTACAGCTTTCGAGTTGCAGAACTTCATAGTTGGAAGGAATTTCCTTGGCTATCCAGTCTAATCCATATAGGGGATGAAAGATCCTCTTTTCAACACTACAAAAAAGTACCCCCTTTGCCTTTGATTGAAGACCTCAACAAAGGGGAATCCTTTAGAATAGACACTTCTGCTTTGTAAAGGACAAAGAGAAGGAAGGAAACATATTACACATTTATTATATGCCAGGCACCATAGTAAATCCTTTGTAAATATCTCAACAACATTGAGACGTAAGTGCTATTATTATCTCCATCTTCTTGAGGAAACAGGTAATGTCACGCAGCTATTTAATATCCGAACACATTTGAACTTAGGTCTTCATGGCTGAAGTAATAAACCTCTACCCACTGTACCATGTAGCTACCTCTTGCACTAATTGTTTTAAAAATCTTATATTAAACCAAAATATGCCTCCCTACAAAGTCAACCCATTTACTGATTTTAGTTCTCTTCATTGAGACCAAGCAGAAGAAAATCAAATACTTCCATAGATCAGTCCTATAAACACAGGACTATCATTCCCACACAAACACCCTTTTCCCCATCTTCAAATCTTATTTTATTCATGGTAGAAGTGGATTGGGCAAGGAAAATTATACTTGTCCATTTGTGAATTTCCTCTTACATTTTGACTTCTATCCTCCCTTTCTCCTTTTCATCATCCTCTTCTTTAGGGGATGGAGAGCTCTATAGGTGATTGTCTATGAGTTGATTTTGCTTAGGGAGATGTGGACCAGAATTCACCCTCTCCCACTAGAGTTTCAGCCAGAAAGTTCTTAACATCACCAGACTACATCCAACATTATGACTTGGGGTTACGAATAGAGGAAGTAACAAGAATCCAGATCTGTGTTTGATGATGGTCAGATATTTCCTCTGCATACAGATAAGCATAGCCTCATTAAATATTATCATGTTTCAAAAACCTAGTCTTCCATTGTGATTGTGTTGTTACTCTCTTCAGTCTAGCTACCCCTGAGCCCCATTTTGATGAGCATATGAGTTCTGAAAAAAAATTGTTACTATCATTCTTGCTGGTGATGAGAATGGTTTTCAAACAACAGATTTATATATATATATAAGTCTTAGCTGAGAACTTGCACAGGATCTATAAACTTTTGAGGACCAGGGGCTAAATTCATACCAATATATGAGGCTTTAGAGAAGGATTTCACTAGAGTAGATACAAAGCAAAATCTAATTAATTACTTCAAAACATAAAGTAATATTATAATTGACCACATAATACAGGAACAAGACCCCTGGTCTGGAGCTCAAAAGACCCAAGTTCTAATCTCTACTCTGATGACACTATATAGTGGAACAATTTTTACCTTGGCTTTCCTATTAGTAAGATATCATCTTGGATTATAGAGATAGTATTATATAGTAGAATGATTGCTGGCTATGGAACCAAAGGATCAGGTTCTAATCCAAGCTCTTACTACATCTGTGGCTTCACTGAGACTTATTTTCCTCAAATAAAAAATAAAGAATTGGAACAGTGATTCCCAAAGTGGGTGCCACTGCCCCCTGGTGGGTGCTGCAGTGATCACCAGAGGAGTGGTGATGGCCACAGGTGTATTTATCTTTCCTATTAATTGCTATTAAAATAAAAAAAATTAATTTCCAGGGGGCTAAGTAATATTTTTTCTGGAAAGGGGGCAGTAGGCCAAAAAGTTTGGGAGCCACTGGATTAGATGAACTCAAAGTTCCTTTCTAACTCCTGTAAGGATGAGATACCCCTTAGACTCTTTCATCTCCCCTCTATCAAACATTCGGGTACTGGCTCTTATTATTACACTCCCATTTTATGATTTTTATCATTTTATGACTAAATATGAAGTCCCTTCTAGAATTAAAAGCATGATAATAGGTTCATATTTTGAATTTTTTATTACTGTGATAGCATTCTCATTTAAATCTGCTTTAAAACTTGGCTCATTTTTATGTTTAAAGATTACTTATAGATAAATTGTTGTCTTTCTGTTTCTCTCCCTAGCTCATTGCCAGTAGAAGTGTTTCCAAAGCAGGATGGTGAAGGTTGGAATCAACGGATTTGGCCGAATCGGGCGCCTAGTAGCCAGGGTTGCATTTACAACAAACAAAGTGGAAATTGTAGCAATTAATGATCCTTTCCTTGATGTAAACTGTATGGCTTACTTACTCAAGTTTGATTCCACACATGGCAAATTTGCTGGCACTGTCAAACCTGAAAATGAGAAGCTCAATGTAAATGGAAAATCTATTACTATTTACCAGGAAAAGGATCCTGCCAATATAAAATGGTCAACTGCTGGAGCTGATTATGTCTTAGAATCTACGGGTGCCTTTACTACCATGGAGAAAGCTGGGGCTCATCTGAAGGGGGGCTGCAAACGAGTCATCATTTCTGCCCCCTCAGATGATGCCCCTATGTATGTGATGGGAGTAAACCATGAGACTTATAATAATTCCCATAAAATAGTTAGTAATGCTTCCTGTACCACCAACTGTTTGGCCCCTATAGCCAAGGTCCTCCATGAGAACTTTGGCATCGTGGAAGGACTCATGACTACCATCCATGCCATAACTGCTACCCAGAAGACCGTAGATGGCCCTTCTGGCAAAATGTGGCGGGACGGCCGAGGAGCTGGCCAGAACATCATTCCCGCTTCCACAGGGGCTGCTAAGGCTGTGGGCAAAGTCCTCCCTGAACTCAATGGCAAACTCACTGGCATGGCCTTCCGAGTTCCTGTTCCCAATGTGTCAGTTGTAGATCTGACCTGCCGCCTGGATAAACCTGCCAAATATGAAGACATCAAGAGGGTGATGAGAAATGCATCAGAGGGATATCTGAAGGGTATCCTGGGCTATACGGAAGAACAAGTTGTGTCCACTGATTTCATTGGGGACCCTAATTCTTCCACTTTTGATGCTGAGGCTGGTATAGCCCTCAATGACTATTTTGTTAAAATCATTTCCTGGTACGATAATGAATTTGGTTATAGTAACCGTCTGATAGATCTCATGGCCTATATGTCCACCAAGGAATAAGACAACAAAGCTGTGGATCTTTAAGAGAAAATTAGTGCCCTGCAGCCTAGGTGTCCCTAGACCTAGTTTACTTCTCTAGAACTAATGTTCTCAGTCCAAGGCAGTCATGCCCCCCATGTTAATAGAGGGGAGAAAGTAATGAGTCCTGTACACTCTAACATCAATAAAGTCAGCGCTGTACCCAAATGGAAAAAAAATTGTTCTGTCCAGAGAGGGCTCTAGATGAAACTGTGTCAAGGGGGATATGGGTGGAAGCAATGTTCATTTCCTCTTTCCCCTTTCTTAGTGTCTTAAGCCTCTTTTCCACCAAGTTATTAAAATGTCTTCTTTTCCTTGAATGTTTTCTCCCCACTCACCCTCTTTTCTAACATAAATATTTGTTTCAGGTACTTTTTTTTTTGCATTGGGTCCTAAATACTAGCTTGGTTCAACCTGGATCAGCATCATAGCCAAAAGGGATGAATGAAACACTCACTTGGGACATTTTAGGCATTCTTCTTGAGTCAGCTTCTTAGGGGAGATGGGTTAATTAATGACTCAGCATGCATTGTGCTATATTGGGCACTGGAATAAAAGAGAAAAATAAATAGTTCTTGTTGACAAGGAGCTTATAGTCTATCAGAGGAAATAATATTAGACAAAAATACAAAATATGCAAAATAATTATGAAGTAGAATTGTTAGAAAGAAGGCACTAGTAACTGGAGGTTCAGGACTTCCCCATTTCATTGATTGCATACCTTCATATGCTGTCAAGCTAATAAATGGTTCTAGTTATGACTCACAATCCCTTTTATGAATCATTTCTGAGATGGTCTGGATCTACAATATACAACATGATCTTTGAAAAAGAGTATCAATTTATAAAAATAGTGGGTATTTCTAATTGTTTTGAAGTAGAGAGGAAGGTTTAGAGAGGTAGCTTTAAAGCCAAGAACGCTTGGGTTCAAGTCTTGCCTTTGTGACATATTTATTGGACCTAGAAAAGTCACTTCAGTGTTCTAGGCAATTAGTTTCACTTAATTACAGAGGAGATGGCCAATCTGAATCGGGAAAGGGAAATGATTCTTCTCAAAGTTCTCTGTACCAATGAAATCATATGTCTAGTGGCTATTTCTAGACCTATATTCAATTGTTAAGGGAGCCCTGACTTCTTGTTAAATTCTAACTAAAAGCATATATATATATATATATATGCAAGAACCTTCCCTGATCCTTCTTAGTTCTGTTGGCTTCCTTTTGTAAATTATTTCCTATTTATTCTGTATGCAGCTTATTTGGTCAATATTTGTTTGCCTATATCTCTCTTCTCCCATTAGATTGTAAACTTTTTAAGGATGGGGACTATCTTTTCCCTCTCTTTGTATGCCAGTACTTAGCACAGTACCCAACATATAATAGTTGTTCAGTGAAAGTTTATTGGTTGATTATTTTCAACAACCTTCATTTTATAAAGGAGGAAAGTGAGGCCCCAAAGCTAGTGATCTGTGGAAGGCTATTAGAGGAGGTCCTTTCATCTCTCTCTAAAACTGACATTCAGAGGAAGACAAAATCCCTGAGTCTTATAGACAATTAGAGCCAAAATGGACCTTAGAGGTCACCTTGGGTAACTCCCTCATTTTACAAAGAATGAAACAGGTTAGTACCATGATATATAGACTGAAACCAAAGTTTCCTGAATTCTAAACCTATAATCTTCCATCCAAGTGGTTGAGATGTGGCCTCTCTCAGGAATATAGGACCTTCTAGGGTAGCTGCCCCTGATTTTAAACCCTACAGTGTTGGTGAACCTTTTTGAGTTTGAGTGCCCAGAGGGCAAATTCAAGCTGTCTTTGAGCCCCAGCATTGCCAGAGAGAGCTAAGCGAGGAAGTGCTTGCTTTGGGAAGCTGGACAGAGGATTGGGGCATGAAAAAAATTATCCTCAGGTGTTAGGAAGAGGGGAACAGAGCAGCTCCCCAAGTGCTGGCTCTGCACGTGCGCCATATCTTTGATGACAACCATAACCAAGTTGATAGTCAAAGGGAGGAGGGAGTGTAGTAAGAGAGGGCTGAAGCTCCATTCTTTTCTGGTTCTTCGTTCATCCTAACCTTTCCATGGGAACAGTCTGTGCATTTTGAGAGGGCAAAGATACCAGTGAAAGGACAAGTCATTGGAAGTTTGGAAAGAGAAGAATCTCAGGAAATACTACGGGTTCAGGCGCTAGCTCCTTTACCTGCTTTGTCTTATCCAAAGTGCCACTGTTCTCTCCACCTCCAAATGCGCGTGTGGCACACACACACACACACACACACACACACACACACACACACACACACCCCTCTTTGAACCAATTAGTGGTCACAATTTGGCACTTTGGGATCTTTAGTTAGTCCCTTTGGTCCCCAAGATTTTCAGTCTACTTGGCTGAAAGGACAGGAGGTAAAGTGGACCTTGAGGGCCATGACTGCTGTACTGAAAGAACTGGCTCTTTTGACCAGGATTCCTGAGCCCTCCGCCTCCTTCTCCCAATCCCAAGTCAATGCTAGAGTTTTATCACACCAATTCCAGCCTCTGTCCTCACTATCCCATCTCCAAAATCCAAGATACAATTAAATCTACCATTCCCAGTACTGTCCCAACCCATGCATACCGCCTAGTTACTGTTTATCCAATGTGTCCTCTTGTAATGAATATTTTACTTGCTTTCCAAAATTACTGTTTTACATATTAATATATATTTATATATAACTATAATATATATTTCACTTACTTCCAAAAAAGATTCTGAGTTAAGAGTAAGCAATACATACTTATTTCATTCTTTAGAATTTGCTTTATACCTGGCTCAATAATAAATTTAATGGGTTATAATAATATTATATTTAGCAATAGTTTCATGTATTCAAGGCAGCTTGTTGGAGTAATACTTAGAGAGTTAGACCTAGCCTGGATTCAAATCATGTATCAGAAATTTATTTATGGGTAAGTCATTTAATCACTCTCTACTTCAGTTTCTTCATCAATAAAGTGAGGATGATAATGTGCCTATTTTGCAGGGTAGGTATGATGATAAAATGAGAAAATATTTATAAAAATCTTTATAAACTTTAAATGTATATGTATATTTGTATATATATATACATATATATTTATTAAGGATAATTATTGGAAACATTTAAATTCCATCAATCATGATCATGGGTGAAGACTCAAACTATATATCACCCCCTGATGTGATAAAGAGACTACAGGACTTAGAAGTCCACAGCAACCTAGATTGAAGTCACATCTTTGACATTTCAAAGCTGTGTGACTCTTAGAGAGACATTTTTCATCTCTGAGCCAATGACTGCCTCCATTGATACTGCCAATATCTTGCTTGTACCTAGGTTTTTTTATGCTCTCTTCTTTATCAGTCTGAATTCCCTGACAGCAAAAACTTCTTTCTTCCCTCTATCTTCACAGGAGAAATCCTTAGCTAGTAACCATCCAAGTCAGTAGACATACGGATTTGAATAAATAAATGGTGGCAATCTGTCATGAGCGTGAGAGAGAAGGAAAGAAGGAGAGAGAAATAGCCTTCCTTCTACTGTTAGCCAGAGTTATCACTAGCCATTTTTTCACATGCAAAAAATGTTTAAGAGATATTCTATTCAGGGTGGCTCATGAGGAGGAAGAGTACTCTGGGAGGACCCTAATGAGATAGAGCCAGAGCCAGGGAGGGCAGGAAGTATTTGTCAAGATGCTGCCTTTGGCACCCCTCCGTATTCTCCACAAGAAAATCACATTTTGCTTGCATCTTAGTTGTAGCCCTACTAATGGCTAATTCCAAAGGCAATCTGATTGTCCCTCTGCAATGAACTCATGGGTCAAGATAGGTAAAATGTTGGAAGAACTGGGGATGGAGCTGATTCTGATTTCTCACTGACAACAATGAGCCACCTGGTATCATAAATCCAATAGAAATAATGGCATGAAACAGTCGCCCTACACATACAGTTCTGTCTAATGAATTAAAAGAATTTCCATACTGAGTCCAAACACTTTGGCAGGGCTAGCCGTACTCAAATTGGGTAAAATGTGGCCTTTTAGTTATTTATTCACATCTCATTCAAGAGTCAAAAATATTCAGTTTAACGATAGCGAGTGGGGGCCCAAATTAGACTCATATTGTGCAATAAGCCAAGAATAAATCAGTGCATAAACTTGCTCAATTCCTGGCAAATGTTTTCACATCAGCATCATATTATTCCTTTTCATTTTGTCTTAAATGACTTCAGATTTTCCTTTTGGTAGCTTGCTTGGAGAAATTTAAAAAAAAAAAGGAACAGAATTAATGTGGCTGCATTAGTTAAAACTTAATTGTGAAATGACATCTTTAAGTACACATATTAAAATAGTATTAAAAATAACAATAGCTCCCATTCCTATAACCTTTTACAGTTCAAAAGAAGGCTATCTTTACTGCAGTCCTCTGAGATGCGCTGGTCCAGTATTCTTGACCCTATTTTATAGATGAAGAAGCCAAGCTCAGAGGGGCGAATTCTACAAAGAGAATTTCTCTGCGATCATGTATCTAGTACAAATGCAGGCAAGCCTTTGGCCTCTCTTTAGAGGGCAAACCTCTCCATCTTGGGGTATTTAGAGCTGGAAGGATCATAGGATCTTAGATTTTGAATTAAAAGCTTTAAAAGCTGTCTAGCCCAACCCACTCTGTGGAAGTCTTAACATTTTTGCATCATTGACCCTTTGGCAATCTCAGTCTTATGAAATCTATAGATTGGTTTTCAAAATAATTATTTTAAATGAACTATATATATATATACATATATACACATATATATTTATATATACCTACATATATTTATAATTCTATATAAGGGAAACATTTATATTTTATTATAAAATATTTTTAAAAATAAAAGATCCTAGATTCTAGATCAAGTACTCCTGAATGATACAGATGAGGCAAACTGAGGCATACTTAGATTAATAATAAATATGTTACTCTAATGATAACATAATAATAATAACATGTAATATAATGATAATGTATTATATAATAACATGTTAATAATACATTGTTTTAATAACATGGTGTATTAATAATATGTAATATAATAATAATGTACTCTAATAATAAATATTGTCAAAGCCTTCTATCTAATCCAATCCAATAAACATTTGTTAAGCCCCTACTATGTGTTGAGCACTCTACTAAGCACTGGTGAAACAATGAAAAGAAAGACTGTCCCTGACCTCAAGGAGCTTAAATTATGAAGGTGGAAACTACACACAAAAGGAGACCGACAAGCCAGGGATGCAGGGTGAGGGGGAAGACACCAAGGAAACTTGGTACAGGGTGTAAGGTTAAAAATTAATATCCACTACTCCAAGTATTATATTTTATAAGATTTATTAATAATAACTTGAAGTGAAGGAAAGTGACAGCTTGAACAAAGAGTAGCTGCCTGGACTAAGAAAAGTGGGAGGAGAGAGAGAGAAAAAGAGAGAGAGAGAGAGAGAGAGAGAGAGAGAGAGAGAGAGAGAGAGAGAGGAGTTACAGAACCTTTTATCATCAAAACGTAAGAACACAACTGTAGGGACAAAAGAGGATTCTGGGAAATAAAGTCTAAGGGTACAGAATTCTTTTTACACAATGTGGATCTTGTTCCATGGAGATGAAATCAGATGGAGCAGCTTCTAACGAAATACGAGGGAGATGAGTCCAATTTCTGCCTTCTAGGAAAAAAGGCATTGAGAGGAATTTGGTATTCTACCCTCTAACCTTTCAGTCGGAGGGAGAGGAAGCTGAATAATGTGGAGTCAATCAAGACTTGAGTTGGCAGGATAGTGGTGAATCTAGAAGTGATAAGCTGAACAGGGGAGGGGTACCTTTTTCCAAGGAGTTTTAATCAAACAATGTAAGAAATGTAAAGTGAAGAATTCAAAGTCACCTCCAAAATGTAATGAGGTACCAGAGATGACTTGAGTGGATATATTTTGAAAAAAGCTAAGAAAAAAACTTCATTTGTGAATAACATACAAAAATTCATTTTTAAAAAGTAAGTGATTGCCCATTTCACTCCATTTGATTCATTTTCTAAGTAAAATTACAAAGATCTTGGATAGATTCATAATGAATGATCAGAATATTTATAAATATTTATAAAAGAACAACAATGTTTTAAGTGGCTTATTGAGATCATTGCGTCCAGCCACTTCATTTGTGGATGATGAAGCTATGGCAAAGGGACTTGCCCTATTTCATCTAAGAAGTAAGAAAAAGAACCAAGAGTCTTATCTCGACACTATATCCAAGCCCAGTTGTTCTTCCCATTTTATCACACTGCCTCCACATTCTTATCATTATGTGAGACAGTACAGAAAACTATTATTTCAATTTCATAATTGATTTTAAAAATCCACATTTGGGGACTTACCCTGGAAACTTCTTACATACCATTTCTCTCATTCCTAAGAGAATTTCATTTTACCCAGTTTGTATTTGACCCTATCCAACAAGATTTATTATTAGAAATATCCAAAGAATCTTGTCATAACATTGGAATACTGAAAACAGTCCCACATGTCTTCTTAGGATAAAGTTAGAGTAAAGTACAAATATGTCTCCCTTTCCACCTACTGCAGAATTTGGGAAATGTGTCTGTCTCCTGTGGCATAGTCAACAATGACTTACCAGGTCTAAGAAGAAAATATTTACTTAAGTCATAGCAGATGATACATTTTTCAGTTGCCCACATAGAAAAAAAGTCTTGTCATCTTAATCAGAATCTATGGGTATTGCTCATTACAGAGTAATTATGAGATTTTAGAAGTGGGTGAGATCATGTAGTCTGAAGTCTCTTTGTTTTCAGAGAAGAATATTTTATAATTCTCTCTATATTAAGTGCTTAGTGCATGCACAAGCTATGTAAGGAGCTCAGTGAGACATAAAATTTTATATAGACTTTTTGATGCTTCAGTGGACAGTAGTCTGGACCCATCAGGAAGACAAGTTCAAAACCAACTTCAGACAATCATTAGCAAGTCACTTAACCTTCACCTACTACCTCTATTATACAGAAACAGTAATACTTAGACCAAATCACTCATGGGTGTAAAAACACTTAGAGAATGTTCCTTCTAACACCACTTGACAAAGTGAGACTATAGAAGAAGATGCATCTAGTTCAGTAGTCTTAATTTCTTTATAGTAATTTTTTTTCAGCATGTCCTCATACCATAGTTCAAGGAACATTGAACTCTGGATTAAATACATGTTTTCTTTCTTAAAAAGACATAAATTCCATAAGAGCAGGGGCAGTTTTGATGTCTCATTATTTTTTCTGTATCCTCTTTGCATAGTAGAGTATTTGGCACATATTAAAGAGCTTGATAAATATTTCCTGATTTAATAATTGATTGCTCAGGAGACTTAGGTTACTGTCTTTTCTCTACCACTAACTAGCTACACTAACTAACTATGTGACCTTTGGTAAGTTATTTACCTCTTTATACCTTTGTCTCTTCAGTTCTGTTAATTCTATTAAATCTCTTAATTAACCTCCAGGATTTATCAAAAGATGTAAGGATTCTGGTTCATATTTTTGCTCTGGAAAAATACCCATTCATTTCTTTTTTTCTAGAAGGTATATAAATTTGACTGGTATAGTGCATTATTGTATTGGGGTAAGGCTGATCACATGCAAACAAATCAACTCTGATACTTGTATTTCTAATGTAAAATTCATCCCGTGCTTACACCCCACTGCTCTGCCTGCCGATGCCATTCATGTGGAAAGTAAAAAATGATAAGACTATATCACCATCACATATATTCTCTATTCTACCTTTACTTCTCAGTGGTTTTCAACACATCGATTTGAATAGGTCCAGTATGGTTCACAAGAAATTAAATATAGTACAATAGAGAGACTGACTTAAAAAGGAGATCTAAGTGTAAGTCTTACCTGTGACACATATTGATTTTGTGATCCTGGGCAAGTCAGTTAAATTTTCAATGCCCCAAAACATACTCAAGATTTTAATCTCAAGAAAAGTCACTCTCTGCAGGAGACCTTTTCCAATTTCTTCCAGTAACTAGAATGTTCCTTTCTATGGCTCCTTTCCATCCACTGCCATCTCTGTTCTGTATTAAATTGTCTATAATCTCCACCATTTGAATATAATTTCCTTAAAGTTGGTGACTATTTTTGCTTTCTGTTGTACCTCCAGCCCATAGCAAAATTCAGGCCCAGAGTAAGGGCTTAATATACATTGATCAATTGATTAATATCATCAATAATCCTGTTTGATGATGATATTCACAGATCAAAGATGATATCACATAAAGTTACTTACCACATACTTCAAATATATTTTGTTCTTTATTTCTAAAATGATCTTGAGGTATCCGATTGTTAGGTGAAAGGCATTATATGGAACCAGACTGAAATATTTAACTAAAGAGTGATGGAAGCAAAAGGTATCTGAGATATCATCTAGTCCTAGACTTTCTCCTTACAGGAAAGGAAACAAAAGCACATAGAGGGATGGAATTTTTTGTTCAAGTTTCTCTAATAGAGGTCTCATTTCTTAAATCTACAAAGAACTGAGTTAAATTAATAAAAAATATAATTTATTCTCCAATTGATAAGAGGTCAAAGCATATGAACAGACAATTTATAGTTGAAGGAATCAAAACCATCTATAGTCATATGAAGAAATGTTCTAAGTCAATCTTGACAAGAAAAATATAAATTTAAACAACTCTGAAGTACCATATCACATCTTTCAGAAAGACCAATATGAAAAAAAAGATAAATATTGGAGGGGATATGGGGAAATTGAGACACTACTAATGCACTATTAGTAAAGTTGTGATGTGAGTCAAACCTGGAGAGCAATCTGGAACTATGCTCAAAGGGTTCTAAAACTGTGTATAACCTTTGATCCAGCAATGCCACTATTAGTTTGTATCCCAAAGAGATAAAAAAGGTGAAGTAAAGATCCATTTGTATAAAAATACTTATTGCAGCTCTTTTTGTGATGGCAAAAACATGGAAATTGAGGGGTTGTCCATCAATTAGGGAATGGCTGAACAAGTTGTCTATGATTGTGATGGAATACTGTATGTAATAACAAGCAAAATTATTTAGGGAAAAATCTGGAAAAATTTACTTGAACTGATGCAAAGTAAGCGAATTGAATCAGAAGAACATTGGACCCAATGACAGCAATACTTTTTGATGAACAGCTGTGAACGACCTAGTTATTCTCAGCAATGCAAAGATCCAAGATAGTCACAGATACTCTTTTTTTTAACCCTTACCTTCTGTCTTAGAGTCAATACTGTGTATTGGTTCCAAGGCAGAAGAGTGGTAAGGGTGGGCAATGGGGGTCAAGTGACTTGCCCAGGGTCACCCAGCTGGGAAGTGTCTGAGGTCGTATTTGAACCTACGACCTCCTGTCTCTAGACCTGGCTCTCAATCCACCGAGCTACCCAGCTGCCCCCAATCACAGATACTCTTGATGAAAAATGTTATCTGCCTTCTGAGAAAGAATTGATGGAGTCAGGATGTAGACTGAAATATGTTATATTTCACCTTTTTCTTTAATTTGAGATTTTCCACAGAAAATGACTAACATGGAAAAATGTTTTATATGTTTTCACATGTAAAATCTATAACAGATTTCTTATCATCTTGGGGGATAGGAACATAGTGGGGTAAAGTAGGTAGGGTAAGAAGGAGGGAGAGAATTTGAAACTCAATTTTTAAAAAATTAATGTTAAAATTATTTTACATATAATTGGGAGGAAATATATATCATAAAAATTAAACTCTCAAAAATTGAATGCTCAAGATCATAGAGTTGTATAGCCTTTACAAGCCCCCTAGATTCAGATCTGGAAGGGACCTTCAAAGTCTAGTCCAACTTCTCACCTTTTATTGATGAGAAATGTGTGGTGAAAGATGATGAAATTCCTTCTCCAATATGACATAGAGAGATAATAGCTAAGTTGTAATTTTGAAAATGGCTCCTCTGCCTTCAAATCTAGCACACTACCCACTCCATCACTCTGTGGTCATAAATGATTTCAGAACACAGGTCTCCTGACAGCCATCCCAAGGTTATTTCCACCTTACCATGGTGCCTTGTGATATAGAGAACAAATGCTGAAAAATCATAGGGGATTTCTTAAATCTTTTCATCTATTGGTAGGAACAACATACCTTTTTAAACTAGCCTGGAACACTAACTCAAAAGATATTCTCAGGATATTTCTACAAAACACAATAACCAAATATTCTTAGAATCATGAGATCTGTGTTCTATGACCAGAATAACTTTAAAAGCTATCTAATTCAACCTCATTAATTTCATAGGTGAGAAAACAGATCCAGATGGTTAAAGTGACCTAATATCATAGATATAAAGATGCAATAGGCTCTAGGGAGCCATTATGGAGAGTCGTCTTCAATTTTACAAGTAAAGAAATAGGCTCAGAGAATGGAAAGAACTTGGTTATACAAATCAGAAGTTATAGAGTTGGGTTTTGAACCAAGTTCCTCTCTCTTGACTACAAATCCAGCAAATTTACTTCCCACTGTACCATTCTGCTTGCCATTGGGGTCAGAATAGATCATTTAATATATAGTGGAAATTCTGGCAGAATAATGCTGTTTTCAAGGAATTCTAAGGCTCCTGGCTGTAATGCACTAAATTTCTTTTATCTATCTTAACATCTGGTTAAAGAACCCCAGTTAAAATTAAATACTTATTGATATCCGAATTGCTTTAAGTGACAGGGGGATAGAATGGGGGGAAGACAAAATGGAATAAAAGCTAGAAAACACCTTCCCTAAATAGTATTCTTTAGGGTTCTTTCAATGTTGCCATTTTAGTGATTGAAAAATCTTTCTGCATCTCTCCTGTTTAGCTATAAAAAGGCTACATTGGCAATAAACATAGATATTGATCTCAGAGAGTGTCAATCCCAATAAGGGGTTTTCTGAACTGCCTAAGGCTTTCTATAAAGGACGTGTGATTTTTGTCAGTCACCAAGAAATTGGCCACTGTGTGATGATTTTTGTTTCTTTTTTGACCACAGTGACCTATGAAACTGATAAAAAAATAAATTTACCCATGGTCTTATGTAGTCAATTTCTGGTTTTTTTTTTGTTTTGTTTTTAGAAATGGAAAAGTAGCAGAGAAAGGAACAGAGGTTAATAAGAATCACACAATTCTTAGTCTGCTTATATATGCTAAATTAGTTGTTGGTGGTTGTTTATTGAGGATTTATCAAAACACACAAACACACATAAAGAATTATATGAGATGAAAAACTTTTTAAGGGATATAATTTCTATGGGAGAGGGAATCCCTACACTGGTAGAGTCATGAAGTCTTCAAAGAATGAAATTATAAATGTAAATAGAAAAATAACTGAAAAACTAACATAAGATTGTATAATGAAGTGGCATATTAATTTTTAATTAGCATGGGAGCAATCAAAGCAGATTCTTGACTACAGACAAAGTTTTATAAGTGTAAACATATGCATGCACGAGTGTATTTTAATTCAGAAAGTTTGTCAACATCTGTTCATCTTTGAGTGCTCACAAGGAATTGGTACCACAGAGTCAATAAATAGAAGAAAACAGTCCTTCCCTATGAGAAGCTTAGAATTAATTGAAAAGAAAGACAAATATAAGCAACCTTCCCATGACCCATTCCTCCCATCCATCACATAAATACACAAAGAGGGGACAGGCAGAAATAGCCATGCACTCATGTTGGGTAGAGAGAATCAATTCAATTTAATTTGACTACATTCAATAAGTATTTTTTTAGTGTCTACCTTCAATCAATCAATATGCATTATTAAGTGTATATTATATCTCAGAAACTGTATTAGTTGTTGGGGGTATACAAAGAAAAGTATTCCCGGACTTGGGCCTTGAAAACATCTCCATCCTCAGAAAAGGAGGCTTCTTGCTTTCATGCTGTTCTGAAACTTTGGCAGAGCTGAAATCATGAAGTAGAAGGAGGCTGGATATGCACTCATTTCTTTCAACAGGGCAAAAACCAGTTCAATTACACATTTTAGAGACAATCAAATATGCAGAGTGACAAAATTATTCCATTTCTTATTTTTCTGATTGAAACAGTAGATAAGATATTCTACTCACCTTTTATTCTGATTTTAGAATCTTTGGCTTTTGTCTAACCTGCATACCCACTTATTCTTCACCCTTGACTGACCTTCTTTTAATTTTCCATGCCCAATTTACTCTATTTATGCCTTTTGCTTTTTCTCACATTATTCAACAAAAGTGGAACAACGTACTGAAAGATTCCCTTACACTATTATTCACTCTTTTACGTGTAATCATTGCATAGACCCTTCCTCACTCCATGAGCTAACTCATTCATCACAAAGTGCCCTTAAATAGGAAACAATTCCTTAATAATAATTCATAACTGTGAATAATTACATCATCACCATTTCTCAAAGTAAATTAATTTAGGGAAAAAATTTTTGTTGGGCCACCTTTCTGATTTACTTAGTAAATACAATTCTTTGCTATATTTTATCTTTCAGTAATAAACCAGTATATTCACTAACTGAAAACCAACTGAATGTTAGGAAGAATATAAGACAAGACAAAGGGTATAATAGTTACAGAGAGGAATTAGTGGGGAAAAAATTGAGATAGAAATGTCACTCTATAACATGCGCACACACACGCACACACAAACAGAGATTAAATAAAAAAGGCAATTCAATGCCTTAATAGTTCAAAAAAAATGTTGAGGCATTGAATTGCCTGTTTTACCCATCACAGCACAAGATGGAAAATTAGAAATTATTTTGTATTACGCTCTTATTTTACAGAAGAAGAAACTGATGATGACGGTAACAAAGTGACTTTTCCAGATTTCTTATACATTACTATCCTTTACATGTGTTACATTTCATCCAAAGTGTCCTGATTACTCTTCCTTATACTTAGTTGACTTTCATCCCTAGAATAAATGAACCACTTCCTCACCTTCACTTCTTAGAATCTCTGGCTTTTCCAAAAATCAGGTCATAAGCCATCATAAATCATATTAATAATAATAACCTGCATATAGAACTTACTATGTGCCAGTCCCTGTGCTAAGCGCTTCACAATTTTATCCCATTTGATTGTCATTTTTCCCCTTCAGAATTTAAATTCCATTAGGGCAAGGATTGTCCATTTCTGTCTTTCAATTCCCGGTACCTAACACAAAGCCTGGCACACAGTAGTTATTTAATCAACATTTATAGATTTCTTAATTGTCCAAAATGTCACAGTATAAGAAACAGTATATTGGAAAAAGCTCTGGACTCGAAGTCGGACATAACCTTATCTTAAACTTTTAGTATCTTCCTAATGCTGTTCCTTTAATATCACAGGAACCCAATAAACTTTTGTTGACCGAATGAGTGGATAAATGAACAACTAGATCATAAGTAGAATGTTAGAACTCAAAGGGCATCAAGTTTTGGGATTTTTTTTTACAAAAATCCTCTTTATGACACACATGATGTATGTCTATCCAGCCTTTGCGTATAGCCTTCAAGTGAAATAAAACCCACTGTCTCATAAGATAACCCATACCACTTCTGCACAGTTTTAAATGATAGGACTTTTTTCCCCTGACATCCAAAATAAATGCGTTCTTCTGAAACTTTCAAACACCGAAAATTTAGTTCTTGCCTTAGGGAACAAACTGAACAATTATAATTCCTTTTTCTATGAGATTGTCCCTTAAATGCCTGAAGAGAGTTATTATGTCTCCCTAATGTTTTCTCTTTTTTTGCCCTAAGCTTTGCTTTAACTTTTATTTGCAAAATGGAGTCCTTTACCAATCTGGCAAAGCCTCTGAAACTTTTCTCACAATAATGTTCTTAAATGCATAAATTAATATACATAAGATCATAGAGGAAACTAATTATATTGAAATAAAGATATATTTTAATCATCCATGTGCAAAGAAAATCTATCCATAGACCCTTTAGAGATCCATGCATCTCATTCTCATTCTGTTCTCACTGTAATCCTTATATGTTGATTCTAGCCCAATATTACTAGCTTTCATCAAATTTGGCAAAATTAAGCCATCAGTCATGATCATTTGTGTATGTGTTCTGATGATCTTTTTGCTGCTACCTAGTAACAAGTCTTCTAGGACCAGAAAACCTGAAAGGATACAGAGCTATTTTTAGCTTTATAATATTACTAACACCAAGGGTAATCCATATTATTCTCCATATCATTGGGAAGACTACTTATGGGGAGAGGGAATTTTCTTTCTCTGTATACTCTCCAGTATGAACAGTGTAATTCTCTAAACATTGCACCCCAAATGAAAGATACAAATAAAGAAAATAATATGGATGGATAACATGACCTAGGTGAAAATGTGTTGGACTTTAGTTTAAACTTGGCATCTGACTGTAATATTTGGCACATCATTTAACTAACTTTCTGAATCTCAATTTCCTTGTATATAAAATGGAGGGTGGGGAAATAACCTTTGATATCTACCTAGCAGGATTTTTGAGAGTCTCAAGTGAGACCATCTATATAATCATGTATAATCAATCAAGTGTTGGTCCCATGGAACTGCAGTAAATTACTTTTGATAAAGAGGATTCCAAAGAGTACCCAAGGATTCTCTGTTTGAAACTATCTGTAGGCTGGAATCTGTAGATATTCAAATAACTTTAGCTTGGAAGATGAATTCTAAACATTTAGTATTAAAGATCATTTTATGGAAAAATTTTCTAAAAAATTTTCTAAAAAATTAAAACAAAAATGAGAGAGCAAAAACATTAATCATGTAACCATGGGAAAATTTTTTCTAAAAAATTTATAAATTTTTTAAAAAAAATCATACTTAACTTACATAGAAAACACATTCTAGGTGAGGCCAAAATCATGTTTAGATTTGGGACGTAATATCCTATGCCTCACGAAAATGGGGAATAATAACTAGTTGCTAGGGTAAATACACACACACACAATCATCTGAGAAGCAAATCTTGTGAAGAAAGGACCATCATCTATCCCTGTTCATTGCCACCCAACTTCCAACAATGGGGCAGAAAAGCAAAATCTAGCTGAAATGGCACAGCATCTTAAGGGGAAATCAGGAGATAGTTTGTGTCAGTCAAATCAAAACACCAATATTATCAACTTGATCCAGAACTCTTCTGGGACCAGATGGACGGTTCAATACCCTGAATCCTAGAGCCTTGGGAAGAATGATGCTTCTAGCCTAGCATCCACAATCATCATACTGAGAAGCATCACTAATGGAGACATAGCCTGGCACCCATCCTGCAGGTTCTGCACCCACAACTATTGAAGATCCAGAAAAGAAATGTCTTTCAACCAAATTTCTTGAAACTGTGAAATGCTTCAACATTAGAAGCTGTTGCATTTGTATTCATAGATATGACAATAAAAACAATGCATTACCATCTGTTTTGCGAGTGCACCCTGAGGATCATAGGACCCTTTTATCTATTTGATTTGCAACTAGAAACTTCCATATTTGCTGTCTCTTTTATTATAATGGGAACTTCTTACAAGCAGGGATTACTTTTTCCTTTATAATAATAAATACTTTGTCTCTCATTCACTCATATCCTAGACTATTTTTTGAACCAAGTGATAGACTCAACAATGAAACGAGCCACTATTAGTAATAGATAGAAATTAATGTATTTTTTTCATCTAATAACATCTGTTATAAAACATCCAGCTAAGGACTTTCTGATTAGACACACACATGCACACACACACACTCACTCACAAATATAAATATACATACATATACATGAATTTACACCCCAAAATATATATTTTCATCATTATTATCACTTTTACTACTATTGTTATTCAGGCTACATAGAGTACAAAATACTATCCTAATTTTTTTAGGTCATAAACTCAAAATCTTAAGCCAACCTTTAAAGAAGTTATGACCCATACTGATGAGGTATATGCAAACATTTACTAACTTCAAAATATTTAATAACTGGGACAATGAATCTTCTGACAATACACACACTAATTTTGTTAAGAGACATACATATCTGTCAAGTAAGCCACAGGAGACAAGGGGAAAAAGAAAAAAAATTGTCAAGCTGAAAAAAAAAATGATGAAAGATGAATTAAAATCTGTATAGGGCAATAATAAATTTGATTCCTATTGTAGCCTACCCTTCCAGGCTTTTGTGAATGTGTCAGTATTTTACAATAAGTAGCAAATCATTAATAATTTTTTATGTTCTTCAAAAGAATGCTATCTGCTTTTCTCATTGTTGATGGAGATAACATACACAATTTTACAAGAACATGAATAAATTAGATGGCCCAGGACTATAAATATAAAGTAAGAATTTTCTAACTTTGGTTGAATCATGTAGATATACAAGTGAAAGGAGAGAACCAGGTGACTTTATTAGTTCTTAGGCAATGCTCACTTCACTTGCTTCATCCTCATCCTTTAGCCATTTTGTCTCCCAGCCAGCATCCCTCACCCTGGAGATGCCTCTTCTGGTGATGAGGACTAGACCCAGGCTACCATTTTAAGCAGTACACAGGTCGTATTCACTTCACCATTCCTTCTACTCTTTACTCTTGATTTTTTTCACATAGACTCCAGTAGCCTTATCCCCATGCAGGTACTATTTTCTATCCCCTTTCTGACTCCTTTGTATATGTTATCTTTCTCTGTTTTTATATAACTTCCTTGAGGGTAAGGTTTGAATTTTATTTTTGTTTTGCTTATTTTTTTAGCATTTTATATTAGCACTCAACAAAGTTTCTGACACAGTAATCACCTAATAAACTATTCTACTTAGCTATCTACTAGGAAATCATACAAATACAATGGCAGTGAATCATTTTCAACTTTAACTTTGGCCAAATTACATTAGCAATTTTCAAAACTAAAGACCATGAATGATCAGATATGTAAGCAACCTTATATCATGGGATGTCTTAATGAAGGGACCTTTGAACATAGAAGCTTAGAAAAAAAATTAAATAATTACTTATCCAGTATTGTGTCAAGAGATTTCTTGTTCATTTTCTGTTTATACTAGAATTTTTCAAGTTCCTTTCAAACTTGAGATTTTGTGAATCAGAATTGGAAAAGATTTTAGAGATTTTTTTAGATCAACCCCTTCATTTTTCACATAAGAAAATTGTGTCATGGTTATAACAGATTTGTCTTAGATCATCCAAAAAACTCCAAACACAACCTGGATCAACACCTAGGCATTTTGATTCCTAGACCTTGACTCTCAAAAAAATCATGTCCCTGAATTTGAAAATTCCAATGAAAAAGAAGTCAGGGCTTCCAAACTGGTGATTGCCAGTCCTACCCTATGGTGATTCTTATGGAAATGATACATCTTTTGATGAAGGTCAAAATCATGGTCTCATTTTGTTCAGTGCTATCCTTGTCTCCCTTGGTGAAGAAGCATGATCTAACATCCCAAGATATCTTATTCTTGATTAAAGCTTTTTTAATATAAAAATATATCCTGTCTCTCTGTGGACTCAAAAATAGGAGGCTTGAGTACCATTCATCTAGCATCCCCTGTTAGCAGAATAGCTTACCAGAAATCTGTAGAAGTAATTGTTTTAATCTGTTCTCTCCAAATTTCATCTCAGAGGAGTAACAGTGAGATTCTTTTCTTAAACTTATTTGGATATCTTGATTTATATTATGCTTTTTTCCCAGAAGGGTTTAAAGCCCAGTCACATAGTCTAATGTTCTTTATGCCCAAAGAGAAAAGAATTATAGCATTATAGATTTTTTAGCTTGATGACACCTAAAATATCTAGTCCAATGCCCTCATTTTTACATTTTTAGAACTGAAGCCCACATATGTTAAATGATTTATCCAAGGTCACAAAGCTATTAAGTGATAAAACTAGGTTTCTAATTTAGGGCTCTGACAATAAATTCTATTTTTTCCCCTGCTACACTAAATTTTTTCTTCTAACTGAAAAAAAAATAATAATGAGGAAAGCCTAATTTCTTTCCTTCATTTGGTGACTTCAATAGCTACCTTCTCCTGAGTAGTTTCAATGTCTAAAGCAGTGACTCCCAAAGTGGGCGCCACTGCCCCCTGGTGGGTGCTGCAGTGATCCAGGAGGGTGGTGATGGCCACAGGTGTATTTATCTTTCCTATTAATTGCTATTAAAATTTAAAAAAAAATTAATTTCCAGAGGGCTAAGTAATATTTTTTTTTTCTGGAAAGGGGGCGGTAGGCCAAAAAAGTTTGGGAACCAATGGTCTAAAGGTATTTCAAATGGCAGAGATGTGATCTGAAATATTATTATTGTAAATAAGAAATTGGTTAAGGGAACTTTTTGAGGGAATAGGGGTGGATACGAGTTAAAAGACAACAACAAAATGGGAAGGTATGTTTACATCAAGATGTTCACTACATCATCTGAGTGAGATTTCCCTCTGTCTGATATATATGGCAACCCATCTATAGCCAATGCCCTAGGGAGCCATTCTAGCAACATAAGGGTTAAAAGACTCCTCCAGAGTAACACAGCTAATATGGATCAGAAGCAACATTTGAACCAGTCTTCTTGACTCCACATTCAGCATTTTAATGAGTATACCATACTGCCTACCCTCTGTAGTGGTATAATAATAAACTAAGATATGACGAATCCAGATACTAAAATTGTAGACCCTCAAATTATCCTTGAGAATTCAGCAAACTTTATTAGAACTATAGTATTTTATATATGAAACCATTGTCTATAATTGCCCAGTCAAAACATATATCCATTAAAATATTTTTAAAAAGTTTTCATCATACAGAATATGCATAATTTCCAAACTATATGAAATAAAAAGGTTGAAGTAAAAAAAGCCTAACAATTGAATTCCAAGTGATGTGGAAAAAGGATGAGGCATATGCCATCCCCACCCTCCTATTATAGGAACCTTCCAGAAAATGTTTTCAATGAGTCTTCATGAAATGAGCTCATATCTATATACTTTTATTCAATTATAAAAAAGAATTTATTTTATTTTATATTAATTATTTTATCTACCTCTGTGATATTCCACTGATGATTAAATATGAATGAATAATAGAAAAGTGATTTGTCCCAGTACCACTCTATCTGACCACCATTGAAATCAATTAATCAAAACAAGATAATAATAATTATTATTATAATAATAGCTCCCACTTATAAACAGTGCATTTTCCTTGCAACTATTCTGTGCAGAATGTAGTCTAAGTATTATTTATACATTTTATAGATGGAAAAAAACTGAGGTTCCTAATTATTTGAAAAAAAGAATTTTTCCAATATATGTAATTTGGAGGCCTTTATAATTAAATGATGGATTCAGAACAATAGTATCAGTTTATGAAATGTTCACTGTATAGTTTTAAGACATAATCAGATTTCTTAAGACAGTGTCTTCTCCACTCTATGGTTATTACTCTAGTTCTGGCCTTAGAATCATCCAGCAAGGGGTTCTTCACCTTTTGTATCTCAAGGACTCCTTTGACAGGCTAGTAAAGTCATTGGATGGGCCTCTTCTCAAATGCTTTTAAATGTAAAAAAAAAAAAATACATAGGGTTATAGTGGAAACCAAATATATTGAAATACAGTTACGAGAACTTTTTTTCAATAGTTCATGAACTCTAAGTTATGAACTATTGTGAGGATATCCCAATTTATCTCCTAGATTTCAGACTCTCCCCTTTAGGATCCATTTCCTAGGCAAGTGTCAAAATAATCTTTTTAAAGCACAACTGTGATGATGTCATTCTCCCACTTAACAATTTCTTATGGTTCTCTACTGTGCTTGAGATAAAATAAAAATGCATCAGGTTGGCTTGTAAAGACATTCAGAGTTTGGGTCTTAGATGCCTTCTCCAAACTAATTTAACAAAAATCCATTTCTCTTAATTAGGAAGTATCTGAGGCCATATTTAAACCCAGGGCCTCCCATCTTCATCCATTGATCCACCCAGCTGTCCCACCTATTAGTTCCTTTATTATGCTTTTTCTGCTTCTCTTTCACTCTGATTGTTATTGTTCTATTCCTTTTGAAATTACTTTGTTTTTCTTGGAATATTCATTGGATTTATTATCTGTACTCATGTTGTAAAACACCAGCTCTAGTCCCCCTATTTCCACCACATCTCTATCCAGTGAGACCTCTAAGAATAGGAAATGTTGTTGTCTTTGTGTTAAATTTAAACATTAGATTTAAAATTAGAAATCTATTCCAGCCATTCCATTTTTATAGCTCAGGAAGAGAGGAGAGATTATTTTCAGGAAGAGAGGAGAGATTGTTTGCCTAAGATCATATAGCAAGCGACAAGTCTTGGATTCAAACCTGAGAATGATGATTCCAAATACAGGACTCTTCTTACTATACCACCCATTCTCTCTCACACCATGCTCTATTCTAGGCTGTATTATACACACTTGTGTGAATTTCCTTTCTCCATTGAGAAAGTGAGGAGTTTGGAAATGATCTTACTAGTTCTAAAAATTAGCAAATTTTATATCTCCGGAAGGAAAATCAATTCTAACAGCATTAAGCATTAAGTTAGGAACTATATAGAAACTATCTAAATGTAAATAAATGTATCCATTTGCAAACTGACAGGAACTATACAGAGAAAAGTATGTTTTAGCATTTAACAAATTTAAAAGCAAATTATTTTAAAATATCTTTATTAAGTTCAAAATGCAAAGGCATTTTTAAAACTATTAACGTAATAAAGGCATTTCACTTTTGTTCCTTAATACCATGAACTGTTTCCGTTCAGTAATATAATTCCTTTTAAACTCACCATCTGTTTATTCAATCAAGAACAAATTTTTAAGTGAACTGGTCATTGACTTCACTGTGTTCTTTTCGAAACAACATAATCTTTTCAAAACAACATTCAGGATTTAAAGCCCATGTACCATGTTGGCACTAACATACTGACAAGAGAATAGAAGAGTGAGTACCTACATGTCAGGTGGGTCTCCTGTGCAAGACTTAGGAAGTGTCAAAGTCAACTACCATCCAAGAGAAGAAAGTGTGGATAAGTAGCTACTTATATTTTTGGAAGGAGGATGAGGAAACTGATGAGAACCTAAATTTATCAAAATAGATTTGGCCATAAATCAAGATTATCCCCATAGTAAGCTTTGCTGAATTACAAGGTGATATCCTTCTGCAAAAAATATTTTATTAAACTCTTACCTTCCATCTTAGAATCAATTGGCTCTGAGGCAGAAGAGCAGTAAGGGCTTGGCAATGGGAGTTAGGTGACCTTCCATCTTTAGGACTCACTGCCTCCTGCATGTAGGTCTTAATAGAGTCAGGACAGAGGCATGAACTTGGCATTAGGAAGATCTCAGTTCAAATCCCATCTGTGATATTTATTAGGAGGTGACTGTGATCAAGTGACTTAATCTCTACATGACCAATACCATATTAGCCAAAGCTGCATTATCAACTGCCTCTGTAGGTAGAATTGTCTATGCTAGTAAAATTTTAGATGTTCTGTAAGTTCAAACTAGATCTACAGTTTTGGTTTAACTCAGAAGCCATTATTTTTCAGAGGACCAAAGTGAGGTCCAGGGAATTTGACATGGCCAAGACCACCTAGAGAAAAAGATACAAAGATAGAATTTGAACCAAAGCCCTCCAACAGAAAATCCTTTCCATATTTGTGCATGAACCTTCATTTTTATGGCCAAGAGTAGAATATGGAAGCATGGTGATCTGAGCTGACTGAGAGATAATAATGTCAAGTTAACAAGAATTTATTAAGCATTTAGTATGTGTCAGACACTGTGCAAATCACTGGGAATACAAATACAAGCAGGAAGAAAGATAGCCTCTGACCTCAAAGAATTTATTTTCTAATAGGAAAAGATAAAACATTAAATAAAACTTAAAGTGGGGAATGGGATAGGAGGAAGAGGGACCTCTAAAGATGGATGTTAGAGAAAATCTTTGGTGCATCCTGGAGAAGAATGACCTTGGTGTTGTCCTAAAAATGGAGGTTTGAGAAGGAATCAATCAATCAGTAGGAGGCTCCACAGGGGCAGAGGGTGCTTCCAGTTTGAGAATTCCAAGGTTGGAGTGAACTTCCAGAATATAGAGGTTTTGTTGATTTTTAACTCATCTAATCTTACAGAGGCTAGACATTTCAATTATTCTTCAGTTCCAAGAAAAGTGGGTAAAGCATATGGTTTGCTGCACTCTGTGGTGATACCAATGAATAATAGTTCTTGTAAATGATTTCTGAAGTCTCTGAGTGAAGAGGTTTATTTGGCATGATGGAGAAAGTCCTATGGAGTTATGTTGGCAGTACAACCATAGAAGAAGGAAATGTATAAGTGGCTTTGAGTTTACAAGTGTTTTTGGTTTATGAGAAGTATTTTGTTGCCTGAACTACAGCAAGCATTTCAAGGACTCCTGGGCTGGCAAAAGGACCAGATCAAGTTAAAGGAAGTTCTGATTACTTCCATAACTATCAAGAGACCTGGAGATTTCCATTTGCTTATTGAATTGACGCTAGGATTCAGCATTTCAGAGTGGGAATGTAGACGCAGTCAAAGGAAAATTGGACCAATAATAAATCCAAAGATTCAAAACGGATGAATGGAAAACCATGGGTAAAAAAGAAAAAGGCTCATTGAAGCCAGCCAAGCCAAAGAATGAACCTGGGACTTGATTGTTGCTAGTTACCAGATTAATGGCACAGTTCATGTTATAGTGAAAATAAATTTGATTCTGAAGACTAATATTTATATTTGATAGGCTTGTTGATCATAAAATGTTTGCTCTGTACCAACTCTTCATGGTATTATTATCTCCATTTAACAGCCAATGAAACTGAGGTTCCATGGGATTGTTGATCATTAAATGTTTGCTTTATACCAACTTTTCATGGTATTATTATCTCCATTCAACAGATGATGAAACTGAGGTTCTGTGAGATTGTATGACTTCCAAAAGGTTGTATGGCTTTAAGTAGTATTACTACTGTTATCTCTACTTCTATGATTGCTATTATTACTACTCCTTATCCTCCTAATAATAATAATGGCTTTTCATTATTGAAAACTGGTCTCAAGCATTTCTTATGTGTGACTCTAGGCAAGTCACTGAACCTCACTGGTTAGCCCTTATCTTTCCTCTGCCTTGGAACTAATATAAAATTTGGAACTATGCCTTGGAACTAATACATAGTACTCTTTCTAGGAAGGAAGGTGAGAGTTAAAAAATAATAATAAGTTTGCTCTTATATAGTACTTTAAGTTTAAAAAAGTACTTTACCTGCATTATCTCATTTGATCCTCACAACAACTTTAAGAGGTAGGCGATATTTTATTCCTTTTCTACAGCTAGGGAAAGTGAGTTCAAGAAGTTAAATGACTCCCACAGAGTCAATAATTTGTTCAACAAGGATTTATTAAGTGCTTGCTATTTGCCAGGGATTCTTAAACCCTGGGGACCCAAAGAAAAAAGTGAAACATTCTCTGAGTTCATGGAGCTCATGTTCTTTTGATAGATAATATAATAACAGATAATAATAGATATAGATAATATAATGTAATAGATTATATAATAATAGATAATATAGTAACAGATACATATATAATAAGTATCTGAGGTGGGATTCAAACATATATATTCCCAACTGTGAGGCCAAAGCCCTCTCCCCTACAGACACACATGATGATCTTTCAAAGACTTTCCCATGAAAGATCATCTAGAAGGAGAACCCAGAAAGGATAAATCTGACTCATATAAATGGAGCTTTGAATATTTTCTGCATCTTATTAAGGAAATGTTTCCATCTTTTATTTCTTTTGTCCTTTATTTTTATACAAATACCTGTTTGTGCAAAGTACTTCTGCTATGGAAACATTAAATAAAGTCATATTTCAGAATGTGTTTTTATCACTTCGCTTTAATTATATCTCCTGATTACTTTTAGTGTTTTGTAATTTACCCTTTCAGGATTTGAAATAATACTCGTGGCTCATTGCTGTCTAAAATACAATACTGCCCCCATCTCACCTTGTATTTCATTCAATAAAATACATATAAACAGAGTGATTCATCATTGTGAAGCAGCTAGATTGCACAGCGGATACAGCATGGGATTTGGAATCAGGAAAATGTGAGTCTGAATTTGTCTTCAGACACTAGCTATGGAACTGTGAGAAAGTCACTCCTCCTCTCTGGGCTTGTTTTCTCTTCTATAAAACTGAGAGAGTATCTGCCTCCCAAGGATGGTTATGAGAATCAAATAAGATGACGCGTAAAGTATTTTGCAATTCCTGAAGCATTATATAATAACTATTTATTAGTATGATTATTGCTATTTTTGCTACAATGATGATAATGATGAGGGAATTATCATTTTAGAGCTAGAACAGTGTTTAGGGATTTTTCTTGCTCAGTTCCTTCATTTTGTAGGTGAGGAAATAGATATCCAGGGAGGTGAATTATCAAATGACTTACAGTCTCCCAACTAGGATTTGAACCAAGATCTGTTGAGTCTACATCTGGGACTCATCCACATAAAGCTTATTTTATATCATGAAGTATAGAAGAGAAATATAATTGGAAAAGGAGACAAGGAAATATGAGTGATGGATAACAAACAGATGGACAGCCCCAGTTTTGCCTTGCTCCCTATAGAATGATAAAAGATGCAGAGAAAGACCTCCTGTGTGTTGGTGTGACTTTCAAAGAAATAACTTCAGAGTTACAGGAACATGGGCTGGAAAGAATTGGAGGAATCAATCATGAAGGCCACCCACCTCTCTCATTCAACATGGGCAACAGTAGCAAACATTGAGAAAGCATGGACGGGTGATGACCTCACCGTTGGTGAGAGGATCACCATCGATGCTATTACAGATCCATTGAAAAATTGAACAAAAGAAAAGCCAGCTACTGTCATTGTGTAACCTCCTAGGAAGCTAGTCTGAGTACCGTTGGCATATAGGAGACTGATGGGAAAACAATGAATCTTGTGATGCTAATACTAAATTCCTCTCTGGCTTATATATTAAGTACCAGGCAAACTTATGAATTCAGGCCAGTGGAGAATTCAACAGGGAACTACTTAAACAAGTTAGCAGAAAAATAACTACAGAAAAATACAAAAATACAAAAAGAAAATCTACAGAAAAATAACATAATTAAGGGCATGCTTTGCTGAAAATGAGCAAGAGTAATGTTTCCAGCTCACTGAGAAGTTGCATATTTAGTTTAATAATAACAATAGCATTTATGAAATACTTTAACATCCATAAAGTGTTTAAAAATATTTTACTCTCAAAACTATCCTTTAGTAGCCTCCAAAACAAAAAAATGTGATTTGAATATGCAAAATATTATAGTTATGTACAACTTCATCTTAATACATTCTAATATCTTTCCAATCCAAAAAGCATTTTAAGCACCCACTGTGGGCAAGGCACCATGAAGGATCCTAGAACTATAAAGGGAAAATGAAGAAAACTCCCTGAGTTCACAAATCTTATATCGCCCAGGGTAGAGGCAACAAGTTGGCAGAGGAGTAGCTAAGTCTTAATTTTGGGAGTAGGTGATAGGAAAAATATCTAAGAGAATCAGGAAGACCTACAAGAGGTGACCCATGAACTAAATCCTGGAGGAAACGAAGGATAGTAAGAGGGAGAGATGCAGAGGTAGTACATTCTAGGCATATAGGATGATGTGTGAATTAAATACTTCTGCCATGTCATAATTATAGGTCTTCCCTCTGAGACTGCTTTCTATTTACACTCTATTCAGCTTGTATGTATGTTGTTGTTTGTAGGATTTCTCCTCCTATCAGAATACGAGCTCCTTGAGGGCAATAATCTTGAGTTGACTTTTCTTATTTTTTTTTCCTATCAAGCTCAGTGCCTGGCACATAGCATTCAATTAATAGAAGTGGCTTTCTAGAGTTTTTCTTGCTAAGCTTATCCAGTGCAACAATTTGATTCAACAAAAACTGATTAAGAAAAGCCCAAGATGGAGGGCAGCTGGATGGCTGAATGGATGAAAAGCCAGGGCTAGAATTGAGAGATACTGGATTCAAATCTGGTGGCAGATACTTCCTTAGTTATGTGACCCTGGTCATTTAACCCATTACATAATCCTTACCTCTCTTCTGCTTTGGAATGAAATACACTATTAATTCTAACAAGGAAGATAAGAATTTTTAAAAGAAATGAAAAAAAGAAGGAAAGGAAAGGAAAGGAAAGGAAAGGAAAGGAAAGGAAAGGAAAGGAAAGGAAAGGAAAGGAAAGGAAAGGAAAGGAAAGGAAAGGAAA
>NC_058135.1:263900382-263916759 GCF_016433145.1 Gracilinanus agilis
ACTCGAAGCAGGCTACTGTATTAATCAAAGCATGAAGTGACCAGAGCCTGCACCAGAGTGATGAGAGGATAACCAAGAGATGATAGGAAAGTAAAATCAACTGTTTTGGTGACAGCTTGTATAAAGGAGTAAGAGAGTGAAAATTCCAGGATGATTCCTAAATTGGGAGCCTTAGGACTGAGCTTCTACAATCTAGGAAAGAGAGGGAAAGATAATGGATTCTCTTTTAGACATATTGAATTTAAGCTATCTAATGGACATCTAATTTGAGGTATCTAAAAGCATGTTGAAGGTGTCAAATTGGAGCTCAGGAAAGAGATTGGGGCAGAACAGAAAGATTTGATAATCATTAGTACAAAGGTGATATATAAATCCATGGAAGCTAATGAGAGATCAATACATGAAGTAGTATAGAGGAAAAAGAGAAAATGGCCAGGACAGAACTCTGAAGGATATCAAGGTTTAAAAAGCATGATTTGATGAGGATTCAGCAAAGGAGACAGAGGAGAGGTCAAAGATGTAAGAGGAGACACAGGAAGGAGTGGGGTCCCCCAAAACCCAGAGGTAAGAGAACATCAAGGAGGAAAGAGTATTAATATTGTCACAGGCTGCAGAGAGGCCCAGGGGAAAGAGGATTGAGAAAAGGCATTGGTTTTGGCAAGTAGATCTTTAGTCATTTTGGAGAGAACAGTTTCAGTGGAATGATAAATCTGGAAAGCAGATTGTAAGGGGTTAAGAAGAGAGTAAGAGGAGAGGAGGTGGAAGGATGACCTTGTTAAAGAATTTACTAAAAAAGGGCAGAAGACTTATAGAATGACATTTTAGCAGGGCTGGAAGGATCAAATGAGGTTTTTTCTTTTCTTTTTTTTTTTTGAGAGGGGTTGGATAGGAGAGATGTGAGAATGTTTGTAGGCAGTAGGAAATGAGCCAGTTGAGGGACAGATGAAAAATAAGTGAAAAAGTAAAAACATATTTTCCTATGTTGCCCAAGAAAAATATAAGTAATATTAGGGATTTCTGCATTTCTTTACCCCAAGGGAAAGCCCCAATGAACCTCACCTTGGTTATGGCTTAGCTGACTCAAAGCTCCTGAATTCCATTTGAATATTCTGTTTTTAGCATCTTAATTTCATGTGAAGTTTCTCAATAGAAGCAAAACTACATAATGTCTCCATCTTTCTTCTAGAGATACTGATTTTTGCCTTCAGACCAAATAATATTCATAGCTTCATTTCCAAGTGTAAATGAATGTTAATGCTACAATATTATTCTTTTTTAAAGTCATAAAAATATCACAAGTTTTCCAAAGCTACTGGAGAGCAAGAAAAAAAATTGTCTTAAGTGCTTTATTTTTAATCAAACACCACTACCATACTCAGGGTGAGAATTCTCTGGAGTCTAAATCACAATAAATATAAAACACTGAGCACTAGGAAAAAATAATTAACTATCTCATCTTATAATATAAACATAGTGCTTAGAAAGTTTTATGAAAGAATGGCAGCCTTCCCTCTTTAAATCCATAACCAGATGCTAGATTATCATGCTTTGTTTTCACCACAATGGTGAAGGAGAGGAAGGGATTAATTGCAATTCTGATGAATGGAAAGGCTGACAAAATAATAGTTTTTAGCACATCATTGTTTTCACTAGTTAATTTCTCTCCAGCAAAGTTTTATTTCAATGGTACATCATCATAATTGCCAATTCCGCAAACATCAAACTGCAGGTGTGCTTACAAACTCTCTCTGCAACAAATACAATACATTAAGAAATTTGGAAAGAAAGAAAGAAAAAAAAAAGATTCAGAAATTTCAAATTTTCTGTGAGCAGATAGTGACATCTTATCTGACTCCCTTAAAGAAAAGTATTAAATGGTGGTTCCCCCTCACTCCCTGAGGTCCCTGGAAGAGAGACCCTAATATTCCATTCATTGTTTTTAATTAACTCACTTTTGTCTCTTGAATTAACTCTTTCATCTTCATCCTAAACCTGGGATCTACAGTTTAGGAAACTGGAGAATATCCATGTTAATAGGTAATTGGGGCAAATTTTTTTTCTCTTTTGTAGGTGAGAAAGTGGAGTTTAGACTCTGTTATTCAACTGACCAGGGCAACGTGACTACTCTGTAAGAGAAAGATTTGTAACCTAAAAATTCAAAGTATTTTTTAGATCAAATCTAATATACAATTATACTTGGTCAATGCTCCAATGGGCAGCTCACTTTCACACACTGTTATAGACATTCAACTGCCAAATCTTGTCATTTCTACCTTAATAACATCTCTTATAGACTTTCCCTTCTCCTAGTATAACCACCACCCAGGACAGGTCCTCATCCCCTAGGACTATTGCCAAATCCTGCTAAGTTGTCTCCCCACTCCAATCCATCCTCAACATAGATGCCAAAGTAATTTTACTCAAGCACAAATTTTGTCATATATTCCCCTCCTCTCCTTCACACATGCACGCCTCCCTCAAAGCCCAATGGCTCCCCATCACAGATCTAGGTTTGAGTGCTGTTTGTGATATATAATTACCATAGACAAATCAATTAACTCTGCAATACTCCTCAATAGCTATGTAAGACCCTAAATGTGAGATGAGTTGTTGATCTGTCTCAGAGTGAGCTGGGTGCTTCTGTATGGATGAATTCATAGGTCAAAATCCAAATGATTATATTCTTGTATAACTATCCAAACTATAATATATTCTTACTGCTATTATTGCAAATTATTTCATTGGTGTCCAGAGACTGAAGGACAAGTGCCTTCAGAATATATTTTAATGTCTTAATGCCTTAAGCCAAAGTTTCAGCATTAAATATTCATTCACTTGGGTCATAGGTATCTTCTGTTATTGTTATTTTCAACTGGCAACACATTAGAATGAGGGAAGAAAAAGTATTAGCAGTGTGGTCTTGGATGAGTCATTTAATGCCTCAAAATGTCCATTTCATTATATGAAAAAATGGGAATTATAATAATGCTTTTAATAGCTCTATCAAAGGGTTAGTGTGAGGTCAGCATTCTATAAACCTTAATGTACTATATAAGTATGAATTATTCAAACAAAATCAACAAAAATCTTTACATGAGAATGATTAGTTACTAATCTAGAAAGGAGGTCCCAAGCATCTACATCAGGCTCTCTCATTTTCTTTGTCAGTTTCTACTTTAATTTCTAATTTTTCTTTTTTTTTTTCCTTCTTTTGTTCAACATTTAAAACCTCCAATCACTTCCCATGTCATTTTACTAGCATGATATAGTAGAAAAATACTGGATTTTAACTCAGAAGAAAACCAGCATCTGAATCCTAGTTCTACTCCTTATTAACTGTGAGATCTTCAACAAATCTTTAGACTTCTTTGTGTCATATATTCCTCTATAAAACAAGTATGTTGAATGAGATGATCACTAAGGTCTCTTTCATCTCAAAATCTATGAGATGAATCAATTCTCATTGACTTCTAATTTCCTTTTTATTGTTCAGGAAAAGACAGTTTCCTTCTGGAAAAAAAATGATTTTATTATTTTTTTTTAAAATAAAAACTCCTGTATCCACACTTTGCCATTATAATTGAAGTTTTAGGCTACTAAGAACTAGGAAAGCTTCATATTCTTTAAAATATCCTTTGTCATTGTGGCTTATACCCTCCAAGCCCAAATTAAGAATGTTTATAGCTTAAAAACAGAAATTAAAAGTTAGTAGTAGTAGATGAAAAGCCATTCAATTTTCTGTGATTTTGTTCCCCAAGGATATTGACTGTGTTTATTGTTTTACACATAAAAGGAGATAAATAAATGCTCGATAGTTGACTGATTGAGTTGCTGCCAAATAATTGGTCTCTCCATTTTAAAATTCAAAAATAATTTTAATTCAATGAGTAACATCTACCATGTTCTTGGCCTCAAAGATGCAACCATCAAGAATGAAAGAAATCTTTACTCTCAAGGGGCTTTTAATCTTTCAAGGAAGATGATGTGTAGATATAGACATAGATGCAAAATCAATATAAAAACAATTAATGCAAATGAATTTGTGAAATTTAGATATAAGATGGTTGATGCATTAGCAGTTGGGGGGGGGGACAAAATATTTTAAAATCCTATTCTCAAGGAATTTAACCTTGATCAAGTAACATACAATGTAGATGCCAGAATATATAAAATCTATTTAAATTAGTATATCAAACTCAAATACAGGTGATTGATAAAGGAAGGCATTAGCAGTTGGGCGCATCCCCAAGTGGATGCTAATTTCTTGAGCATCCTCTTGAAGGTGTAACGTGAAGGTGAGGAGGTGGTTCCCTATAGGCATAGGATAAGGGCTGTGCAAAGAGCATGGAGATGTGAAAGATGGGATGCTGTGTGTAATGAACAGAAAGAAGACAAGTTTGGATGAGCTGTAGAGTACAGAAAAGGGAGTAATAGATAAGTAATATGTGACAAGTTTGGAAAGATAGGTTAAGGCCAGCTTGTGAAAAGCTTTTAAAGCCAAAGAGAACCATTTATATTTTTACTAGATACAACAAGGAGCCACTAGCCTTTATTAGACAGGGAAGTGGTGTGATCAGATCTATACTTTGGGGAAATGTCTTTAGTAGCCGTTAGGTAGATGGATAGGAGAGGGGAGAGAGACTTGAGGCAGAGAGACAAATTAGAAGACCATTGCAATGAGGTGGTCAGGCTCTGAAATGGAGCAGGAGTCAGGAAGAGGAAGAATTCTTGCATCATTTGTCTTATCTTATAGCACAAGAGGGACAGCCATGACTATTTCTGAGATGCTCAGATACAAATCTAGGACTCTGAGAAATACCGTGCTGTCAGGAAGTCTCAGTATCAAAAGGGGTCTCAGGGGCCATTAATTTCAATGGATACCCGAAACCAGAATGTCCTCTGTAATTTTCTAGAATAGTATTAAAGCAGCCTCTGACCAAAAGCCCTCCAATGAAGGGATGCCCACAACCTTCCTGGGCAACCCCTTCTACTTAGGGATAGCATTAATTGATCTGTCTTTATTTTTCCCTAATTTTGTTTAATAATTTAATAAATTTAATTCATTAATTATTAATTAAATATTTATGGTAACTAAATAATAAATAATATTTGTTTATAATATATTTATATTATTTTAATATAAATATGTTTATATTGTGTTCATATAAACATATTTATATTATATTTATATTATGTTCATATAAATATAATTTAAATAGAGTATAATATCATTATATCATATTATTTTAATATAAATATATTTGTATTGTATTATATTATATTATGAATGATTTCTTAATAAAATAAAATTAAGAATTTAATAAATTCCTTATATTTCCTAAATTTGCCTTTTTGGGGTCAAAGAGAATAAATCTAATCCCTCTTTCATATGACAATCCCTAGCTGAAGAGTCACTTAAATTCTTTGCGCCTCAATTTCTTCATCTGTAAAATAGACTTAATAACAGTGTCTCACTGGGTTATTATTAGAGGATCAAATGAGTTAATGTGTAAAGTTCTCTGCAAATCTTAAAGATATAGATATATCTATATAAAGAGATACATAGATGCACATCCATCTATGTATATATACACCGATATACTAATATATACTATTATATAATATTATTATATTATGCATAATAATATAATAATACACGATATACGAATATATGTGTATGTCCATAGATATATATGTATTAAAACATAGATGTAGATATAGGTATATTTGTTAATATGTGTATCCCCTCATTTATCACTGCCTTGTTTGATGAAGGGCTTGCAAAACTCAATGGAACTCTGCTATATGCTATGCAGTGCTACCGAAGATGAACAGATCATAATGGAGAAATCTGACCAAAGGTGATCTAATGGAGAAGGAAGTGGCAAACCATTCCAGGCTCTTTGTTAAGAAAACTCCATGGACAGCATTAAAATGGTAAAAATAATTATATTAGAAGATGAATCCCTCTGGTCAAAGGTTGCCCAACATGTTAGTGGAGGACAGAAGGTATGTGTTGGTGGAATTTTCAATAATCATTTTCTGACCTTTTGTGATTCATATTTTCCCTCCCCCTTAAGGTGTCCCTCCACAAAATGATAGGTAATATGATATAGGTTGTATGTGTGTTACTAAAATAAATATATATATACATAAATATATATATGCATATATATATTTCCATGTTCATCAAGTTGTGAAAGAACTTACATTTGTAAAAAAGTTCATGTAGAAAATAAATTGAAGAATGGTATACTTCAATCTGCATTCAGAACAATGCTGTACTTAATGAATCCAAGAATGGAAATTGTTTTGTTTTGTTTATTGGGGGCGGGAGGAAGGTTGCCTACTGTTGACTCATATTGAGTGTGTTGGCAAGAAAAACTAAATAGCCCTTCCCATCCCACTCCCCAAAGCTAGTAATTTTCAAATGAACAATTGTCCAGGTTAATCAAACCTATATTTTGCTTGATTTTAAACAACAAAAATTCCACAACTAAATAAAGGACTTTACTTTAATTCAGTCTCTAAGATTTTTTTTTTCTATTTCTCTAATCTGTCATCATTTTTTGGAATACAGTTTGTCACTCTCAACCTCATAACATCTTCAAATATTTAAACATTTACTCTATATTCTTATCATTATTTATGAGTATTGCAATGGGGAGATTAAGCAGTAGCTTGCAGGCTGTCAGGTTGGCTCCAAAGACCTGAGAATTCCATAATAGAAGAAAGCTGGGGTTTTGGAAAAAAAACCTATTGGAGTTGGACCATGCTGGAGGAAAGGAGGTGTGTTGGCTGTGTGATCCAGCTTTTGCCAAATACCCAAGGAGCTGTCAGTGTGGGATACCACTGAGAAGAAGATTCTACAAGGAAACACCATGGCCTAGGTTGAGGAAAGGACTGGGTTGTCTCTTGGTGGACAGCAGATCGATCTACTTTACTCCCTGGAGTTCAGATTTGGATTAACTGACTGCTTTGAACTTGTTCCTGTAACATCTTTGATCAGCTTGGAGCATCTCTGAACCTGTACAGTGGGAACACCTCTTCAGTTCTCCTAGTTTAGTTAGAGATCAGCTTAATTAGAAATCTAGTTTAGTTAAACTATTAGGCAATTCTTAGTATAGAAATACCCCTCTCCCTACTTCCCTCAGTTATTACCAATAAACCCAGTTTGATAGCACTTCTTGTCTTCTCTTAGTTATAAGGATCCACTTCATGGATTTTCCCTAGTTGGCAGGTTACAGACCAACTGCCATTCCCAAACCTCATATCTCCATTTGATTTACCTGTGTTCCTCTGTCTGTCTTTCCCTTGTGAGGTGTGAGTGTGTCCCAGTTTATCATTATTCCCCATTCCCTATATTATCTTTTTCAGTATCTATGTACATACATGCATTTTTGTGTATATATGTACATGCAAATATACTAGTATGTCCTACTAAGATGCATTGAAATTATATCTTCCTTAAATATTATTATATGTGTATATATGTAGATTATTAGATGGTTTTAGTTCTTTATACCTTCTCTCATTCATAATTTGATTCTTTGAAAAAAATTACCTTCATTCTTTTCTTACATGTTCTCAGTTTTCATTCACTTTAATATTCCTTAGATTCTGACCCTTCCATTTAACTGAAACTGCTCTCATCAAGATTTTCATTGATCTGTTATTCAATATGATGGCCTTTTTTTGTCTGTTATCATCCTTCTTGAACTCACTGCATCTCCTGACATTCCTGACCATTTCTACTTCTTGGATAATGTCTCATTCCTAGCTTACCATAATATAGCTTTTTTTTTCCTGTTCTTCCTATTAATTTTTTTAACACTCCAGTCATTTTGCTGAATTACCATATATTCACTGTCCCCTAATCATGGGTCTTGCCATTTTCTCTTCTAGATTTTCTTCACATTTTTCTACATATCATTTTAGTGATCTTACCTGTGCTCATGAATTCAATTATGTATGTGTACATGATTTCCAAATCTATAAATTCACCTTAATCTCTCTTCTGAGACCTTTCCCTACATTGCTAACAGCCAGATTAGTATCTATGCTGGGAATGAAAGTCCTGTTAGCATCTCCAATTAAATGTATCCAAAACATAACTCATTATATCTCCCCACCCTGACTAAACTAGACATTTCTCTAAACTTCACTATTTCTCTGGAAGGCATCACTATCCTACAAGTTACCCATGTTCCCCACCTCAGAATCATTCTATTCTTGTCACTACTCTTCATGGCACATATAGAATAAATTACTATGTCTTCTTGATTCTTTTCCTCTTACACGTCCTCTTCTCTTCACTCAAAAGACCAATACCCTACTTCATACCCCCTTCAAAGAAAGGCAACAGGGTACAGTTTATATAGCACTATTTTTGGAGTCAAGGAAATGTAAAATTAAATTCCAATTCATGTATATACTAGCTATGTGACCATGAGCAAGTCATTCAATTGTAAAATGAAGGGATTGGACTTTGGACACAAAGGTCCTTTCCAGATCCAAATGAGTTACTCTGTGATGGATCCTTACCAACTATATGATCATGGGAGACTCAGTTGACATCTCTAAGCTTCAGTTTGTTAATCTACATATACTATGTGTCTTGATTGGTAAGGTACATTCTAAATCCAAATCTGTTATCCTATGACTTGGTCTGCCAGAAAACTAACAATTGATGTCTCTGCTTCTAGGTTTTCCCTGTGTGAGTTTCCTTTCTTTTAAACTATAGTCCATTTAATTTGTGTGTGATATTATTTAGTTCTATTAATATCTAATGCTTGACACATGACAATTATCAACATAATCTTTCCAATTTATTGGTTCTTGTTGCCTCTGATCTAAAGCACAAAGCCATTCTCAGTATTATTCCATCCTACTTTTTCAACCTTAGGTGATGACACTCTTTCAGACAATCTATATTGTAATGGGGAAAAAGGGTTTTTTGGTCGAATATATTAAAAGGTGGTCACCAGAGGATTGAACAATTATCAATCCTCAATTAAGAATAATCTAAAGTCAAAATTGACTTTTATGGAAGTTTATTTACAATTGAGAAGAGAGAGAGGAAATAAGGACATAAGAATCTAACACAGTAGGTAAATTACTATGATCCTCTAATTAATCCAGATAGATCTAATTAACCCTCAGCCGAGAGTCAGAGGGCCAGAAGCCCGGAGGTGAATGAAGCAAAGCTTCATTCATAAAGTCTCTGTTAAAGGGAAGTTCCTTAAGAGAAGTTCAGGAAGATTCAGTCTTTAAACTCACCACATGGACTTCTAAAGAAGATATTGAAAGCAGTCTCACCAAGGTCTCAGCGTTCCAGCCAGCACTCCTCCATGAACCAGGAAAGCTCCAAGACTGACTCAACTCTCTCCTTTTAAAGGGGTCACTTATGCGTCACTTCCTGTGCCTCCCTCCTAGATTGCATGTCCAATCACAACAGATGCTTCTCTTAGGACTCCTAGGGGGCGGTCAGTTGATTCTTATTCGTCACCCACTCTAGCACACATGGGTTATGGACCTCCCAAAATTGGAGGTGCTCTCATCTTTGGTGATTAAATATAAAGATGGGCAGTGTAGATTTAATCTAATTATCACAATATTCCACCCAAACTGGTCTGCTTGCTATTTCCTATTTCCAAAATTCCATCTTCCAGCTCTGACTTTTAGTGCAATTTATCTGGGATGGCTGTAATTCACTTCCTCTTCAAGTCTACTGCTTAGAAATATTAGCTTTCTTTAGGGCTTAGTTCAACTATTACCTGCTACCAGAAGTTTTGCATGTTTCCCCAGGTTGTTATTATTCTTCCTTTTCAAGTTATTTTTTTTATTTACTTATATGTTTCTCTATTACTCAAATAGAATATCCCTCAAAGGCAGAACTGTTTTTCAGTTTTTCTCTGTATCCTAAGTGTCTAAAATAATTTCTTCATAAACAACTAATAATGTTGTTGTTGTTGTTAAAATAAATGTAATTCATTTGAAGACTAAATGATCCTAGAGACAGTTTTAACCAAAAAGCACAAGAACTCCTTCCCAAGCAGAGAAATATGGTAGCTATGGGTAATACTGCTTTAAAATATAATTTCATTTGCAAAATCATTTGGAGTATGATAGAAGATTATGGGAATTATCACTTTATAAGGCAATAAAAACTTTGGGATGGAAACAAGCAAATAAAAAAAAAATTGGCAAGAGACCTAAAGTGCTAATTCATTCTGAGGGCTTAAGATTGAAACTAGCAGGGCAACAGAAAACCAGAAAAGGGAGAGTTGTGTCAAGCTGATCTAACAAGGTATTTTTTCCACCAGTGGCAGTAGTAGATTCTCTACATCTCAGTTTTAACCCTACATTCATCAAACTCATCTAATAGGGAAAGTAAAAAGGAATTTAAAAAATTTAGAAGTAGAAAACTTGGGCTAAGTCAAGCATGCAAAGATGTCTGTGCTACAGATGATATAACTAAGATACAGTTACTTATTGTAAATCTAGAGAAAGGGAAGGATACCAAGCGTTTAAAGAGAAATAGATGCATATACATATACATGTATACATAGTTTATTATTATCCCCAAAAGATAATCAAGAAAATTTTAACTCCTGCATGGATTTTTTTACTATTTCTACATATTTTTGCCATATATTTTACTATCTCTACAAAAATTTTATGGGGAAAATATTTACACATATTAGGATGTTCCCAATGTTAATATTAGATGGGAACAGACAAGCTTTTATCAATGATAGTCTAAAATTTCAGTTTTATAATTGAAAGTTGCAAAGATCAAAAGTGATCTTTGTGATTTCATTCATTGGCATAATTTTAAAGTATTTTAATATGTGGAAATGACCACCCTAAATGTCCTCTTCCATTAATATATCTCTCATTTACATGTTAAAGCTCTATATGAGTCCTTGATAGATAATAACAAGCAAGTTGACTTTGATTAATGGTCTTCTAGACATTTATAAAAGTGATGTATAAAATATTATGTCATTTGGGAATATGCCTTCCCAAGTGCATACCATTTGCACAGATAATATCTAACACCAAGTCTACCTTGAGAATGGATTCCCAAAATGATGGTAAGGTCCTCTAGGTATTCCTGTTTGTGAATGATATTATGCTGATTATATCAATGCCAACATACTGCAGAGCATCCTTAATGTAATCCATAATCATTCACTAGAATTTAACTTACTTATCTGTATGCGATAAAGCAAGTGGATGAAAAATGCCTATTTCCCAGACCATGATTCACAATTAGAAGGAACAATTCACAGAGTTTGACCATCAGTCATATGTCTTGGACAATGACCTGTACCTGGAATGGAATAAAAAGAGAATTGACTGGATAATATCAGGGAAATTTCATAGTGCTTTTAATGACCCCGTGCCTCCTTGAAGCAAAGTCCCACATTTTTAAATATTAGTATTATTCCAGTGATTGTATTGGGCTAAAAGTAATAGCATACAAATATTTGATATATCACTGATATATCACAAATAGGCTACATATGAAACTAAGCTTCTGTACAATTTGTTTATGTTTTGGTAACCAGGCTAGAAAATAAAAAGAACATTCAATCAAGTATTTATTAAATTCCTCCGATGTTTCAGCTCTATCCTACTGAATGAATAAATGAATGAATGAGGCATGTGTTGGAAACTTTCTATGTGCAAAGAACTGTGCTGAGCACTAAGGATATGAAAAGAGAAAAAGGACAGTCCCTGCTCTCAAGGAACTCATGTACCAATGGAGGAGATAACATAGAGGGAAAAGTTTAGCTGCAAGTCAGATGAAAGGCTACCATTTTCCTTAGAGGACAACACCAAAGCATATGACAATACTCCCTTCTTAGTGTCATCTCTACGGATAAAATCACACCAGTTTCTGGTGTTGAACCATCTGATAGTGGCAAGCACTTTAGGGGCAAGAACTTTCTTTCCTGAATGTACATTCTCTTAGGGAGTGTTAGAATTACACAAGAACTTAGGGATTTTTTAGTATAATTTTACTCATTTTATCATTGACATCAATTTACTCATTTTAAAGATGTGGCAATTAAGGCTTTAAAAGGTAACATGACATGTTCAAAATCATATATCTAGTAAGGAGAGACCCAGAATTTAGCAACAAGTCTTTTGATACCAAGATCAATGTTCTTTCCACTATAACATATATTCTAATTCAACTTTGTCCCCTAGTTGTGTCTGTGTGCATTTTTGTGTGCTTGTGCATTCCCTAACAGCGATTTTCATAGCTTTTGTGTTTCCCAAAGAAAGGATTTCCCTTATAGAGAACTGCTTGTCTCTATTTCTCTATAAACAGCCAATAAACTTAGAGAGGGAGAGGAGATGAGGATGTCAGTTGAGTATGCCAGTCTTGATACTAACATATCAGTGATGCTGAGGGTCTAACATTGTTCACCAATTAATGACAATGAGAGGAGAGGAATGTATAATAAACAGTGTCCTATACAGGGTAGGCACCCAACAGATATTTGTTTAATTTTGGTTTTTATTAGTGGAAAAAATAAAGCAAAAACTCCTCTGCTAGTCATCTAAAACTGGGTTTGAAAGAAATTAATCTATATGCGTAAATTCCCCTAGTAGGGAAAGAAATACATGGTGTAAGAATGGCCAGATTTTAATTCCATATGGGAAAAATTGACATCTAAATTACATATATGTGTAAATTATGTATACATACATATATGTAAATTACATATCTATAAATTGCACATATAAATGTATATTAGATATATATTAAAATATATATATTTCCATGTGGAAATTCTTCTCTTTAGAACAAATGTAGATTTTTTTTAAAAGATGAAAAATTTGTGATATGGCATTTACAAATATATAGGCACCTACACATGCATTTATACACAGTCACATCACATACTAAAAACACACGCAAAAAAAATCTATGAATCTGTAGCCAATCCATAAAGTCTGTGTGTTTAATTGCCACAGAGAACTCTCCGAGCAAAGCCTTTGTCTGCTGAATGGGAAAGGGGATGCCACAGATTACTGGTTTGTCTTCAAGGCAAGATCAAATTGCTGACCTTCTAATTATATTGGGCCCAACAACAGCGGATCTTACTGAATGGCCTTCCTAATTCTGGAGCTCAGAAATCCAATTAAAACCGAAGCTATTATGCTTACGGGCCAATCTGCACAAGGTTCATTATATTGGAGCCCTGCAAAATGGCCCTGTGACTAATGACTATGCATTGTCTACTTCCTCCACATTCAGGCTGATATCATCTATCTAAATATAAACAAATCAGATCAGTGTCAAATCAAAGCCCTGACAGAACCAAGATTGAACTTAATTCATATTTCATTTTGAACCAGCTCAAATATATCTATCAATCTAGGCAGACATTAAAAAAAAAAAGTTCATTCACTGTAGGAAAAAGATGCAATTTGCAATAATATACCATATCTGTCTATCCAGTGGCAGCACCTTTCTCTCTTTCCCCCATTCATTCTCAAGAAGAAGAATATTAGAGATTGGGGGGAAGAGAGGCAGGTGGACCACCTGAAGAAGGACTGCTTCAAGCCCCATCCCTCCAATTTAAGGCTGAGGGGACAGAAAGCAGCATAGAAAAATGTCAAATTTCCTTAAGAATATTAAGAGTTAAAATCCGGCCTCAGACACTTCCCAGCTATATGACCCTGGGCAAGTCACTTGACCCCCATTGCCCACCCTTACCACTCTTCCACCTAGGAGCCACTGCACAGAAGTTAAGGATTTAAAAAAAAAGAATATTATGAAATATATTGCAATATTTTAGAGAGATTCTTAGAGAGAAATAGGGTGCTTTACTAGTTCCCTAGGAAGGGAAAACTTCTTTCTCATGAAGGGTTTTTTTTTTGATGTTGTTGTTGTTAGTTTGTTTATTCTGCCAGGCATAAAGGAAAAAGAGTAATTACAGTTTATAGTCATAATATCAAAACCTAGGATTGGTGTCAGCCATTCTCTTGGAGTTGGGAAGTGACAATGATAAGCCTTTGTAAGAATTTCCAGTTATGTTAAAGTCTCAGCTAATGTCCCATTAATGCGGAGGAAGCTTTCCCACATTCTTTAATTGCTCGTGGTGCCTCATTCTTCCTTCCATTATCCTGAAGCTATGGATTGATTTACATGTTATATTCCACCTTCCCATCAAATATACTTTCTGAGTGTATTCATTCTCCCTCTCAGTCAAATGTCCTTCTGATGGTAGGAATTGCTTTATGCCTTTTTTTTTAAACCCTTAACTTCTGTGTATTGTCTCATAGGTGGAAGAATGGTAAGGGTGGGCAATGGGGGTCAAGTGACTTGCCCAGGGTCACACAGCTGGGAAGTGTCTGAGGCCAGATTTGAACCCAGGACCTCCCATCTCTAGGCCTGACTCAATCCACTGAGCTACCCAGCTGCCCCCCGCTTTATGTCTTGACCTCGTATATCCAGTGCTTTGCACGTTCTAGGTGCTTAATCAATTCCTTGAGACTGATTTGTAGTCTCTGGGATGGGACCACAATCATTTCAGTTGTGAATAAGAGAAACTATATTTCCTCCTAGAGAGAAAAATTTGAAAGAATTCCTTTCTCTGTAACATAAGTAGTTTACTATAACAGATTACAAGATGGGTATTAATAGGTGGATAGGTGTATACAAACATGCATCAATGACATGAATCATCGATAATTAAATGGATGATATATAGACAGACATATGATAGATAATTATAGAGATAAAACATTTATTTACCTCTATTTTTCTATATCTACCTATGGAGATAACTAAACCACAAATAAACTGAATTACTGCTACTTTTTAAAAAAAGAAAAAATACAATAAAATAAATATATCTACTGTGTGACCCTGGGCAAATCACTTAACCCCCATTGCCTAGCCCTGTAACAAATAAAAATATATATATAGAAGGATATGTAAAGATATTAGGGCTTAAAAAGTAATTAATTAATAAATAAATCTATTTATAGAACATTTGATTCAACAATGCAAACTTCTCAATTACTATGTTCTATTTAAAATGAAAGCCATAGATTTTGTTTCTTTTTTTTTTTATTTTTTTAAACCCTTATCTTCTGTCTTAGAATCAATACAATGAATTGGTTCAGAGGCATAAAAGCAGTCAGGGCTAGACAATCGGGGTTGTGACTTGCCTAAAGTCACACAGCGTAATGATAAATTGTACAGCCATATTGAAATCAAGAGCTAGGAAATGTCTGAGGCCATTTTTGAACCCAGAACCTCCCATTTCTACTCTCTAAAACCACCTGGCCGCCCCTAGCCATTGATTTTATGCTGCATTAATAGTATGTGAAATAAGGAATATAAATGGCTTTATAAAATTCAGACTCAGTGTTATGGTGGACAATGTGTAAGGCTGGAGTAAAGATCTAGTTTCTAGTTCTTTCTCTGACACTGCACCAAAGCTGCATGACATCAAATAATCTTTCAGTCTTAGTTTTTCCATCATTAAATGAAGGCAATCCTATCGAGTAGTATCTGTTTCAGAGTTATTGAAACAATCAGGGTCATGGAAAGAAAAGCCCTTTTTAAAGCACCTACTGAGTGCTGAGCACCTTTTGAGGCACCTTTACAATTAAAGTTACAGATGAGCAAATATTAATGAAGCCATTTGGCAGCCTTCAAGTGCTACATAAATGTCAGTTAATATTCATGAAAGTTATGTGATTTCTCAATCCAAATGCAAATCAGCCCAAAGGAGAGATCCCCAAATGTAATGAAAATACCCAGCACTTGTGTTTCTCTTTACAGGAAATGTCTTATAATCCTTAAGAGAGGCAATACCTATCCTGATTCCTGTCCAATTTCCCTATTAGTGCCAGCCAGAGGAGTGAATTTCAAATCATCCTGGAAGCAAAAAGTTAGACATTGCTCTGCAGAGAGCTTGGTCAACTTTATTTAGGATTCATTTCCGTTTTTTAATCTAAGTTCTCCAAGGGATATGTTGGATACTGACAGCTTGTAGAGATAAATAGGATGACTGTGGTCATTACAGTAAAATATACTCCAGTGCATTAGAATGAATATTCTTGTCTCCTCATTACATTTACATAAATTTCTAAGTGCACTAAGAATGGAAAGTATTGTTCACTTAGTTGCAGTTTCTTTCTTTTTTTCTTTCTTTCTCTTTCTCCCCTTCTCCTCCTTCTCCTTCTCCTTCTCTTTCTCCTCCTTCTTCTTCACTTCTTCCTTCTTCTTCCTTCTTCTTCTTCTACTTCTTCCTCTTCTTCTTCCTTCTTCACTTCTTCACTTCTCCTTCTCCTCCTTTTTCTCCTTCTCCTCCTCCTCCTCCTCCTCCTCCTCCTCCT
>NC_058135.1:263916944-263930176 GCF_016433145.1 Gracilinanus agilis
CTTCTTCCTTCTTCTTCTTCTACTTCTTCCTCTTCTTCTTCCTTCTTCACTTCTTCCTTCTTCTATTTCTTCCTCTTCTTCCTTCTTTACTTCTTCCTTCTTCTTCTTCTACTTCTTCCTCTTCTTCTTCCTTCTTCACTTCTTCCTTCTTCTATTTCTTCCTCTTCTTCCTTCTTTACTTCTTCCTTCTTCTTCTTCTACTTCTTCCTCTTCTTCTTCCTTCTTCACTTCTTCCTTCTTCTATTTCTTCCTCTTCTTCCTTCTTTACTTCTTCCTTCTTCTTCTTCTACTTCTTCCTCTTCTTCTTCTTCTTCTTCTTCCTTCTTCACTTCTTCCTTCTTCTTCCTTCTTCTTTTTTTTCCCTGCAGGACAATTAGCAGCACCAACTAAGCTCTGGAGAAACAACAATGGCTAGGAGAAAAATGGTAGCCCTAAGGTTTCCTGTTGTGATATTTGAGGAAGGCTTCCATTTTGTTGCAGCTGTTTCCATGAGGAAGGGAGCATGTATGTCATTGCTAGGATGTGGAAAATATGGAAGAATGTGCCAGAAAGAAAAGTGGGACAAGAGGGAGAGCCCCAAGTAAAATCATTAAGTTGTCAATGTCTCAGATTCTAAAGTGTAAGGTAGGTAGGGAAAAGATTAAGACCTGAGTATGGGGGAACTGAGATTTAAAGAATTTGAATGACTACCAAAAGCCATGGGACAAGTGAAGGTCTAAGGAAAGACTAAAATATAAGTTCTGGGTAAGAGACTTGAATCAGAAAAGACCCCAGAGAACACCTGGGAGATTTAATTTTGGAGAACATCTTAGAGTACCCCATCTCCTTCATTGGAGAGATGAAAACAATAATATCAACAGAGTCCCTACTGCTCTATTTCCATCATTAACATCTATTTTGAGTCCTATTGTCAGCTTCCAAACAACGGAAGATATTTGGCCAAAAGGGACAAAAAATTCTAGTCATTCAAGTTATTATTGTCAAATAATTAAATTTGTCATTCATTCCTCCTAAGTTTCACTTCTTTAAAATAACAATATTTACATAGAGACTTATGGTTTGCAAAGTTCTTTAAGTATGTTACCTTTTTTGATTCTCATAACTATGAGATATTTTATTTTATTTTAATTTATTGATTTGAATTTTAATTATTTGTCATTTAATTTTTTTGTTATTTATTTTGTTATTTTAATCTGCATCCTTTACAGATGAAAAATTGAGGTGAAAAAAGGTTGTGACTTGTCCAGAGTCACATTGATAAAAACTGTCTAAGATAAGACATATTGCTCCAATACCAGCACTCCAGCCATTGGGATACTTACTTTTCTATAGTACTTTTTTTAATATAAGGCTAAATTTCAGTCAGAATCAGAAACTGGGTTTGGCTTTCACTTAAAAAAAATTAAATTAGCTGGGCATGGTGACCCACATCTATAATTGCTGCTCATAGGGAAGGCTGAGTCTAATGGATCCTCTGAGCTCAGAAGTTCTGAGCAGCAGCAGAGCTAAAGTCAATGGATTCTCCTTACTGCATCTGGTTCTAATATGGATGTTAGGGTGTCCAGGCTGAGTAAGGAGGAGCAAACTTGCCCAGCTCAGAAATACTGAGCAGTTACAGCTTCCATATTAACCATCAGTCAAGTCAGGCAGCTGTGTGGTTGCTATAATTCTAATCCTGATAATTCCATCTCTAAAAGAAATAAATAAGTTAATAAGCTTTACTTTCTCCCTCCCATCTCTTCCCTTTCCCTACCTTTGTAGAGCAGGAAAGAAAAAAAATATATTCATTGTTGAGTAAAACAAGTTGCCGTATTAGCCATGTACAAAAATGTGAGGAGTTGGCCAGAGCTACACGGAAACACCCAACATTCTGCTAAAAGAAATCAGAGATGCTCATCTATGTTTTATCAACAGCAACTATAAGGGAGAAGAGAGAGAATGCTGAATCCGGCTGCCTGGCAACAATGCTTCCTTTTCTGTCACTTAGGTTTAACTTTGTAAGTGTGATATTTTCTGCCTTTCCTGCCTATCAACTCCTCTTGACCTTGATATTTTAAAATTAACAAACCCTATACATATAAACTTTATTTTTTGGAAGACTATTCACTGGCCCTCAGCTCTCTGTGAATAAACTCACAGCAACCTCTTAGCTCTGTATCTAGTGAATAACAAGGAGGAAGACAAAGAGGACCCCAAATATGAAATCTTGCCCTGGGCCATGGGTGGAAGCTTGTACCCAGTTTTCTGTGCCAGAAGGACTAGATGTGGGGACAGATGGGCCAATGTGCAGCTGTAAGTCAGCACTGTTGTGAAGAGGTCATGGCAAAGGAACCATCCCATTGAGATTGGACCAGGAATGGCCAGTCTATCATGGGGATCCTTGCTGAGGCTCTCTCTGGGAGATTAGAACCACCCTTCTGTCATGTCCCATGTCTCAAATCTCTCTCTACTGGGCTACTCTGTGACTGCTGGGTCTAATAGGGCCATTCCCAGTTTCCTCCCAAACAGCCTTCCCCTAAGCAGAACTCCTTTAAAGAGCATCTCCCTCAGCATCTGTCCCACAAACAGCCTTCTCCAATTAAGTTGCTTCCCATGATTTCTTTAGCCCTATCATCCAGGATACTTTTTCCTCATCCTCCCTCTCTCCAATGCTGCAACTAGAATCTGGACCCTACTTAATAGATCATGCCAGAGCTGGCCACCGTTCCCTTTGCCTGGTTCCTCCTGGTAGTCAGTAGGATAAATAGCAGACTGTTGGCCCCTCTCTGCAAGTTATCCCTGTGTAGGGTGACTGTCCTCCCTGGCTTCTCAGCTGCCCTCCTCTTCCTTCCTTCTCTTCCTTCTCTTTTTTGACTTCTTGTTATTAAACCTCAGCCCTCCTCCTTACTGAAGAACTCCTATCCTTCTTGATAGTGGTCTTGATTCCTTATTTAATAAATTGTAGAAGAAAAAAAAACAACTAAAAGAAATGGTTTCAGGAAAAACTGGAATCTACACGAACTGATACGGGGTGAAATAAGCAGAACCAGGAGAACATTTTACACAGTAAAAGCAATATTTCATGATGATCAACTGTGAAAGGCTTAGCTACTCTAAACAATTTAGTAATCCTGGATGATTCTGATGGACTTAAGACAAAGAGTTCTATCCACCTTCAGAGAAAAGCACTGTGGGAGTTGGATAGATGCAGATGGAAGCACACTCTCTTTCACATCAGTGTATTTACAGTTTTATTTTGGCATTTTGATTTTGTATGAGTATGCTTTTACATCAATGGCCAATATGAAAGTATGTTTTGCATGATAATACATGTATGGCCCAGATCAAATTGCTAAGTGGGGCAGAGGAGGAAAAGGAGGAAAGAAGATGGTTTGCATCATATAATTTTGGAAAATGTTAAAAAAATTTCATTATATGTAATTGGGAAAATAAAATATCAGTGAACTTAAAAAAAGGAGGAATAATAGAATTATCCCATGTCCCTACACTACCCAGAAATCTCCCTCTTCTTAGCATTTATTGTTTACAGCTCTCATTTGATGACTCATTATTGCCTTCCCTTTTGTAGTTCTTTGATTATAGGCTCCTTAAGGGCAGGAATTATCCCTAGCACCTAGTTAACTTATCATTTAGTCTGTTCAGTCACATCCAACTCTGTGACCCCATTTGAAGTTTTCTTGGCAAAGGGATTGGAGTGGTTTTCCATTTCCTTCTCCAGCTAATTTTACAAATAAGAAAACAGAGGCAATAAAAGTTAATTAACTTGCCCAGGCTCACACATTTAGTAAATGTCTGTGGCCAGATTTGAACTCAGGAAGATAAGTCCTTCTGACTTCAGATTCAGCACTCTGTGCATTATGGCACCACCTAGTTGCTCTACCTATTTAACCCATAGTAAATGCTCAATACTTTTAGACTGATTGCTTTGTTGTTTAATTTTGGAGATGTTTATAATGATCTGCCCCCTACCTAATAACGTCTTTCTGGGCAGAAACTATTTCTTCAGTTAGCAATACTTGTTTGAAAGCACCAAGTGCTGAATGAAGAAGGACCATTCTACTACTCCGAAACCCCACCAGGTCAGGAATGGTGACTTGCACAGAATAAATACTTAAATCATATTTTATTTTATTTATTTTTAATTTATTAATTTTATTAATTTTTATTTTGAATATTTTCCCCTAGTTACATATTTCATTTTCTTTCCCTCTCCCCCAAACCCTCCTATCCCCCCTTAGCCAATGCACAATTCCACTGCGTTAAATCATATTTTAAATTAAAGAAATCTTAGATATGGGGCTTGAAACTTGGGAGACAACTTAGAAATCATTTAGTCCAAACATTTATTTTATACCCAGAAATTCTCAGGAAATAACATCCAAGTTCCAACAGTGAAACTCAAAGTTTCAGGTGACTATACACAAATGTATATTCACTGCCAGGCAAGTGCCTTTTACCCATTTATTGCCTTTATCCTTCCTTGGATAACAAGCATCTACTTCCTCCCTAGAATCCCAGCTTTATACCATGTAAGCAGAAATTCTTGTCTTTTCTTCAAGTCCTCACTGGTCCTTCCATCAGTATCAGTTTGTCAAGACCTAACCTCCCGAAAATAGATCAGAATTCCTCTTTGCTTCTTCAGATGCTTTTTGTTCCTTGTTTTCAGAATGAAGCTCTATTTCTTTTCTCCAATTTAATATTAATTTTTAAAATTTTTTGAAAGAAATACCTCATTCCCTTATACCCTAGAGAAAATGGGGTAATTATTGAACACCTTCAGCTTCTATTCTAGGAGAGGGGCCACCTTGCACTTTTGAGTCAAGATAACAGTTACTTAGCCATTACAGAAAAGTGAACTTTGGAGCCTTTATTTATTTAAAGCCACCAAAAAATTCTTCCAGCTCTCCATGCTGAGAGTAGGAGGATCCCTAAGTCCTTTGCTAGTAGATCCATTAAACAATCCTTCTTTTTAATAAAAAAAATATATATTTAAATAAAATAAATCATTACACTGGTGATATCTGAAAACATATGCCTCACTCTCTGCTGTGAGAGGAAAGAATGCTTCATTGTTAGTATTTCAAAGACATAACTGGTCACTGGTTGATCAAAGTTCTGAAGACTTTCAATATTATTTTCATTTACGCTGTTGTGGTCACCATGGAAATTGTGTTTTCTTGGGGTCTATTTGTATTACCAAAATCAATTCATATGCCTCAAGGTTGTGTTCTTTTTGTTCCTTTATTTCCTGCAGCACAATAATATCTCATTACATTTTTACATGACTTTTAAACAACATTCATCAATTGGTGTGCGTCTATTTTTTTCCAGTTCTTTTATAATACAAATAATAACTGACAGAGATAGTTTAGCATCTATGGTACCTTTCCCTCTCTCTTTGGTCTTCATCAGCAATAGCCCTGCTGGAGGGCCAAATGGTATATATTACTGATGATTTTTTTGGCTATAATTGTCTATTGCTTTTCACAATGATCAAACAAGTTTTTCTCCCCAAAGACCCTTTTACATTATCTTTTTTTTTAATTTGTTGTTTTATCCAGTTTTATAGCCTGAGGTAAAACCCCTCAGTTGTTCTCTTTTTCAGAATGAAACATACATAAATTCATTATTTATAACATTAGTAACAATAAATTTTTCTATGATTGCTTATATCTTATTTTTAAGCTTTCTGTACCTACCTATTGGTCATTTACCTCTGTCTATCCCCATTTCTTCATCTATAAAATGAAAAAATAATAGCACCTAGTATCTTAGGTGCTATTATTATCCTAATTTTACAGATGGTTATTGTAAAAATAAAATAAGATGTATTTATAAAGTATTTTACAAATCTCAAATTTCTATATAAATGTAGGTTGTTGCTATTACTACTACTTCTACAACTGCTACTATCATTAATAATACTTGTTTTTTGAATTAAAAAATAATAATATTTACTGTGGAATTGCCCTTTGAACTTGGTCCTCTGGCATGTTTTTCATCATCCTTATCTAGGCTCATTAAATTCTTAAAGTGTATGTTGAATTAATTTGAAAGGTCCAATTATTTTTTCAAAGATTTCCTTCAACTTCTGTTTTCTGCAACAAAGTTTGGCAAACATGATTTTCATGGTAGTATCTTTACAAATGCGTATTATGAGAATTACAACATGATATGACCAAGCTCCTCAGAAATGCACTTTCTTTTTACCTCTGAATTCATTAAAAAACAAATTTTCTTTGCTTCTTGCCAAAGAAGATTCTATGAAGCATCATTTCCTTTAGCTCCCATACTCCTTTCTTTCACCTTCTATTTTCTCTTACTGCTACTTTTGTTGTTCATCCTCTGTTTTTGAAAAGAACTAGTGACACCATGATTTGGGAGTAAAGTAATAGACTGTCAGGTCTAAGTTTTGTGGGTTACCCTCAAGTTGTTTGAGCCACCTAGCAAAGCTGATTTTGCATGCTATAGCTTCTTGAAGACAGATGAAAGCTGGATGATAGTAAGAATATCAAGATTGATCTATTTTATTTTCACTAGTATTATGTCTATATCTTGGTTAAGGGACTATGATCATATTTAGCTTAATAGAGTCAGAAATAGTAAGATATTTAATAGCACGATGATGCCAAAGTTAGAATTTATCCTTGTGTTTTTAAATGTTGTTCTTGATATCTGACCTTTCTCTCAATTGTCTTCAAATTCTATATTATCTTTCAATTTCCTCTTAACATTCTTGAGTATTCAATGATATTTCACCTAAGGTGACATAGAGGAAAATCAAGATGGCAGACAGGTAATATCTCCAAAATTCTGTTAGAAAAAGGCAATAAAAAAACAAACAAAAAAAAAGAAAGAAAGAAAGAAAGAAAGAAAGAAAGAAAGAAAGAAAGAAAGAAAGAAAGAAAGAAAGAAAGGAAGAAAGAAAGAAAGAAAGAAAGGAAGGAAGGAAGGAAGGAAGAAAAACATTTAAATTCAAGATAAAGTTATGCAGGTAAGATAAAAAGAGACAGTATTAGTTGAAAAAATGCTTCAAATGTCTGATATACAAGATATATAGGAAATAATACAAATATCTAAAATCTAAAGCCTTTCCCCCAAAGATAATTGATCAAAATATATGTACAAACAGTTTTTTCAATCATTAAATATTAAGTATTTATTGAATCCTTGATATGTGGAAGGCACTGCGTTAGGTGATGAAATAATAAACATAGAAGTTAAAGTAGTTCCTAAAAGAAGATGTTTATGTTCTTAAATGAAAAAGGACAAACTACTAAAATAGAAATGAAAATTACTAAGATTCTGCCACACACTCAGCAATTGGTAAAGATAACAAAAGAAAAAGTCAATTTAGGTGGCATAAGAATACTAGTACAATGAAACACAATATTGGCTAAGCTATGGTTTATTTCAAACTGTGTGGAGAACAATTTAGAATTATGCTAAGAAGCAATTAAAATGTCCATACTCTTTGACCCACATATCCCCCAGCTAGCTCTCTACCTGACAGGTCAAAACCAAAAAGAAATTTACTCTCTACAAAAATATATTTCTAGCAATACTTTTTATGGTAGTAAGGCACTGAAAACAGATCCCCCATTAACTAAAGAATGGCTAAGCAAATTATGGTATATGAATGTAATGAAATATTACTGGACAGCAATAATCAGTGAATATAAAGAATTCAGAGCATCATGGAAAAAAATCTAAATATAAAAACTCCTGCAGGGTGAAGTAAATAGAAGGAAAACAATATGCTCATTGATTACAACATAAATAGAAAGAAAAACTACAAAAGAAACAGAATGCTGTGTAATTAGAATAACCATAATATCCCTAAAGAGAACTGAGGAAATGACTTTCCCTTCCTTTTTTGGCAAGGGTCAAGTCGAAAAGTCAGGAATATAGTATTTATTAAACCAAGACAATATGTGAGTTTTGCTGAACTGTTTTTTTTTTCCTCTTTCTTTTTTTTCCTTCTCTATTTTTTGACATAAGGAATAGTTTGCTGGGAAAGAAGGAGAGAAACATATTCAGAAAGGACAGTGATAGCAGAATGCAATATTAACCAATTTTTTAAAGCTATGCCAGCAGATTTAAATATTAGTTGGGATTTAGACTACCAGCACAACATGTACAAAGTTGTAATCTTAAGGATATTTAAAAGTAAAAAAATAATAAATTAAAATCCTGACAACCAACAGAGAATAAAAAAATAGGTTTAGGGTATAACACAGATGATAAACTCGAATGGCATAAAAAACATACATACGTACATACAAAATTGGAGTTCATTTTATTAAGGAAATATATTTACTGTAAACATTTGCTTCTAAATATCTATTCAGCTCAGTACATATCATTTGAACTTACTCATTATCATTAACAGTTGATAATGATATTAATTAAGTTGCTCTTAAGTATATTAGCTTGAATACAATTAGTCAACATTTAAGATAAATAAAAGAGTAATCCCTTCTCTGCAGGTACTTCTATATAGACTTCATAAGATTATTTACATCTATGCAAATAGGGATCTGTCAGGTATATATGGTGGAAAAGGAAAAGTTGGCAAGTACAAGGCTGTATTTTGTGAAATGATGAGTGTTGAGCTCTAAAAGTGGCAGATACGTTGGTGATGGGTAACCCATAGATTATTTCCACTTAATTGGAACAAAAAGGGGATTATTTTATCTTAATGCTTAACTCTCCTATGATTCTTAGAGGTTAAAATTGAACATGGAAAGGTAAAATTTTCAGGAAAATTGTTCAAATATAGGGATTTTAGAGGCATCAAGGAATTTAAGTACTTTGTTGTACAGATAGAGTTGTGGATGAAAAAAGTTTGAATAAGAAATTAGAGAAGCAAAGTTTGATTACATATACAGCAAGACTTAAATAGCAGAGGAATTGAATGGAAGTAACATAACATTTGGAGATCAGCAACGGATTGAGCAGAGAAACAAAAAAACAATGAAAAACTGAAATAGAATCTTTTCTTCTGTATTCTAGAGAAGTGTTTCCCATAGTGATAACCCCAAAGAGACATCTTTTAGAGAATACATTAATAGATCTACAAGGGCAGGGTAGGGTGGAAGTGCAATTTTAAATAGCATTGATAAGAAAAAATATGTTGAAATGATGATAATCAAAGATGAAAATGGAAGAAAAGTTCTAAAATTTTTAAAAAGTAAAATAATTCGTAAAACTAAAATTCTTAAAGTACTATATCAGTTCTAGTTATTGTTTTATTATTATTATTAATTATACCATATATCATATGCTTTATTTAAAACTATTAGTCCTTCATTCATCTAACAATATAAGAAAAGGATTTTTCATCATGATTGAGCCGAGAATTCATCTAATTCATGATGTCTCTTATTACCGCTCTTCATCTTATTGCGCTCATTGTATATTATATTTATTTGACTAAACACATTTAACAAGAAAACTTGAATTTTTCTTTGTCATCTTAGTAATGGTTCTGGGGCAGTAGCAGCCAGCATCAATGCTCAGAATTTGACTAGTCATAGAAAGCTTGGAGACAATGAGGAAGGACAGAATCACAGATATAAAATAAAAGGAATTCAAATAAAAACTAGACACATCTTGAGTGATCTAACAAAAGGACTTCCAGGAGCTGAGTTATCCCTTTTCTACCTGGGTTTCCTAAATTGGAACCTACTTTCCCTTGGACTTTCTATGTCCTATTGGAGTAATATGTCACATGCTTGGTAAAGAATGTTTTATACCAATTCATCCTATTATATCATTTTAATAGATTGTTGTTGAGTCATTTCAGTCATGCAAGACTTCAATGACTCCATTTGAGGTTTTCTTTGGCAGAGATACTGGAGAGGTTTGCCATTTCTTTCTCTAGTTCATTTTATAGAAGCAGAAATTGAGGCAAACAGGGTTAAATGACTTGCCCAGGATCACACAGCTAGTAAATGTCTGAAGCTTCATTTAAACTCAGGAATTTATCCTTCCTAATTTAAAGTCCCTGACTCCTGGTCCAGCACTCTTTCCACTGGGCCATTTAATAAATACCCTTTCTAAAAGTCAATCAATAACAGTTATTATGTCATATATATACATCATATATATAATAATATTATTATTAACATAAAGCACTGGGAGGCAGATCTTGCCCTTAAGGAGTTATAATCTAATGGGGGAAAGCTGAATAAATCTGGCAACAAATGAATACCAAATGATGATTATATGGAACACAACATACTACTAGTGACTCTACCTTTCATCTTCTTAGGTCTTCCTCTGGTCAGGAGGCTGGGAAGGAATGGACACAGTGCCTTTTTTGGTAGACCCTACCTCTCCTGCCAGTGGGGATTTGGAGACCTCCCCAGAACTGATCTTTCACTTTAATTCCCTTTATTTTTTTGGGGGGGAGAGGGTAAATCCTACTCAACTTCAAGTATTCTTGTTTCTATAAAAGATTTTTTCTTTTTTTTTTTCTTCAGTGGGTGGAGGAGGTGTGTGGAAGGGAAAAATGATTTTAATTGAAAAAATTAAATGAAGAATTTTGTCTTAGTACATTAAGTGGACTTCATAATTTTTCATTCTAGTCTAATCTTATTGTGCTTAAAGCAAGTTTCCAACAGAGCAGCCCTTTCTTGGCATTCCATTTATTTACAGCTAAATGGCAAATTCATTCTGGGTAGATTAGTAGAGTTGTTTAAAGAACAGTCTTTGCAATAAATGCATTTAAGGCATAAATATTGAAACAAATCATTGGAATTTTTACTGACGATCCACAGAAGTTTGGCCTGAAATTGCAGATTCCCTTGTTTTTACTCATACTATCAACCCTTCTTAATATTCAAAGTCTGATCTCAGCACAGTTATCAAAGGGAGACACTTGTTCCTGTTCACTCAGGCAAAACTATGTCCTGGTTAAACTTATAACTGTTTCCTTTCCCCATCTTCATCCCCCAGGCTTTTCAAACTCCTTGAAATAAATATGCAAGTTGTCAAGAAGAACTTTAACAGCTTTTCAGTTGGAGTAGGTTTTTTTTTAATTAACCCAGATTTCTTCATGCTTCTGACACAGCTTATTCATAGACTCTTTCAGAAGTGTCCTCATAACTTTCCTTTCCTTTTCTATCAAAAGAGCTGATATCAACTTCTCACCTCTCTACATGAATGAGGTACTGCTTTGAATCAATGGAACTGAAATGCCCATTTGGAATTCTTAAAAATCCAAGGACTAATGTAAATTGTTTTTTTTTCAAAAATCAAGGTTTGTAGGGAAATCTTTATTCATCATCCTTCTCTCTAACCTTATTCATTTCCTTCCATATAAATATATTTCAACTGCCTTTAAGGTATTCACAATTCAGATTGAAGACATTGCATAGGACTTACTTTGTTGGCATTTCAAATTCTGTGTGACAAGATCTAGAAAGTATAATTCAGTTCAAAAGAACAAGCACTATTAACTGGTAGGCACTCTGCTGGGCACTAGGGATATGTAGAAAAAATATGATTAAAAATCTCTGCCTTCAAGAATTTACATTCTTTTGAAGAAGAGGAAGGGAAAAAACTAACTACAAGGTTAAATGAACATAAGATAAATACCAAAAAAAAATTTAAGTAATTTAAAAGTTAGAAAACTTACAATTGGGTAGGGGAGTTGTGAGCAGCCATAGGTGGTGCCTAAACTGAGATGTGAAGGGAACTAGAGATTCTAAATTGTGGAGAATTCATCTTTCATCTTTAGTGCACTGAGGAGCTGGCACTTTAAGGGATCATCATTCCCATGCTTCTATAGTAACAGGATTCCTGTATCATTCTCTGTGCTGACCTCTAAATGATTTTGTGACGAATGAAGAAAGCTCATCAACTCTATCATCATCTCTCCAAGGATACCATCATCTACAATTCTCCCTTCTTGCAGTTCCAAGCATTCCTGTCTCAGTACTTTTTCCCTTTGCATATATATGAACATTGAGGGACTCAGAAGGGCACAGAGATGAGTTTATTAGCTTTCTGTATCTTTTGAGTTCCTGTACTAATATGCTAACGTGATCTTTAAACTGGTACTCAAGTAATAAAGTTGAGCAGAGTTGATGGTCTTGCTTGTCCTTGCAAGTTCTGCTAAATAATCCAATTACCTTTCATTCACTACTGTTGGGGAAATAGAAAACCATAGCCTTGGTGAAGTTGTTTAATTTCTCTAGGGTCTTAGTTTCCTCATCTAAAAAATAACAGTATTGACTATAAACCATAGAGTATAATAGTGCTCAATCATTCTGTCAGTCGGTTTTTTTCTTAACTGCATTTCTCCTTTACAAAATAGGATTCAGCATAGAAGATATATTGGGAAATGACTGTGATATTAAAAAGTAATTAATTTTTTATGCCCTCCCCCAAAATAATGGAGAAAAGTGTGTATGGGGGTGTCTGGATCTTAGATTATCTTATCTCTTCCAACTCTAAATCCTGTTTTCTGGGGTATTTATTCTGAATCAAAAATCAAATCAAGAAGCATTTATTAAGCACTTAAACTTGCTAGGATCTGTGGTTAGAAATAGAAGTAAAAAAGAAAAATATTCCCTGTCTTCAAAGAATTTATATTCCATTGGGATTATGGTGGGGGAAGATAATATATAAAAGGTTTGCCAAAAAGGGAGTTGGAGATGAAGCAGAAGAGTTAGAAGTCATGGCTGGCCTTGCCTCTCTTTCCCTAAAATGAAGATTCTGTAAAGGAACAAGACAATGAGAGGGAGATGCAGAGTATACTCCAAGAGTGAGAAGGTTTCTATGACATAGTGAGAAATCCTTGAGAGACAAGAGTTGAGTCTGGAGAGGATGAAAATATTGCTAACAATTGAGTAGACAGGATCAAAGCTCTGGTCTCAAAATACCCAGTGTTTTTTTTCTATTGAACTAAGTGATCAAATGATATAATATCCATATATAAATATTTTGTATGACTTCATGTGCAATATAAATGTGAATTGTTACCATTATTTTTACTGTAATTGTGTTGGCAAGTAGGGGATGAGTTTGAAAGTGAATAGAAGGATTCCAAAGAAGGCTGGAAAAATCTCATGATTCTTCAATTCACTGCCACTTGCTCCAAACCCCAATCCCACCACAAATTTGTATAATATAATATAATATAATATAATATAATATAATATAATATAATATAATATAATATAATATAATATAATATAATATAATGTAATGTAATGTAATGT
>NC_058135.1:263935131-264004289 GCF_016433145.1 Gracilinanus agilis
AAGAAAGAAAGAAAGAAAGAAAGAAAGGAAGGAAGGAAGGAAGGAAGGAAGGAAGGAAGGAAGAACTCCTTAAGGAGATTAATAGAACCTTAGATAAGTTAAATATGATAGATAGCATACACATAATCTAAATATTGTATCTGGTGGGACAACAATGATTTAGAGAACATAAATATTCTGCAAACATCTTACTTTAATAATCATTATAGTATGGAGTTAGTCCTGCATTCTGACAGGTTCTGGCATTGGAACAAAAGTACTACTGGGTATAACCAATATACTTGGTTTTAGAAAGAGTCTGCTCCTGACAACAGATGATGTCTGCTATCTAAGGTCTAAACTAGCTGTATATGACCTTGCTAATATATGTGAACTGAAAACCAAATGGTCTAAATTGATCAGATTAAATTCTGATAAGAACATGAAGAAATGGACCTAATAATACATTGCTAGAGCAGCTATGAATTGTTTTATAGTAAACAATTTGGAAATGTATATTAAGATCTGTAAAGCAATTCATGCTCATTGACTCAGGGATCTCATTACTAGGATTTGTCCCTAAAAGCATTTTTGTGAGGGTAAAAAACTGAATATATATGAAAATATTCATGGAAGCTTTGTTTGTAATGACAAGATAACTGGAAATAACACAAATGCAATGATATAGAGAAATAGCTAAATAGTGATATTTAAATGTAATGGATTGTATTATGTTACTAGAAATGACGCATATTGGAAACATATAGAAAATAAGGGAAATATATGAAAAGAGAAGAAAAGAGAAGAAACAGGAGAATAACCTTTGTTAATATAGGCCTAATAGCAACAAGTTGACAAAATTCCTTATCATTAAAAAAAAGAGACAAAAGTATATTGCCTCTATGATTATTAAATTTATTACTAAAATAGAGGGCAGATTCTACCACTTTCAACTTTTTTTGTTGGTGGTAATAGTGGTGGCTTGAGGTAGGAGAGTGGGAATTCATATTTGTTGTTTCATCATTGTGAGGAATTAACAGTGTGGAAAATTAAATTTTTTGTTTTATGCCTTTAAGGACTGAAGAACTAGATAAAAATTTCATTATTTGAATAATAATGTTTTTAATTTTTAATTAAAATTAATTAAATATTTAATTTTAAATTAGTTTTATTTACATTATATTTATTGCATTGTATTATCATTATTATTTATATATTTCTGTACATTAAGGAAAACTACCCTTTTAATTACAGATGTTGTTCTTTCTTTATCCCAGGTCTGATGGGGATAGGGTTCTAGAACTAGTGGTCTTCTACCTTCTCATCCTCCTCTCCATAGAAGTTCCTCCACTTATTTGTCCTCGGTATGAGATAGTCATCCAACCTACTTCCATTTGTCTATTGAAAAGGAAACTCTTTAGTGGAGGGGAGATATTATGAGCTATTCTATTAGGAGTACAAAACAGCAAAGTACCCTGAACCTGGGATAATCTCCCCCAATACCCCCTATTTGAGAGAAGCATTTGAGAAGAGAGAAGAGCCCAGAGGTTATTTCAGAGGGCATCTTGCCCCTTGTGATTATTATATGAATAAAAGATAGGAAATCACATTACATTACTAAAAGTGGAGAGATTTTGAATGCTGTGGATAAATTCACTTATTTGGGTAGTATACTTTCCAAGGATGTACACATAGATGATGAGGTTGATGTAAGCATTTCCAGTGCTAGCTCAGTGTTTAGAAAGCTCTGAAACTCAGTATGGGAAAGAAGAGGTATTAGGCTGCCTATCTACCTGAAGGTCTATAGAGCCATTGTGCTATCTTCATTATTGTATGTCTGACTAACTTGGGCAGTCTAACAGTGCCATCTCCATCCCGAATGTACATACAAGCTATTCCCAGTCTGTGCCATTCAAGCCTGTGTTGGTCTAATCAGATACACTGGACATTGAACTCCCACCATAGTTATATTCTTTTGGTTACTCTGAGCATGAAGGATAACACCAGATAGGAAGGAATCCAGGATACACCACTCTGTGGAGGAGAGGGAATCACTTAGCTAACTGGATCCTGCTCCTGAGACATTCTGGCTATGTGACTCTGGACAACTCCTTAAGATTATAAAGAAAGTGTTGAGTTGCATTATTAGAGGAAATATCCTCATCTGGGACTTCCCTATGACTCAAATTACAAATCCTGACTCTATCCCTTTGCTATTAGCCTGTTATGTCTGTTTTTTTGGGGGGGAGGGGAGTTTGTTGTTGTTTGTTGTTGTTGTTGTTTTCGGAATATCCTAAACATAAAGTAAGTTTAATAAACCCATAGAGGGCTAGGAGAACATAAGGGACTACATGTATTGGTTGGAAAAAAAAATTGGTTAAGTGAGTACTCACTCAATGAATATCTAGAATTTGCTCATAACAGTCCTGTTGCCTTTTGGGATCTGAGTTGCAATGAAAAGGGTGGGTTGGAGAAACCATCATCTTATATCCTAGAATTCATCTGCCAAGTCAAAAAAATTTGAATCTTTCTTCATAGAGTATGAAGATAGAATTATCTCTCTTTGTCTATTTTAATGAAATCAATCAGCAACCTTTAACTCAATCATTCAAGAACTCAAAGCACCCCTACTTAACACTTAAATAAGAGAGTTCACAAGTCAAAAACTCTCACCTTCAAAGGGGACTGCCCAGTTCTGGGTAGGACTAAGCAAATTGAAAGACTGAAATTGGTTTCTATGAAGAAGGGGGAGAGATAGGAAATGATGTGAAAAATGGGGTATGAAAGAGACCAACATGGACTGGAAAGCATTGACCTTCTACCATTCCTTTCCTGGCATTTGGAGAGTTTGGTTCCTGAGATTCCCTTTGGAAGAGACTCTTTCCCTGAATACTGTGTCAACATGCTGGGTGAGAGGCTCTGGCTATAGAGGAGGCTGAGCGGGTAGACTTCTGGCCAAAGACTCCACCTGGAGATCAAGACCTGAGGATGCCTCCTGCAGAGCTGGCAAATGGACTTCACTTCACTGGAGAAGCTCTTAGGGATAGTAGGCTTGTTAAGAATCAATTTCTTTATCTGCATTACCCACTTTTACTCTTTCCACCTCTTTGTAAATAAAAGCTGCTAAAAGTCATTTTGACTTAAATTATAATATTTTAAAATCAGCAACCACAATATTGCTTTATAACTCTCTTATTGAGTCAAAACCCCCAATTATTAATCCTTACAAGAGGGAATTTCCTTTGATTGATGAACTGAAAAATCATTTAAGCATTATCTTAACTAACAAAGAGTTTTTAACAGAAATAAAATAAGATAATACAAGTAAAAATAAAAGCAAAGTAGATAGATAGATGGATAGATAATTCAAAAGAATTATCATAATATAGGTCCTCCTACCTAAATTCTTTCTAAAATTATTATTATTAAAAAAGATGCATTTGACTTTTTACTTTAGCCTGAATATAATTTTCCTTTTTTCATACCCCATAAAACCTATTTATATTTTCAAAAATGGAGCATTATTAATGTCTTGTACTCATATACAAGATAACTCACCTCTGATCTCTAAAGCCACTCTGTCCTATTTTTTTTATTATCTAAGAAATAACATGCTAAAACAGTCTTCAGAATGGAGAGTATGCCAGCCAAAAAATAAAAATAAAAATAAAGAAAGAACACACCTTGTATTATGTTACACAGTTCCTCAGAGGCATAGTGATGTCACACAAAAAATTGTTAGATTTATAGTTAGCAAGATATGGGATCAAATCCTGCCTCTGTCTTTTAGCCAACTTCTCTGAGACTCAGTACCTTCATTTGTAAAATAAGAATGATAACACATGCAATACACAAATAGCAGTGTTATTGTATGGTTAAGATAGATTCATGCATGGAAAATATTTTGCATATCTTAAGATGCTATATAAATGTAAATTTTTGTTGGCCATTACTATTATTATCATCATTATACTAGCAACAAAATATTATGACAATTTTTGAACATTGTCTTATAAGGTCATTTTGAAATAACAGAAAGAATAAAAATTGGGAGAGCTAAAATGTTAGCTATTATTGAAATTAATAACAGTATAATCAACAGCTTAGGATAATATCAATTGATGCAAAAAGATTTAAATTCATAAAATTTTCAAACAAAATATGACCATTTGTATTTTTTAAAAAAGCAGTAGGCAGTCTTTTCTTTACATTCTTCTTTTATCATTAAGACATTAAGGCTTCTTTTTATATTCCGTCTATCTATGTCTCTAGTTGATGATAGGGTTCAGAAGATATATAGATAGATAGATAGATAGATAGATAGATAGATAGATAGATAGATAGATAGATAGATAGATAGAGATAGATAGATAGAGATATAGATGTAGATGTAGATGTAGATGTAGATGTAGATGTAGATATATTTATCTCCCCATTCTGGAATATAAATAGTTTATCCTAATTCATCCATGTTTACATTTTTAAAGTTTCAATTCATCTCTGTGTTAAACTCCCAAATTTGTTTTGTCTTTCTTGTTTTTTTCTTCAGGAATGTTTAGAAGTCCATTATTTCTTTTAAAAATCCATATTTTCCACTGTAGGATTACACTTATTTTCACTTTGCCTTCAGAAACATCATAATCTGAGCTCTACTTTCCTTTCGTATTGGTCCTGCTATATTGTTTGTAATTTTGGCTACTGCTCTTCAGTTCTTGAAATTTTCCCTCTAACTTCCTACAGTATTTTTTATTTGATCTAGAAGATCTGGATTCTAGCTATAAGTTTCCTGGGAATTTTCATTTGGGTGTTTCTTTTGGGAGGTGATGGTAGATTCTTTCTATTTCTAAAGTAGAAACTCATCATTACCTCCCAAAAGAAACATCCAAAAGAAAATCATAATCTGATTATAAGAGACCTTGACAATTTGAGTCAAGGAAACACAAAATTTGCATTCTGTTCAAATTGTTCCCTGTTATATCAACTGTGTCAGAACAAAAACCGTTTTCCAAAATAAATATTAAAGCAGAACAGACTTCAGATGTCTGAGGCAAGGTTTGAACTCTGGTCTTCTTGGTTCCCAAGTCTTAGACCTCTGTTTTCATGGGTAGAAAAAACTCCCTCCTTACAACAGTTTAGAAATTTTGACTCTTAGTTGCTCAGGAACTAGAAGGTTAACTGACTTGCCTCATTGTTGTTCAGTTGCTTTCATCAATAATGTCAGTCTGTTAGGGACGCATTTGGGGTTTTCTTGGACAAGATAGTGGAGTGGTTTGTGATTTCCTTCTCCAACTCATTTTACAAATGAAGAAACTGGGAAAAACAGGGTTAAGTGAATTGCACAGGGTCACACAGCTAGTTAGTGTTGGCAACAAGATTTGAACTTTGAATTTGAATTTGAAGAGGAATCTCCTGACTCCATGCCTGGTGCTGTCTGTATCCACTCCACCACCTTGTTGTCCAGGTATTGATGATACCTTGTCAATGTCACAAAGGCTCCTCTTTTATTGCTTTCCTTTGACCCTCTTTAAAACACTGATTTAATAAAGACCAGAAACAGTTTTACTCTGATTGTTTGCATTAATCCATCTTCTTGTTTTTCTAATAAATTTGGTTCTCTAAAAACTACACTGAATATTTGTTAGCTATTGTAAACATAGGGAAGATTTGCTCTCACAAAAGGGTACTTAGAGACTAATTTAGAAAATTACTTCCTACCTGTGATCTTTCTTCCCCCCTTCCAAAGAAAAACCAAAACAAACAACAACACTAGAAACTCAGAAGATATTGATTATACACAGGCTCTGCTATTTATAAGGTCTATGACCTTGAACAAAAATCAAAGAAAATTTCTGGGCCACAATTTATCTAATCTATAAAAAGAAAGAGTTGGACTAAATAATTTCAAGAGGTTTCTTCCCACTGTATATAAACCTATACTCTGATCATAAGTTGGCCCATCCCTAAGCCCCTTCGAGAAAAAAAAATTACATTCAGGTATTTTTTTAATCCTCAATCAACAGGGAATTATCACAACCACTTCAAAGCAGCAATTAGGCCCAACAGAAATGAGTTCCTATTATGTGTTTTATATCCTGTCAGTGCTGGCTTCCTGAACTTTAGCAATCAAGGATCATCAAAATTAGTGTTTGAAAAGGGTGAAGGGATGCCAAACCAGCTCTCTGATGACTCTTTGTTAATGTAGAATTTCTTTGTTGAAATTCAGCCAGTCAAAATATAGAGGGTTTGGATACATACCAGAGCCTTTTATTATTACTGTCATTATTATTATTTTCTAAAAGCTGCTTCTCTGAGAACACCAAAAAAAAAAAAAAAGAAACAGACACTATATACCTACACACACACACACACACACACACACACAGAGAGAGAGAGAGAGAGAGAGAGAGAGAGAGAGAGAGAGAGAGAGAGAGAGAGAGAGAGAGAGAGAGAGAGGATTTGTTTATTTATTCAGAATCTGCCTGGTTGCATAAAAATACAAGTCACCTGGAGAAAGATCACCATCAGAGCCGAGGGTCAGAATTTTCTGTATATAAAACCATTATTTTTCTCAAATGACCCAATCACCTTTGCACAGTTTCTGAAGATGGAATGGCAGACAATGTACAGAAATGTTTTATAGCAGCACTTTTTGGCGAGCAAGGAATTAGAAGAAAGTGGACCCCCATCGATTGGTGAATGGCTGAACAGATTGTGGTATATGAATGGAATGGAATATTATTGTGCTGTAAGAAATAGCAAAGAAGAAGGACTCAGAGAAACTTGGAAGGATTTTATGAACTCATGCAGAGCAAAGTAAGCCGAGCCAGAGCAGTTTCTGTGATGACTGCAATAATGTAAAGGAAAACAAATTGAAGATTTCAGAACTCCAATCAATGCTGTGACCAGTCATGACTTCAAAGACTGTTGGCGAAGCCCCTTGGCAGAGAGCTTGAGAGATGCCAGGTGCGACCGTGAGGATTGTATTGTCAGATGTGACCAATGTCTGGATTTGTTTTGCTTAAGTGATTGCATTTGTTACAAAGAAGGGCTCTCTATTGGTGATGGGGAAATTCACTGGAAAATGTGAGCGTATTATTTTTTTAAGAAGGAATGGAGCACTCCCTCTGGGTTCCCCATACCTGTTACTCCTTGTCATTCAACTCTGCTTCACATGCTAGACTCTTTCAGCTCATTCTTTGCTGGACATAATACCACGTCCTGAAAGATTTATCTACCAAAAGATATCATTACTGATGAGGTAACGAGAAAAGGAAGCAGAAAACCTGGTTCCTTCCTAGTTTTATTCTTATAGAGAAGAAAGGGAGAAAACAGAAAGAATGATTCTTTCTGGGACTGAGCTCTTTCTGCAAATCTGGCTCTTTTCAACTTTCAGGGATGGTCGACTTCTTTCTTACAATTGTCAGGCTTTTTTTAAAGTCCAGAAGCATGGCAGTTCCTTTAAGCAGCAAAGGACTAGCTGCCCTATAATTCAAGAAGTTTCCTAATGAATTAGGATAAGGACATTTTTTTTTCCTATGCCTTGAAACTGGTCCATCAAAATCTGAAAGGGGTAAATTCTTACAAGAGACAAATTTTATATCCTGTTTAATCTTTTATAAAAGTCATTGATGTGTGAGCAGATCTTGGTTTCTTATCCTTTACAAAGCCTAAGATCTTGGACTATACAATTCATTCCACTTTTCATTTGCAACTCTGCTTGGTCTGATTTCCAGGGTTCCAGATTCCCCTATGGAGTGAAAACTGGTGTCCCACACCTTCCTCTCCACTTCTAGCTTCCTTTTGTGTGTTGTATTCCCTCAAAATTGATCATAATGTATTTGAGTGAAGGAACTCTCTTTTATTCTTATTTTTATTCCTAGCTCCTGACACAGTGCTTGGTACATAGTAGGGGCTCAATAATTGTTTATTGAATTGAAATGCCAAGTTTGACAATATCTAATAATGGAAAAAAAACTTTCTTCTGAAATTTTCAGGCATCATGATTGTATCTTGGTGATTGTGAGTAATAGTTCTGTCTGTGATGCCAGTCTAGTTCCAGTATATGTTATTGGATAGAATTATATTCTTTTATAAAGATAATTCAAGATCTACATTTGCAGTTTAGGGGGTGTATTGTCTGGTTTATGAATCATATGAGCTTCTGATGGATATTTCTAGCCCTTGAGGTCATTCTTGCTAGGGGGTAATTTTACTTTCATCCTGGAGGAATGTCTTGCACGATGTCTACCATTTCCGTGTGTAATCTGCATTGATATGTTTCTAGACTCCTTAAGGAGAGGCCATCTGTAATTTCTGGTGATGATGAAGTGGCCTTAAATTATAATTATCAATTTCTCTATTTCTACAAACAAAGTTGCTTGACCCAGCCTTCAGGAAGCAGCTTCTCTGCTGACATTTTGTTGTGGTTGTAATTGAGTTCGTGTCAATGCTGCCCATGTTGGACTTTTTGATTCCACTCTAGTCCCAGTCATTTCCACGTGGAGATGAACCACTATGTTATATTTGGCAAATCCATTGACGTGTCCCTATTATCAGCTTTTACTATTGCTTGTTGATGTGAGGTCTGCTTGTTCCAAAATTATTTCACAAAGATGTCACCAATTTGTTGTTGTTTGAGAATATCTATCAATCCTTTTCCTCCTTTTGGAGAAAGACAGTTATTTTTCAGAGTTACCTTAGGGTGATGGGGCTTGTGTTTCATTAGTAATATATGAATTTTGTTAGGACGTTTTCTTAATCTATCATATTCTATTGTACATACCTGAAAGTGTATGCTAACAATGATATCACATAGGTCTTTACTTTTAATATGTTCTTTCCATTGAGGTTTAAATTTAAAAAGTCATTCTATTTCTTGATATATCTATCACTTTCTTGTCCATAGTTTCTTTGCTCAATATCTCTCTCCTGGAATAGATCAAGGGCATCACCTTTGTCTAGTCATTCATTTGACCTCTAGATTCAGACCCACATTTTTTAGCCTTTGTCTTCTCTTGACATGCTTTAGAAATTTTCCTTTTACCAGGTTCAAATGGCATTTTGATATCATTGGAGAAAGATTCCACAAGGTAGAGAACAGTAGTAATAATGAAAATAGCAGTTTGCAAAAGGACTTTACAAATATTATCTCATATCCTCACCACAATCCTGGGATGTAGATGTTCTTCTAATTCCCATTTTTCAGATGAGGAAATTAAGGCTGAGAGAAGTTTTGACTTGCTCAGAAGTCAAACATCTACTGATTGTTGCTCTGCTTTTGTTCCTCGACATTCGTTCAGATGATGGAGGGAGTCAACTGGCAAATTTAGATTTTAATGATAAATTTAAAAAGTAAAATTGCCTCTTGAGAATTCAGTCATTATAAGTCCTGTTTAAAATGTTTTACGATCCTTAAAATGCTATACAAACACATCATTGATTATGAGGGGTGACTTGCTCTTACATAATGCTAGACATGGGACAGCATTGAGGTAGATGGTGGAAGACCACAAGAAGGATTGCTTCAGAGAAGGAAAACCTAATCCATTTTCAGAGAGAGAAGTTTGGAAAGCAATTTAGACAAGATTATCTCAACATTTTTATTTTTGTCATGAAAGATTTTAATTATGTTTTTACATTGTTCATACCTAGAAATTCTGCCACTTTTCTGTTGAAGCACCATAGCTTCTTGGGTTACTGCTCAATGAGGAATAGTTCATGGGTTTTCTTTTTTTTTTAAATCACTAGCACTCTTAAGAACAAAGATTTTGTAGTCAATAAATAAGAAAACAAATCAATCCTTTGTTATTTTGAAAAACATGAAATGTAACGAGGTGTAATGTTAGCATTTACCCTCAAAAAAATCTTTGACTTATATTCACTGAGGATGCCTGATCTCTGGTAAAGACTACTGGAAAGCCTAAAGTTCCTGAAGGTATATGGAAAGGGGTGAAAGTAGGACTCGAAAGATGATGATCTACTTCTGATGACACATTGTACCACAACTTGCCATTCATGTAAAAGGTGAAGGGTCCCTCTCAAGCAAGAACCTGCTCTGGAAAATGTACTGACCTTAGGTTGTTAAACTGAAAAGAATTTTCCATTCTTACAACATTCCTCAATCTTTCCTTTTGCTCTTTTTTTTCATCTTGTGGGGTTCAACTCACACAATGCTGACGGCTGATTGGAACTATTTCAGAGGACGAGTTACATTTAAATTTTTTTTCTCCATTTAAAACAAATTCTGAATTTAATAAACATCAAACAAAAAAATGAGCACTCCCAAAGAGTTATATTTTTAACAAAGCAGCAATCTGGTTACAGTGGAATTTTAATTACAAACATCTCTAGCTTAGTGAATGTAGTAGGGAAAAGAAAACCTTGGATAACAAAACTAAATAAAAACCACAGGATCATTTGCATATGAAGAGAAATTCCCTGAATCAGCACATATGACAATAATAACAATAATGATAATAGGTAGAGCTGTAGCTTCCAAATTAAAGGGATAGTCCTATCAAAGCATTTTTAAAACATTTGATATGCACAAATGAAATTAGGTTAGTTGATGCCACTGAAAACCACATTGGACAGTTTTTCTCAATCTAAAATCAATAAATGAGAAAAATTGACATAAAGGCTCATATTCTCTGAGTCATCCCAAAGCAAAGCCTACAGTAAAGGACAAAAGAACTTTTTGTTCCCACTGGAAGAGAGGTTGAATATGAACCAGTCTCTTCTTCCCCCTGTTCCCTGCCCCAGCATAAATCAGTAAAGAAATTTGTAGTACCAATTTCCAAATCTTGACCTGTACACCAAGTCTAGGTTCTTGGCTTCCTCTGTTTAATTATTTTTCTTGATTTAGATCAGAACTTTATAAAAAGAAATATTTATTTTAGTGTTCCCCTTTTGACTGGGACCCCTGTGAAACTTGTTTTTTTTTTTTTTTTTACCATTCTTCCCTATTTCTTCTTCTTATTTTATTTTCTCTCAATGAAGCTATAATTCCTCTCTGCTGACTCCATTCTTCAACCAGTGTTCTGTGTTGTGATATTCCATGCCCCTTTGGACTGCCCTTTGGAATTCAGACCTTCACTCAAACTACCAAAAAAAAAACCCCCAAAACCCAACAACAACATAGTGCCCAGAACTGAGTACAATACTCTAGAGTAGTGGTTCCTAAACTTCTTTGGCCTACTGCCCCCTTTCCAGAAAAAATATTACTGTCACATACTATCACCACTCCCTTACAGTTATTCACTACTCCCAAATGCACCTGTGGCCATCACCTTCTCCCTGGATCCCTGAAGCACCCACCAGGGGGCGGTGGTGCCCACTTTGGGAATCACTGCTCTAGAGGCAGTAAACCTTTTAGAGATGGCATGCTCAAATTGCACCTTTGAGATGCTTGTGAGTCCCCCACCATTACCCCAGAGAGTGGAGGGAAGAAGTGCTTGCCTTGGTCTGCTGGACAGAGGGAGGGAGACATGAAAAAACTGTCCTCAGGAGAGGAGGCGAGGGGGAATGGAGTAGCCCTCTCCAGCACGCCAGGGTTCCCATGCCTTGTCTTCACCAACATGGTGGATGATTCTCAGTAGGTCAGAGGACAACAGAAATAATCATCAGCTCCTTAGTATTGGGGATGATGTTCTCAAATAAAGTATAAGATTACTTGAATTTTCTTGACCATCTTATCACTCAGACTGAGCTTATATACCCAGCTCTTCTTTCAGATAAATTGGTATCAAGATAGGCTACTACCAGAAACTTAATGATTAATTTATCATAGCTACTTTAGTCCATTTTCAATAGAAATCATGAAGGATTTGGCACTCTCAGGTAATATCATGTTTTGACATGAATTAACATTTTTGCCTGGACTTTTCGTTAAAGGACCAAAGAGAGAATGAGTCATAAATAAGATGCAATCTTTATGCACACAAAGAATGTGCATTTGGAGCTGTATCAGAGACAGATCACCACAAGGAAAGATTTTATTCTTCTAGAAAAATATGAAAGGTTCATTGGGTCAGATTTTTCTTTTTTTCTCATCAAAGACAAGAGCTTATACTATTCACACTACTATTCTTATTTGAACACATTTACTTGAGGTGAATAAAGATCAAATTACCTTCTGGTTACCTCCCTTCAATCCATCAGACTAAAATTCAGAAACATAGGCCCTAATCCCAGCTCCATTTAAAAAAAATAGCCATATGACATTGGGAAAGACATTAACTCTCTGATTGTCAGTTTATTATACTGTAAAATAGCTATAATTATGACCTGCCTTGCCTACCTTTCTGGACTATTGATGTTGTTGAAAATTAAATCTGATCATTTGAAAGTATTTAAAAATTTAGAAAATGATAAAGAATCAAAAGACCATAAATGCTTGGGGATAGCTAAGTGGCTCAGTGGATTGAGAGCCAGGCTTAGAGGCAGGAGATCCTGGGGTCAAATCTGGCATCAGATACTTCCTAGCTGTATGATCCTGATCAAATCATTTTACCCCCATTTCCTAGCCCTTACTGTTCTTCTGCCTTTGAACCAAAACTTAGTCTTAACTTTAAGATGGAAGGTAAAGGTTTAAAAAAGAAAAGACCACAGATTCAGAATTGGAAGGATCTACAAAAAGTATTTAGTTCAATCTGTAAATTTTAAAAATGGTGAAACTGAGGCCCAGAGATATTAAGTAGATCACCCAATTCCAAACAGATGCTAAACATCTGTATGGTACTTCTGGAAACTGAAATCTCAGTCCTCTTATTCTAACTCCAGTATTGTTTGTACTAAACACACACGTGTATGTTTGAGCACATAGACACAAACATGCACTCACACATATAGACACCTTTTGACAAGACTTGTGATTTTATCATTAAAAGAAATTCCCAATCCAATGTGGACACTGCCTTCCTCGCCTTCCTTGTAGATTTGCAGCACGTGAGTCATTTTTAATCTCGTTGAATTGCCTGATCATTATGCACACCCATGTGTGCTCGTGTAACATATAATTAGAGTTGTCAAATAGTAGAAGGAACTACCTTAAGAGGTAGTGGGTTTTCTCTCCTTAGTGGTCTTCCAGCAAAGAATGGACGACCATTTGTCAGGAATGTTATAATGGGAATTCTTTTCATGTATGGATTGAACTAGATGGTGGTTGAGTTCCCTTCCAACTCTTAATCTATGATTCTTATTTTTATTGGGCTACTTCATTAAATTAATTAAATTAAATGCTTTTTGCTTCCAGGATTGAAGAAAAAACTCATCATGGGGGTCCTCATCATCTATCATCTTTAGGGAAAGTGGATCTACAAAGTGCTTTGAACCTTACTAGTGGCTCTTCCAGGGAATCCCATGTGTGAAAAGAAGGTGTCCCAGCTGCTACATGCAAACACATGAAATCACATGTTTATATAAGGACTTTTTTTGGTGATGTATTTATCTATTTATCTGTTTATCTATCTGTCTGTCTGTCTTTCTGTCTATCAGTTTATCTATCCATCTATCTATCTGCTTTTTAAAACTCCTTACTTTCTGTCTTAGTAACAATTCCAAAGACATAAAAACAAGGGCTAGACCAATGGGGTTAAATGACTTGCCCAAGTCACATAGCTAGAAAGTGTCTGAGGCCAGATCAGCTCTGCTCAACTCCAGGTCTGGCACTCTATCCACTGAGTCACTAAGCTTTCCCATAAGACATTAACACACACACACACACACACACACACACACACACACACACACACACACTACCATGAAGCATTAGGTAAACAGAGAAAGGAAAATATTTTTATTTGAAAGAAAGAAAACAGGTAAAATATCAGGAAAGAAAAAATTTGCTAATGAATAAGATAAAGTAAATGTCTTAACTGTATGAGAAGAGGCAGAAGAATCCTAAAGTCCAATGAAATTCAAAGAAAAAAACCCGGTACCTTTAGGCAATGTCTGTTGGAGGAGAAATATCTATCTATCGATCGATCTGTCTGTCTATCAGTCTATCTGTCTGTCTGTCTATCAGTCTATCAGTCTGTCTATCTATCTATCTATCTATCTGTTTCTCTGTCTATCTATACCTATCAATATCTATAACTATATATCTAAATATATATGCATATATATATATATGAGCATATATGTGTCTTCTGTCTTTAGGAACATGAATTTAGATTTCACCCACACACAATTTACCTCCAAAATAAATAATACTTGAAAAAACTTCAGAACTGCCAAACAGGACCAAACTTTGGATGTAATTACTGAATTTCAAAGAAAAGGTAACAGAGTTTTTCATCCATAATCACCATTACTGAAAACTTCAGATCTTGTTAGTTACTGGCAGAATAAACCTGTATAATTTAGGCTTTGGTTCAGTTATTTTTTATTTTTTGTCTTTAATTCTTCTTCCTCCCCCACCTCCTTACAGAACACAGAAGACATTTGAACTTCCTATTTCTTTTTCTCTTTATATTGCTCTACTAAAAATTAAAGGTGTCGTCTATAAACCTCTTGTTGTAAAAGAAAATGTTAGCCATCATAAAAAGATGTTGTTCTTATTGGATCATGTCATTGTATGGCAGGATTTTTTTTTTGGGGGGGGGAGGCATTGGGTGTATTTTTGTTTTGTTTTTTGCTTTCTTTCTGGATCAAAGAAATCAACATCATTTAGCATGAGTTTTGGATCTTCAAAAGCTCACTCTACAAAAATTTTAGTAGTTTTGAAATTAACTCACAAGAAAAAATTCACTGATGCATTCAGCAATTTTTAAAAGGATCTATGAAAGATATAAAGAAGGATATACATGTTGTGGGGGAAAAAGAGTAAAGAGGGACCTAGATCAGTAGGAATCAAGTCAGTGGGGCTGCTCAATAGGGAAAAGAGAACATTGGAGAAAAAATTAGCAGTGCCACAGACTAGCTCTGAACTGATCTTGGATAAATTATTTAACTACTTTCAGATTCTAAGAGCCTCAGTTTCCTTGTCAATTCTAATAATCTATAATACAGAAAAATGCTTGTGAATCCCAGAATAATTCTTATTTTTAAAAAATCTAGAGGACTATAATAAAATCAAGTCAACAAACATTTACTAAAGTACTTACTAATTACCAAGCATTAGTCCCAGTCCTCCTACAACTTACATTTTAATGAAGGGAGTTAAGAGGTAAGTGAAATACTGAAATGAGAGATAAGAAGGGTGGAAGGAAAGGAGAAGGTATTTTCCTCTAGGCACAGTGGAGAAAAGAGGACCAGAAAATTAAGACTGTATCTCTGAGAGAAATGATGACATTGGTGACCTGAATATCTGCTTTCTCCTTGTTAGGTCATTCCTGCTGTCACACATTTTCTCTTTCATAAGAACTTCTTCTAGCCCTCATTCTCAGGTATAACCTTTTCTTCTTTCTAATCAAAATTATTTCTACCACCAGGTCAAGACCAAGCTCTATTTCATCCCTAGGGATTTGCAGAGAAGCTGACTCTCTTCTTTGGGACTCATATCTATCCTCTCTTATTTCAGATCAACAATGATATCTCAGAAGTAACTAAATTTGGCTGCTGGCTCCAGAGCTATGCTCCTGGGAACATTCTACTCATCATTAATCAATTGTAGTATTTTTGGATTAGGTTCCATATAAATCTGTATAACTCCTTGTAAATCCTTCTCTAATTAATTCTTTGAACTGTCCTTGTTCTTAAGATTTCCATATCAGACTACCCATACTCTTCCATTTTTCACTCCCATGTTTGGGATAAGTAATCAAAACCATAAATGATGGGTAACCACATGTGAAAGGAAGCACAATTGGGGTGTAAGGATGTTTTGGCTACTGAAGTTTTGACCACATTTAGGTGGATGCTTATTCAGATGAGCTAAATATTGAAATTGGGAGCATCTAAATTAGAGGCAACACAAAAACAAGTCAGGCATCAGAAGTCAAAGCTGCTCTTCCAAGCAAAGGATTCCAAAAGGAAGAAAAGGAAGCATGTCTCCTGAGTAACAGGAGACATGACCTAGGAAACAAGTGAAAATTGTAAGGGCTAAAAAGAGTAGGATGGGTAGAAGTTTGATTTGTCTCAGGAAGGGGAATTTGATACATGAATTGTCTCTGTAAAGTTCTGCCTTTGTGCCTGTGGAGAGTCTGATCAACCCTGCTCCAGAGGACATTCTCTCTACAGCCTCTTCTCACTCTTCTCATTCTAGGGATGAGTAGAGCCCCAAATCTCAGAATCTCAGAGGTGAGAGAAACCTCAGGGGCCATATATCCCAACCTATTCCACTTCATCAAAAGAAATATCAACATAATTAACAAAAAGATCTTATTTTCAATTAAAGAATTACATAGATACAGAGCTTATTACCTTGTAAATCAGTCCATTTTATTTTTAGTGAATTTTATTAAGCTTAAATTTATCTCTTTATAACCTATAACTCTTAGTTTCACCTATTTTGGAAAGAGTGAGTTCTAGCAAAACAATAGTTTTAATTCTCACAAATCAAAGGTCTTTAGATAAGTCTTAGAGGTCCATTCTACAGGATTCAGTCAGATTACTTTCCCTGCAGGCATTGGTTACAATCTTTATTTACAACAGGGGATTTATTTAGGATTAGATTGTTCTTTCATATTCTTTCTATTGTCAGTTTTGGTATCTTTGGCAATAAAGAACAAAGGTTCTTCTATGAATATAATAGGATATCATTATACTATAAGAAATGACCTATATAAAGAATTCCCAGAAATTCTCAGCAAGTATCATTTGCAATGGGAATAAATTAGATACCTTTAAAATAAGATCAGGGGTAAAGCAAGGGTGTCTATTATCACCACTACTATTTAATATTATATTAGAAATGCTAGTTTTAGCAAGAAGAGAAAAAAATGGAAAGGATTAAAATAGGCAATAAGGAAAATAAACTATCACTCTTTGCAGATATATTATGGTAAACTTATAGAATCAACTAAAAAACTAGTTGAAATAATATATTTAGTAAAGTTGCAGGATAAAAATAAATCCACATAAATCATTAGCATTTCTATATATTACCAACAAAGTTCAGTAGCAAATGTTAGAAAGGAAAATTCTATTTAAAATCACTCTAGACAATATAAAATATCTGGGAATCTACTTGCCAAGGCAAATACAGAAATTATATGAAAATAATTATAAAACAATTTTCATACCAATAAAGATCTAAACAAGTGAAAAAAATATTCATTGCTCATGAGTAAGGCAAGCTAATATAATAAAAAAGACAATTCTATCTAAATGAATTTACTTGTTCATTGCCATGCCAATGAAACTACCAAAAATTATTTTATAAAACTAGGAAAAATGGTAATCAAATTCATGTAGAAGAACAAAAGATCAAGATTAAAGAAAAAAGTATAAAGGAAGGTAGCCTAGCAATACCAGATATCAAATTGTACTATAAAGCTGTAATCATCATAACAATCTGATACTCAATAAGAAATAGAATAGTAAATAAGGGAACAGATTAGATACAGAACATATAGTATATTTAATGATCTAGTATTTGGTACACGGGAAGAGCCTAGATTTTGGAATAAGAACTCACTATTTGACAAAAACTTCTGGGAAAACTAGAAAATAGTATGGGAGAAAATAGGTATAAATCTATATATCATACCTTATACCAAGAGAATAAAATGGGTATATGATTTTAATTATGATACTATAAGTAAGTTAGTGGAACAAAGACCAGTTTACTGTCAGATATATGGAGAAAAATTTATGACCAAACAAAAGACAAAGAATATTATATGATATAAAATGAATAATTTTGATTATATCAAATAAAAAGTTTTTTAATAAAACCAAAAACAATGTAACAAGTCTAGATGGAAAGCAACAAACTAGGAAAAAAAATTAGAGAATTTCTCTGATAAAATGCACATTCTCAAATATATAAAGAACTGTATCAACTTTATAAGACTACAAGCTATTATTCTCCAATTGACAAATGGTCAAAGGATATGAATAAATAGTTTTCAGATGAAATCAAAGATATCAATAATCACATGAAAAAATGTCCCAAATCATTATTAATTAGAGAAATACACATTAAAACAGCTCTTAGGTACCACCTCACACCTATTAGATTGGCCAATATGACAGGAAAGAAAGTGATATATGTTGTAGGGAATGTGGAAAATTGGAACACGAATGCATTATTGTTCGAGTTATGAACTGATCCAGCCATTCTGAAGGGCAATTTGGAACTATGCCCAAAGGGCTATATAACAGTGCCTGTGATATGACTACTAGATCTGTATCCCAGAGATTTAAAAAAGGGCAGGGAAGGACTTACTTGCATAAAAAATATAGCAGTTCTTTTTGTGGCAAAAAAGAATTGGAAATTAAGCAGATACTCATCAACTGAGGAATGGCTGAACAAATTGTGATATATGTTGGTGATATATTACTATTGTGATATAAGAAATAATGAGTAGGATGATTTCAGAAAGAGCTGGAAAGAGCTACATGAACTAATGCAGAGTGAAAGAAGCAGAACCAGGAGGATATTGTACACAATAACAATATGATCAACAATGAAGTCTTAGCTACTCTCCACAATACAATAATCAAGGATAATTCCATAGGACTTGGGATAAAAAAAATGTTCTACACTTTCAGGAAAAAAAAAAAACAAAAAACTATTGGAGTTGGGATGCAGATAAAAGCATACCATTTTTTAGCTTTAGTTTATTTTTGCTTTTATTTTGGGGTTTTGGTTTTATACAATATTTTCTTATAACAATGACTAATATGGAAGATAATAGATGTATCAAATTACTTAACATATCTGGAAGTGAGGACATAAGGGAAGGAGGAAAACAAGTTCAACTTTATAATTCAAAAAAAATGTATTTTGAAAGTTATTATTACATGTAATTAGAAAAAATAGTTAAGAAAAAGAATTCCTAGAAACTTGGGATGACTTGTTTGAACTGATGTTCAGTGATATAAATGGTATCAAGAGAATGTACAATGTCCAACATAATGTGAAGAACAATAATACTGAAAGGCATTAGAACTCATATCAATGCAATCTCCAAATCATGCCTCAAGGTATATCATAAATATAAACATGGAAGAGACCTTCTTTAAATGCCATCAAGTCAAATTCCCTCATTTTACAGATGAGGATTATAGTGAAACATATCTCTCTCTTTATCAAAGAGGTGGTGGGCTATCAATATCGTATGCAACATACACAGACAGACATAAAAAATGTCTTGATTTGCTTTACTGTATTTCTTTGTGAAGGTTTATTGTTTTTTTTGGTTGAATTAATTAATTTGTTTGTTTCTTTAAAATAACCTATTTAACTTCTTACTTCCCACCCCCATTAGGGAAGGCAACATTTGACAAAAAAGACATATTAAAAATGTCACTTATTTCCATTTGACAGTTCTTTCTCTGAAGGTGGAAACACACAAATCACTCTTCAAATGAAAATTTTATTGTTTGTCTTTTTTAGAGAAAAGGAAGCATTTGGGGAATAAGTAACTCTTTCTAGATGTCTTTTTTTTTTTAATATAAAAGCAAAAGTGAAAAACAACAATAACAACAACAGTCTTTTTAGCAACACTAAACTCTACCTGCCTTTGACCCCAGCCTTATTTACTGCTGTTTAGCATCCTATACCTGTATCAGAAGCTCATTAACATCAGGTATGGTTAAGGATACCATTGGGTATGGTAAAGAGACTGAGAAGTCTGAGTTGTCTTCACTTGAGGCATCCAAGATAATTAGGATCTTAAATTTCCATTTGATCAGAAATACCCTTTCCCTATTGCAGTAGATAGAGTATCAGGCCTAAAGTCTGGAAAACTCATCTGTGTGAGTTCAAATCTGATCTCAGGTATTTACTAGCTCTGTGTCCCTGGGCAAATTACTTAACCCTGTTTAACTTACTTTCCTCATCTATAAAATGAGCTAGAGAAGGAAATGGCAAACCACACCAGTATCTCTGCCAAGAAAACCTCAAATCAGGTAAGAAAAAGTCATATATTGGGGGCAGCTGGGTGGCTCAGTGAATTGAGAGCCAGACCTAGAGACATGAGGTCCCAGGTTCAAATCTGACCTCAGACACTTCCCAGCTGTGTGACCCTGGGCAAGTCACTTGACCCCCATTACCTAGCCCTTACCACTCTTCTGCCTGGGAACCAATACACAGTATTGATTCCAAGACAGAAGTAAGGGTTTAAAAAAAAAAGTCAGAGATGACTAAATCAACTAAACCACAACAACCTCTTTCCTCCTCACCATTCTTCTTCCTACTCATCTTACCTTACAATTTAGAAGGCATTTTGTGATATTTTCCCCTCATCGCCTGTTATCCTTCAATATTAATTTTTTTCAGCGTTTTCTTAATTTATTAGGTTTAGCAGGGTTCCCCTATAATTCACTTGCCCTTGTTAAATACTGGAATTGGACTTTGCAATTGTAATTCCACTGAGTTTTCAGGTAAAACCTAAAGGCTACTGAAGAGGCAAAATGATAAACTTTGACTTCTGCTGGCAGGTGACCTTTCAGAATTAAAAAGAAAGAAGAATTCAGAATCAGCTTTGACTGGACCCAAGACCTATCCATCATGTAGTCAAATGCCTGCTTAGAATACCAGAAAATTTAAGGTCTTTGTTCTAAGGTAGGATCTTTTCTCAGTAAAAGGGAAGGAGGTATTTGGAAAAGGTCAACTGAGACACTCCTTCCCAGTAAATATATCTATATAGTCTTCTTCCTTTTCATGTCATCTTTTATTCAGGTTCATTTTTTTTCTACTGATTTGAAAACTAGACATGCCAGCTCATAAATCCATAGATTCCATGTCATAAGGGACCTTTGAAGTCATCTAGTCTAATTTGATCATTTGGCAAATAAGGAAACTGAGTTCTGGGGAGGTTTAATTCCCCCATAGGTACTCAACGAGATCTAAAATCAATGGCCTCTTGGGTATCCCATAAATACTCCCTGTCTCTTGGCTGTAGGCATTTTCTCTCCTTGTCCCTCATGCCTGGAATGTTCTCCATCCTCAACTCTGACTTCTGATCTCTCTAGCTTACCTTTAAGTCCCAACTGAAATCCTACCTTCTATGAGAAGTCTTCCTTAACCCCTCTTAATTTTAAGGCTTCCCCTCTTTTAGTTAGTTCCTATTTATCCTTAATATTGTTTGCTTTGTATATATTTGTTTGCATGCTGTCTCCCCATTAGACAGAAAGCTCCTAGAGGGTAGGAATACTCTTTTGTTTCTTTCTATATCCCCAAACTCAGTCTGTAGCACTTAATACATGTTTATTGATTGACTGATTAAATGGCCCATTGGCTCTGACTCAAATACTCATTCTCTAGTGAAATTAATTAATTATAAGTAAAAATTGTCTCAAAAAATTTACATATATTTTGACAATTTTTTAAGGAAGTGTGCTCTATTTCATCTAAACTCAAAATTAAACATTTTCAGTTCAAGCACTGAGTATCCACTTAACTATATCAATTACTAAGCAAACAAAGACAGAAGTTAGAAAACTAGACCACTCTCTTCTCAAGAAACTTATATTCTACTGGAAGAGATTAATTACTTTGTAAATAGATAAGTAAATACACAACAGTACAGATAGAGTCAAAGTAATTTTGTGTGTAGGGTAGTCTAATGGTTAGAGTGATAGTCTTGGAGGTAGGAAGACTTGAGTTTATCAATTTGCCACTTTAATAGCCAGTTTACCTGGAAACTCAGTGGAATTTCAATGGCAAAGTCCAGTTCCTGAGAAAATTAATAAAGTACAATTTTGTGGAGTGCTGAGTCTGTATTCTGGTGACTGCCAGACTTGAGCTCTTTGGGAAAATCAAGTGCCCCTTCTTGGTTTCTAAAGCAGGAGGAATCTCTGACTCAGTGGATATTTAAATGGGAGGGACCCTTCCTCAATTCTCTTCTCTGTCTGGAGGATTATTCAAATCTTTTGTGAAGGACAAGAGGAGAAACTTTCTTTCCTCCACCTGGAAAAAATATGCTGATTATTATTAAATTAATTTTCCAAGATTATACACCCCTTATGTGTTAGAGTCAAGCATGTTATCTCTTTATCCACTACTCCATGTTGTCTTTTGTAACAAGATGCTTTATATCTAATTCACATTGTAGTTCTTTCTATTCCTACCCTTTTTGGGAGTCCTTAGATGTGAATGAAAAAGCTAAAATTTTAAGTAATTTGCTTCCAGGAAAACTTCCATGAACTGATGTGAGGTGAAATGAGCAGAACCAGGAGAACAGTGTACATAGTAACTGAAACATTGTGGGACGATCAAACGTAATAGACTTTGTTACTAATAGCAATACAAGGATCCAGGACAATCCCAAAGGACTTATGAGAAAGAATGCTATCCACATCGAGAGAAAGAATTGTGGGAGTAGAAATGGAGAAGAAAACCATGTTATCTATCACTTGTTTATACAGGTATATGATTTGGAGTTTTTGTTTTATAAGATTACTCTCTTACAAAAATGAAAAATATGGGAATAGGTATTGAGTAATAATACATGTATAACCCAGTGGAATTGCTTGTCAGCTCTGAAAGAAAGAAGAGAAAGAACATGAATCATGTAACTATAGAACAATACTTTAAAAATAAATAAATTAATTTTTTTAAAGTAATTTGCTTCCAGGGCTCTGGGGTTGAGATGTAGGGAAGTAAAGAGTACAATAAATGGAGCCTAACCCGTCTCTTTAGAAGGAGACTCCACTAGTACTGAACATAATCACGGAGTGCTTGAGTCTATAACTAAACAGTCCCTTAGTGGAGAGGGACATGCAGTTGTGTCCTAGGCCTGTGGGTCCAGAAGTTTTTGTTAGATAAAGTCCTTGTCTTCAAGAACTTTCCATTAATTTTTTAGAACATTTATTGAGGGGAGACCCCCCCCTTTCCTATGGCAACCTTTTCCATTTTAAAAAAAAAAAACTCTGATGATTTTAAAGGTGTCTTTCTTTTTTAAATCTAAATAGAATTTGCCTCTGTATAACTCTACCCGTTCTTATTTTAACATATTAATCCCTCCTGCCACCTATTTTTCATTTATGACTCTTCATCCTCTTCTATTACTCTCATCATGATATGGGTCTTCCACAGCCAATGCGTAACTATTTCAAGTGATACTTATAATTATTGTTTCTAGTACAAGTCATTGATGTTTTATTCATTGACGCATATTAAATGTTCAAAAAAATAGAGGAAAACCTATAGGAAAGAATACAATGACTTAAACCAAATCAAAGGAATCATGTACACAATGAAAATAGTAATATACAAGAAAAGCACACTAAAACAAAACCCACAGATGTGTAATTGCTTTGGAATTACTCCATAAGGGTTGTGCCTCCTTTTTGATAGAGGGGTGGAGGACCATAACTATGGAATATTGGCTTTCTCTTGGATGCTATCACTAATTTTGATTAGCTATTTTTATTGTTATAAAGTAAAGCTCAGGGGATCCAGAACATAAAATCTTTGGGAATGTCTATGGTGTAAAGTTAATGGCAGTACTAAAAGTTATTAATAAGAAATATTCACATATTTTTAAATGGAAACCAGAAATTCCCTTCTATAGTTAGGGACTAAAGTAAGGGGTAAAGCAGGGCTCTTAACTAAAACCTTATTTTTTTCTGTTAATTCTCATAATGGTATTATTGTAGATGAGGTGTGTGTGTGTGTGTGTGTATTAGTAAACTGGGAGACGAGTCCACATGAAGGTTAATTATCTTGGGAATCCTTTGCCTCCTGAAGGGTAGGGTGGAACAAAAATGTTTAGAAACCTCATGCCCTGAAAAGCCTTGTGTCACTTTATGTTCATGCCAATCTAGAAGTTGAAATGAGGACGAGTGCTTTGCATTTGCATTGCCTACTCAGACCATTTTTCTCTCTCATAAAAGGACACAAATTACCTTTAGGCCTGTGCTTGCACTCTGATGATTCTGCTTATTTCTAAGTAAGCATCATCCTTTCAATTGTGTTTTTCCCTGTAATGATGATTTCCTGCTTGCTTTTGAGGCAAAGGATTCCTGGGGCTTTGTAAGGAAACGAGCTTTGGTTCTTATCCTAGAAGTCCTGAGGATGTTGTGCCCTTGCTCTCTCCTTTACGTGTTCTGCATGGTTTGTGTCCCTAAATGGGCTTTGGTATTTCCCAACACAGTTCACAAAATGACAGAATTTCAGAGCTAGAAGGATCTTCAGCAGCCAAGTCCAATCTGTACTTAAAACAGTCTCCAATGTGATGCGGAGCCAAACTTGGTTTCAAGAATTCCCCATGAGGTAGAACTTCCTGGGGGAAAACACAGTCTACTTTGGATAACTCTAATGTTTGGTTTTATTGTTTTTCTTTAGATCCATCCTAAATTTGCTTCTTGGGTCCTTCCACCTATTTCTTCTCCCCGCTGTGACACCAACTAGACGAAGCCTAATCTCCTTTCTCCATGATGGTTCATCATATTCTTGGAATAATCGTCATCTTTCTCCTCCCTCTGTCCACCACCAGTCTTTTCTTCTTCAGGTCATAGATCCCCAGTTTATTCCAATTATCTCTATATGACATAAGTTCAAGGCATATTCATGATCCTGGCTGGAGGGTCAACCAACTATCAATACCTTCCCTAATCCCTGTTGTCAAAACTAAATCCAGTCTTCCAGGCATGGTCTGATGAAGGAGTATAATGACAGGATAATTTAGTGTCTATTGTGCCTGAGTTTGGATCTTACTTCAGACAAGTAACTTCCTAGTTATGTGACCCTGGGCAAGTCTTTTAACATCTCTCAGCCTTTGTTTCTTAATTTATAAAATGGCGCCTTTATCACAAGGTTATTGTAAGTACTAATGAAGATCAGAAACATAAAAGCACCTTATAAAACTTAAGTAATACATATAAACCATAAGGCATTAAATAATTATATTCATATTACTATTCCTAACGTTACTTGTTTATACTTAGAAATTCTGCCCCCTTTTAACAGTGTCCAATAGCTAACCAAGATGATCACTACATAGGAAAACAATTAAGTAGCATAGGAACTAGGATTTAGAACTGAGAGGGACCTTCCTTCTCCTTCTCCCCAATTTTAGAGGTCCGTAGACGAAGGCTCATGAAGGCTACCTGTCTTCTGCAAGGTCACACAGAAGAATCTCAGCTAGGAATTCACACTCTCTGACTCTTAGTTTCAGCTCTCTTTCCACTTCACCATTCTGACTTCTATTCTTCCATAAGTCTGTTAGCTCAGAAACTTCCATTTAAGGGATGTACTAACGAATTCAGGCACTTGAGCCACCAATTGTCTGACCCTCCAGTTTTAAGTAGGAGATGTGCTCAGTTCCCATTAAGAGAGACACATAAAGTTGCCACTGTCACAGACTCCACCATGCCATTAATGGGGAATCACAGAAGTAATTTAATTAAGGTGCCTGTTGAGGAGAGAGGTTGTTTCCCAACAAAATCTAACAGGGTTCAGAGTTACTTTCAGCCTCAACTAATTAAGGAAGTGGGACAAAGAACCTGGTTATTTACACACAACCTTCCTAGTCACCTTGCCACAGGATATGTTCTCTTGTCTTACATACAGCTGCTAACAAGTGTGCAGATTTTAAAGAAAAGAAGAAAAACTTAAAGGGAGGTATAAGTCTTTATTACTTCTCATAGCAGTGATTAAGAGGCATCCGAAGAGCTGGGGAAATACCAAAGGGATCTCAAAAATATGTCACCAAGAGAGAAAAAAGCAAAACTTGTGATTCAGAGACACAGGTAGATTGGCACTAGAAGACAACTTATTTCACACTTAGGGAGCTATATATACCTATAAATGGAAACTAACAAGCCCCTGGTTCACAGAATGTTTGATCTAGAGTTCTAAGGGGGGGAAAAATCTGTTTTATTATCTCTAGAGAATATATCCTCTAGCTTTCCTAAGCATCCCCTTCCTCTGACTGAAGGCAAACCTAAATCAATGACTCCCTAATATCAAGGTCAAAGTCAAGATTTAAAATTTAGTGGCTTCCCTTTCGAGTAGGGAACCAAAACTCACCCTCTCCAGAATAATTCCCACCCTGGTCTCCAGCTCACTCCCTCCAAATTTACAGCTACTGCTTCTTCCAGGAGGTTGGAAAAGGTTCTTTGCATTCCTTCTGTGATTCAGTTCAGAACTAGCCTCCCTCACTCTAGGGAGTCCCAGCTGTAGCTGATTCATCATTGCCTGAATGTCCTTAAAGGAGCAAACACCCAAGTCTACACACCAGCAACATGGGATCAAAAACTTTGAGAGTCAGAACAGTTACTGGAGATCATCAAGTCTGACCTCTTCATCTTAGATGAGAAGGGAACTGAGGCATGCGTTCATATATTTAGATTTGGGAAGCACCTCAGAAGTTATTAAATTCTACCCTTTAATTTTATAAATGAGGAAACTGAGACTTGCCTTGTCACACAGATAGTAGAGAAATGACATGCCTGATGTCACAAGAGTAATAAGAAATAGAGATGGGACTTGAACCCAGGTCATCTGACTGATCCTTCTCATGGTCTAACAGAAATGGCTCTTTTTCTGAATTTTTTTTTGAATCAGTAGAGGTTAGTCCAGTTCCTGGCATATAGTAGATACTTAATAAATACTCATTGGCTGACCAACTAATCCAAAGTCCTTCAACCATCTGGTGGTAGTGTTAGGACTAGAACTGAGAACTTTTGCTGCTGAGACTCATACTCTTCTCACCAGGCTGCTTCTTTTGGTTAAGTGTATATTTACCTCTAAGGATAAAAAGAAAAATAATGATAAACAAATTTGCTTCCATGCCTTATACTTAGTAAATATTGATTGAATAGAATTGAATATTAAATGTTTGTGAGATATGTGTTATAATGGAAAGGAGGCTGGCTTAGAGTCAGGAAGATCTGCATTTAATTTCTACCCATCATCTACTGGTTGTGTGACCCTGGGCAAGTCACTTATCTTCTCAATGCCCTAAGCAACTCTCTAAGATAAGTGGCAGAACAGTTGTCAATAATCCTAGGAAGAAGAAGCTCTTTACACAAATGGAATTACAAATCCACTCAATTTAAATTAACAGATCCAATCAAAATAAATTAACCCAAAACATGGGTATCTAAGTGGCAAAAGGGATAGAGTGTTAGCCTAGTCAAGAAAACTCATTTTCCGGAATTCATATCTGGACTCATACACTTATTTTCTGTAAGACCCTGGGCAAAATCCATTTTGTCTCAGCTTCCCAACCTGTAAAATGATCTGGAGAAGAAAATGGCAAACCACTTTGTGTAGAAAGCCCTAAATGGGGTTCATGAAGAGTCAGAGAGGACTGAAATGACAGAACAATAAGAAAAAAAAGTGCAGGAAAATCTTTTCCATGAAAACCTAATTTGTTTAACTATAAAATCTACAAGGACTTATGCCTTGGCCATAAATATAATTCACAGGATTTGATACTAGAAAAGAATTTAGAAATATTCCAACTAAATCTAAGAAGTGTTTATTAAGCACCTTCTATAGACTTAAAGCACAAAGTATTATCCTATGAGCAAAAGATACATGTGTACGTATATATATGTATCTCATCTCTACATTTATTTATGTATTGGCATAGTAATTCAAAAAGAGTAAAAACATTAGCAACTAGGAGGAATCAAGAAAGGAGCCCCATAGAAGAAAGTTATAGTCTCCAAAGCAGAGGTGAAAAGGAAATGCATTCTCATTCCAGGAATGGGTACAATGTCTGTGAAAGCACATAGAAAGATGAGAGATGGAGTCCAGAGCTCTGGAAATAGGAAGTAAGAATTTTCCCCCCAGGAAAATAGGAACTATAAAGGGGGAAATTATGCCATAAAACTAGAAATAATAGCTATAAATTGCTTTACTTGCCAAGAATAGTTCATATATAAACTCAGAGACAATAGACTCTGGAAGTTCTTGAGAAAGGGAGCAACATAGTTAATCTTGGCCTTTAGGAAGATTATTTTGACAATCAGGTGAGGAATGATTGGAAAACATCTCATTTTCAATATACGTATGTCTATATATTTCTATATATAGAGAGACACATATATGTATGCATATTATATATATACATATATATAAATGGAAAGGAATCATTTATAAAAAGAAAGGGCTATTCTCTAATTAATAAATGGTCAAAAATATGAATGGCCCAAATCTATCAGTAGTTATAAAATTTAAATTCTCTAAGTCACTAGTTATTAGAAAAACCAAATTAAAACAACTCTGTGGTTACACCTGACATTCATCAAAATGGCAGAGATGACCCCAAAATAGGAAATTTGCAAATATTGCAAGGGCTGTAGGGAAAACAGGCACATGTTCTCTTGGTGGGACAGTAAACTGATTATCATTATGGAAAGCAATTTGGAATTATGTCCCCCAAAGTTACTAAATTGTGATTATCTATCCTTTAAAGACCCAGCAATACTACTAATACCCAAAAAAGATCAATGAAAGAAGAGTAAAATCCATAAATATAAAAATATCTATAGCAGTTCTTTCTGGAGCAGCTACAAACTAGAGGGTATATCATTGGATGCGTATGTTTAATATTGATATTACTTCATTGTTTATAGTACCTTTTATCAAGATGTGGTTTCCCTTCCTTAACTTTTTTTTTAACATTTATTAATATTCATTTTTAACATGGTTACATGATTCATGCTCCTCCTTTCCCCTTCAACCCCCCCCCCCGCACCCCCCCTACCCATGCGCATTTCCACTAGTTTTGTCATGTGTCCTTGATCAAGACCAATTTCCAAATTGTTGGTAGTTGCATTGGTGTGGTAGTTTCGAGTCCACATCCCCAATCATGTTCACCCCAACCCATGCGTTCAAGCAGTTGTTTTTCTTATATGTTTCCTCTCCTGCAGTCCTTCCTCTGAATGTGGGTAGCATCTTTACCATAAATCCCTCAGAATTGTCCTGGGTCACTGTATTGCTGCTGGTACAGAGGTCCATTACATTCGATTTTACCACAGTATATCAGTCTCTGTGTACAATGTTCTTCTGGCTCTGCTCCTTTCGCTCTGCATCAGTTCCCGGAGGTCTCTCCAGCCTTCCTTAACTTTTTTAATCAGGTCTATTTTTTTGCTTTAGCTCTGTCTGAGATTATGATTGCTACTCCTGCTTTTCTTACTTTAGAGGATGCACAATAAATTCTGCTCCATCCCCTTACCTTTATTCTGTGTGTGTGTGGCTCTGACTTAAATGTGTTTCTTATAAACAACATATCAGATTCTACCGGATTCTGGTTTTTAATCCACTCTGCTATCCACTTCCATTTTATGGGTGAGTTCATTCCATTCATATTCACAGTTATGATTACCATCTATATATTCCCTTCATCTTATTTTCCCCTTTTGATCCTGCTCTTTTTTCCTTTCACTCTGTGTTTTCTTACCAAAAAAAAAAAAGCTTTTTATCATCACCTCCATTGCCCCCTCCCTCCAATTACCTCCCCTTTCCCCTAGTATTATTTCCTTTCTATTTCTCTATAGGTAAGATAGGATTCTAAACCCCAATGAGTTTGGTTATTATTTCCTCTCTGAGTCAGTTACAATGAAAGTAAAATTTAAACAGCTACATACTAGAAAATAATGAAGTACATTCCTATTGGGGAACAACTGAGCAAATTATGGGTTATTAAAATAATGTGATACTATTGTGCCTTAAGAAATGATGAAGTGGGGGCAGCTGGGTAGCTCAGTGGATTGAAAGCCAGGCCTAGAGATGGGAGGTCCTAGGTTCAAATCTGGCCGCAGACATTTCCCAGCTGTGTGACCCTGGGCAAGTCACTTGACCCCCAATGCCTAAGAAAGAAAGAAAGGAAGAAAGAAAGAAAGAAAGAAAGAAAGAAAGAAAGAAAGAAAGAAAGAAAGAAAGAAAGAAATGATGAAGGAGGTGGTTTCGAGAAAACTGTGAATACTTATGTGAACCTATGCAGAACAATTCTGAATAGAATCTGAACTATGTGTTTATACAGATATATAGATATCAATAGATAGATATAATAGCAGCAATTTCATAAAATCAGTAGCTTTGAAAGACAGAGCTGTGTAATGATCAACCATGATTCCAGAGGACTAATGAAGAATGGTGACTATTTAGAGCATGATTAATGTAGGAACTTGTCTTGCTTGACTATACATATTTGTTAAGCCTTTTTCCCCCTTTAAGATGGGTCATGGGGAGTTGAATGGAGAAAAAAAGTTTATTAATTTAAAAAATTGAATTAAATTTTAAAAATTGATCGGAGACATTCAAGAGTCTAGCTGGGAAACTATTGTAATAGTCTAGGGCAGTGATGGGCAAACTTTTTAAAGAGGGGGACAAAGGAAAGGAAAGGCTCATCTGTCCATCTGTTTCTAAGGCAACTCTTTCGAAGTTTCATTGTACTGTATTCTACTCATATTCTTCAGATTAGGAGTAATGCCGTATGGCCGTATAGAACATTTCAGGGGGACGCAGTTTTGCCCATCACTGGTCTAGGGTGAAAGTGAAAAGAGCCTAAACTAAGGGGTTAGCTAGCTGTGCAGGGAAATTTGTTTTACCTGATTATACATATTTATTATATGCTTTTTTTGTTTATTTTTCTCAATGGGCAGTTGGTTATTTGGAGTGGAAAAATATTTTGCTCATTGAAAAAAAAAAACCTTTAAAAGAATTGATCAATGAGAGTAAAGAGTGGTTCAGGGGTCCACCTAGCAGCCTGTTATAAAAATTTCACATGAGAGATGAAAATGGGGGTAACTGAATATGTATAGGGAATACTATACATTGTAGCCGATGTGTATGTATAAGTGAAAAGTATAGGGCAGATACAATATATATATTATGAAGAAAGAATCAATGATATGTGGCAAGTTATTAGATATGGAGAGGGCAAAAGTGTTGGGAGAGAGACTGTATGAAATGTTTCACAAGTGGGTGAGCCAAAGGATTATACCCAACTCCTTCATTTGACCAATTAGAAAATGAGCTACAGAAGGGTTGTGACTTCTTCAGAGTCACAGAGCTAATAAGTAGCAGGATGAAAATTCAAGCTCAAATGATCTCCATCCAGATCCAGGGCTCTGATCACTATGTCACAGCATCACCACTTAGGGAGATGAAAAAGCTGGAGCTTCTATCCCAACACTCTCTAATAGGTGTTGTGACTTCATAAAGATAATTATTCTGGAACTTGAACTACTTCCTGATTCAATGTCTTGCTTTTTTGGAAATTGTTTAACTCTTTCCAGCTTCTGGGAAGTTTGTAGGTAAACCCACTCCCATATGTCCTAAAAATCTAAGGACAGCATGAGGGCATCCCTGAAGCCCTCAGTTACTATAGCCTGGAAAAGCTCATACAATTCCAATATATTCAGTTCCTAAGCATATAATTTATGGAAGGAATCCGGACTATTCAGACCAGAGAATTTGATGTCATTGGCTCCTTTATTTTATGAGATGTACAAGTAAGGTCAAAGGAGGTCCTTAATAGCTCTAATACACTGCTTTTTGCTAGGTGCTGACAGCCTGAGAATTGGCCAAGCAGATCTTCACAGGACTAATAGCCTGAAGAGAACTTCAAGGGAAACAGGAATATATCATAACAAGAGGAGAGTAAGAATATTTTCATAAGATATTCAGGGGAGAGGCAAGGAGAAGTACAACTTTGGGGCAGTAAAGTGAAAGTCCCTCACTCATTCAGAAAACAAATATTGAATACCTTCTGGACATAAGACTTAGGTTAAGATTATATTATATAAGAATCAGAAGAAACTTAAAAGGAAAATAGACTAATTTCCCAGGAAATCACAAGGATGGTAGAAAAGAAGGAAACAAGCATTCAGTAAACCCTATGTTTAAGCCATTTATGAGGCACTTTACAACTATTACTGTTGTTCAGTCTCAGTTTTCTTGGCAAAGATACTGGAGTAGTTCACTATTCCCATTCTCATACAAATATTATCTCAGTAGAATATGAGGGCATGGAGTATTTTCACCTTTGGCTTTGTGTTCCCTTTACCTAGAACAGCTAGGTGGCACAGTGGACAGAGCACCAAGCCTGGAGTCAAGAAGACCGTAATTCAAATCCAGACTCAGACACTAGCTATATGACCCTGGGTGAAGAATTTAAATCTTTTGTCCTCAGTTTCCTCATCTGTAAAATGATCAGGAGAAGGAAATGGCAAATCACTCCAGCATCTTTGCCAAGAAAACCCCAAATGGTGACATAAAGTGTTGGATACAACTGATACTACTGAGCAACAACAAAATGAAGCATCTTGCCCATTGTGTAAATAAAATTAGCTCTAGTCCATTCTATAGTCAAAACTCTACCTACCTGAGATGAGGTCACTCCCACCTCCCATAGTGGGGAGGGGAGACGAGTTACCCACACGTGACAATAAGTAACAAATCAAAAACAAGGGAGTGCCCTTTGGGCAGTCCAAATCAATGTAGAGGCTGCCATTTGTCCACTTGAATTAGAGGTGGACCCATGGGAAGTGACGAAAAACACTTTCTCTTTAAGTATGTTGGTTACTTCCTGTGGAGGCAGTTGAACTTGGTGCTGAGGATCTCAGAGGAGACCTCAGGCAGCTTCTACTCTGAATGGTCACTTGGGTAAGTTAGGCTGACTTCCTTGGCCTACCTAGGCCGATTCCAAACTCTGCCTTAAGCAGGCACCAGCCTATCTGGTTGCTGGGCCTTGTGGCTTGCAGCTTCATTTATTTAGCCTTTTAACCTTCTCTCTCCATCCAGGCCTCTGCAGGCCTGGACTAGCCTCTCCCTTTTTCTTTATTCCTATACCTTTACCTTCCTTATTGTAAATAAAGTGCCTTAACCCGATGCTGACTTAGGTCTGATTTAATTACGGAATCAACCTGAATTGTTGATTCCTGGTGGCCACGCTTTAAATACATATCTATAAAATACCTAAATTTCCCTCTTACACCATCAAAGGACTTAATAAATGTATCCTGGTATACCTCCCCTCTGCAACCTTCTCTGCTATTCTGGTCATTATTGCACTTAATTATCAGCCTTTTCTTGAAAATATTCACAGACATAATGCACCAAATCCTTAAGATGTAGTTTCAAAGGGCAGGTTAACTATCTGAAACAGAGCTAAAATTTGGCAAAAAAGCAGCTTAGTTCTTCATCATCATCTTCTTAACCAACATCATCAACGTTCAGGCACAGAAAGTCCCCGATTACATTAAGATTATCTTCTACCAGATGGATTGATGCAACTGATATCTTGGTTATTTCATTCCCTCCGACTTAACTGTTTTGTGAAGAACCTTTCATTCTTAAAGTACAGAACAAAAATGGAAATGTGGTGGCCTCTTTTAATATACAAAAAACAAGTGAGACCTATGATTCATCCAAAGGAGTACCTTTAGATTTGCTAATGGTATTTTTGGTTTGCTGGAGAAACAATCTCTCAATTCCCTTTGGAAAGCTTTATTGTAATTGTTTTACCCTGTTGAATGGGAGTGAGGATAGATTGGGGTGCTAGCCTAGGGACCAAAGAAAGTCATTGGCCTAGAATCCTGCCATAGTCGACTTGGGAGGAGAAACAGAGATTTCCTAAAGGTCAACTTTTCCAACTTCATTTTACATGAGGGAAGCAAGACCTAGAAAGAAGTACTAACTTTCTTGAAGTTATGGTTTGTGGCAGGTAGAACTTGAAACCCTACCCATATATCTTTTCAGAATAACATTGTAAGATTGGTTCCAATTGGATTTTTTGAATGTCAGCCTCTACCCAAAGCCTCTGACCTTCCAAATGCTCTTGTATTTTAAGGTTTGACATCAATTACCCCAGCAACTACATGATGCTACTTGTTGATGAGTTGAGAATTTTTTAAATAAACTACATTTCTTCCAGGGAGATAATGTTTTTGTTTTGCTTTAAATGCTATATACCGGTTGCTACCAAGTCCCTACTGACAATATACCTTCCAGCTGCTCATTACTCTACATTAATTGTCTTTTATTTAAAAGGACAAAGAAATTCATTTTTGCTGGCTTGGCAACTGACAGTATCCTTTTACTACAGGCAAGTTTTAACTCATAGGATCATAGATTTGGGGTTGGAAAGTCCCTTAGAGGTCACTGAACCCAAATTCCTTATTTTATAAAAGAGAACTCTCAAGCCCAAAGTGACTAAGTAACTTGTGCTAGTTCTCAAAAACAGGAAATACGCCAATTTAGAGTCATCTGTATCCCAAATGTTCATAAGGGCTCTTTGTGCCCAACCTATGGTAGAGCCTTCTAAGCTCACAAATTGGTCTGATCAGCCACAGTCAGTGACACTATACTTTGACTCAATATAGTGATATCATTTTGGTCCTCTGTTAGTAAAATACAAACAACTAATTAACTATCTAACTGTGAGAGAAAGATCTGAGATATGAACCCCGGGCACTAATTCCAAACCCAGGACTTTAGCCCTTGAACCATGTCATCATCTTCATATTTTATTGGTTTTTTCATTCATGTGTAGTAAGAGAAGTTCTCTGGATCTCAATGTTCTCATCTGTTAAATGAGGTGGCTGGGCTAGAGAGCCTCTGAAGTTCATTCCAGTGCTAAACTTAAGATCTTCCCATTCTATGATTAATAGATTTATTGAATAGAGAAGAAGAAACAATTAGAGGAAATAAAATAATCTGAAAGTTTATTCATCATAATTTTAAAGCCATCTTGAGATTTTGTTTCCCCATGAAGGTTTGAAAAGGTCATTTCTATGATTCTGAACAGATGACATTATTTCCCCTTTAATAAAAGTATCTCTCATAATAAACAATGTGGAAAAATAATTTTCTTCTGTCTAATTATTGCTTTATTTTTGGTTTCTTCCCCATACTAACTTAGATTTTCAGCAGAAACCTCAAACCCACTGATTTAATAAATTCATTAATTCATGAAGAATAGTAAGAGACTTAAATACACACACATACACACACACACACACACACACACACACACACAATTTGTCCTAATTGCTCAGGTCCTCTGAAAGTCTGAAATGATCAGGAAGAACTACATGCTGGAATTGGGGCAGATTTGAATTCTAATTCTGACTCAGACAATTTATCAGGTATGTGACACTCTGAGCCTCACCCTTATTAATCATAGAGAGAATGACAGTTCCTATTTTTCCATGGTTGTTGAGAGATCCAATCCTTCTAGAAAATGTTTTATAAAGCTGAAAGTGAGACGGTATTATTGTTCTAACTGTGTTATAGTGGAGACCCTTTCAGATATGCAACTAGGAAGAACTGGGTTTGAATTCAACATCTGTCCTTTATTAGCTATATCATCATGATTAGAAAGCTAGGAAAATGTTTATTTGTAATTGGAGAAAATTTAAATTAAATTAAAAAATAATTATAAAGCTAGAAAATGAGACACTTAGGTTGTGTAGTGTTAAAATTAGTTAGGAAGGGGGCGGCTGGGTAGCTCAGTGGATTGAGAGCCAGGCCTAGAGACAGGAGGTCCTAGGTTCAAATCTGGCCTCAGACACTTCCCAGCTGTGTGACCCTGGGCAAGTCACTTGACCCCCATTGCCTACCCTTACCAATTTTCCACCTATAAGTCAATACACAGAAGTTAAGGGTTTAAAATTTAAAAAAAAAATTAGTTAGGAAGACCTAAGTTCAAATTTAGCCTCAGATATTTAGTAACTGTGTGACCCCAGGTGAGTAACTAAACTTCTTTGATTCTCAGTTTCCTCATCTCCAAAATGGGGATAATAATAGCACCAACACTGCAGAATTATTTTGAGGAGCAAATGAAATAACAAAGGTTAAGTTCTTTGCAAACCTTGAAGTGCTATATAAGTGGCATGTGTAATCATGATGATGATGACATCATGTCGTCTCACACTTGAATTGTCTACATGCAGATGAGATGATGTTCAGGGGTTGGGGTGGGGCATCAAAGCACCCACCAGGTGTCAAGCACTGAGTGAGGGGATGGGTGTCCAAAGAGAACGGGAGCAGCTAGATGTCTCATTGGCTAAAAAGTCAGACTTGGAAATGGGAAGTCCTAGGGTCAAATCTGGCCCCAGACAATTCCTAGCTGTGGGAACATGGGCAAGCCACTTAGCCCCAGTTGCGTTGCCCTTGCTTATCTTCTGTCTTGGTGCTGATACTTCTTATTGATTCTAAGACAGAAGCTAAGGGTTTTAAAAAAAAAAAAGAAGAAAAAATAAAAAGAATGAGACAATCTCAAGAAGCTTTCACATATCTCTAGCTTTTGCAAAGATATGAATTTTGCTCTCTTCCCTTTCATCTGTGACTCTGACTTTATTAGTAAATAAAGATCAGACTGACTTTTTTTTTAAGATTTGGAACATTGATTTTTGTTAGATATTAGAGGCTTCATGGTGCCAAAAATACTGAAAAGCTATTTGAAAAGCATCTGATTCTTCTTAAGTTGGGGGCTTGGGGAAATCCTTAAGAAGATTGACTTTCCTGGAGGTTTTGCCAGATTGGACACATAAACATCATAAACATTAATAAACTGGTCGGAGTTAATTAATTCCAAGCAATTTCTCATTTCCCTAAGAGGCATTCTGCTGAAGCCCATTAAAATATATTTTTACACAAATTTCCCAAGGATAAAGAAATTATAGCAAATGTTCTCTCTTACTAGGAACTGAGTTTAAACAATAAACAAAGAAACATTTGTTTTCCCTTTAAACTGTGAATTCCCTTTTAATTCCCTTTATTACATAAGAACAAAAACAGCTCCTCTATTGCTGAGGACTTAGGATTTTTTGGTCTCCAATTAATTTTAAATTTAAATTTAAATAACAATGCCTATTTTGTAACACATAGTCTTATGCCAAACAAAAGAGAAACTCCTTTCCTAAAGCCTTGTATGGCACTTAACATTCTATATTCAGAGTTGCAAGGGTCCTTAGACCTTAGGTGCTAGAGAAGGCTTTAGAGAGTCCCTTAGACAGAAAGGAGATAAAATCAGTCAATGCTTAAAGAAATTAATTCAGACTATTTACTGGTAGGTCAAATACTGAAGCTGAAGCTGAAGTACTCTGGCCCCATAATGGTAAGAGAGGACTCACTGAAAAAGACCCTGATAGTCAGGAAGATTGAAAGCCAAGGGAAAAGGAGAAGACAAAGGATGAGATGGATAGATAGTGTCATGGAAACAATTAACGTGAACCTCAGGGGATAGTGGACAAGAACTATGGTCCATGGAGTCACAGAGAGTCAGTTGAACATCACTGAACAACAACATCTACATTTGCCATTTCATTTTACCATTGGAGAAAATGAGACCCAGAAAGGTTAAGCAGTAATGTGGTCAAGGTTACACTGATAATAGATAAAGGAGACAGGATTCAAACTAATATCCTCCAAAGCAAAATCTGATGTCCTTTTATCACTCCACCACAATGATGACCTCAAGTCAATATTCATTACAACAAAGATTTATTAAGCACCTACCCATTTAATACAAGTACCCAATTAGGCATCTGAGAGTACAAAGGTGTATAGTTAGAAAATCCTGAACCCCCAAAACTACATTGTCCAGAATGCTTTTCCCTTTGTGCTCATTTGCATCTCTTGCCACCAGGGCTAGATTAGCTATTTTTTTTACTTTAGTTATTATTAATAAACTTTTAAATTATAATACTTAGTTATTGTATATTGATTTTAATCTTTAAAATTTGTCAACCTAGCAATCATTGGTTTTGTTCTCTTTTCCTTTTATCCACAAATTATTGTAATTTAAAAGTTGATTATGGTTAAATGATACCCTTTTAGGAGACTAGTCTTCCAAAAGGATCACAGGGAGGAAATGTATAGTTGGAAAATCTTGAACTCTTGGGGGTAGCTGGGTAGCTCAGTGTATTGAGAGTCAGGCCTAGAGACGGGAGGTCCTAGGTTCAAATCTGGCCTCAGACACTTCCCAGCTGTGTGACCCTGGGCAAGTCACTTGACCCCCATTGCCCACCTTTATTACTCTTCTACCTATGAGCCAATACACAGAAGTTAAGGTTTTAAAAAAAAGAAGAAGAAAAAAGAAAATCTTGAACTCTTAAAACTACATTACCCAGAATGCTTTTTCCTTTGTGCACATTTGTGTCTTCATGTAATTGTTTGTAAGTTCTGTAGCTCTGCCTTCTCCCTCTCTTCTCTCGTGACCAGGTCTGGATTAGCTAGTTGTTTTTTTTTTTTTTTTTACTTTAGCTATTATTAATGAACTTTTAAAAATATAATACTTAGTTATTGTATGTTCATTTTAATCTTTACAAAGGTAAGGAGGAAACAGTTCTTGACTTCCAGGAACTTACACACTACTGTAGAGAGTGCTATGTATGTAGCATTAAATCTAAAGCTTTTGATAAATAACAAGGCACTTTCAAGAGGGAGTAAACACTAATAAATGAAACAATCAGGATCTGAAACATGTAGGAAGCAGCACATGCCCTCTATTTTGGAGGAAACTCAGGATTGTAAGAGCTAAAGGTGAGGAGGGGAGTCCATTCAAATCATAGGGATAGCCTGGACATCATGGTATTCTCATAAAAGTGCCCAAAGTGCCACAGATTTGTAAGAGAGTCTTCCAGAACCAATGGTGACACCACACTTTTGTTGCTATTCTCTTCCAGAGCAAGCCCAGGACATATATGGGGTGGCAAGGGTCAAATGATAAGGTGTATTTAGAGAAGTCCTTAAAAAGCACCATCGGATTTAGAGTAAACTGAGAACCTTAAAGATTAATCTAACCCTCTCAATCAACAGATTAGGAAAATAGTTCCCAGGGGAGAAAGGGGAAAATGATTTGCCCTGGGCTACTCTACTAGTCAGTGGGGGAGTCAATATTTGACTCAATAAAACTCTCTCTCTCTCTCTCTCTCTCTCTCTCTCTCTCTCTCTCTCTCTCTCTCTCTCTTTCTCTCTCACTTTCTCTCCTTGTCTCTCTCCTTCTGTCTCTATCTCTCAGTTATGCACAAATTCCAACATACCAGATAATGGTAAATAAGTAACAAACTAAGAAACATAGACTAGTTGTACATGAAGAGGTTGCTTATTTGTAGGAAAAGCATTTATCTATCTATCTATCTATCTATCTATCTATCTATCTATCTATCTATCTATCTATCTACATATATATATAAACACATATTAAATTAACCACAAATTTATCAATCAAATAGAAAAAACAGAGTATGTATATATGTATATATATAAATATATATCTGTGTGCATATGACAGATTTAATACAGATTTGAGCTTATACATCTGCATAAAACTCTCCCATTGGTAGACAAAACAATAATCCAATTTCCACCACCTGCATGCAGGGTAGAGTTTCTGAGAACTAGGGAGAAAGGAGATTCTTCTTCTGCTGTCCACTTTCATGAGACTCTATTCTCCATTCCAGTGTCTCTTCAAGGAGAAGTCTCTGCAGAGAGAAGAAGATTCTGGGAAGAAGGTGAAACATAAAAAGCATGCTCCTATTTCCAGTTTGCCACAGTAGATATTTCAGGGAAATATTTTGCTCCCAGTAGGAGGGATCATCCATTACATATTTTGTCTGATATATTCTACTCTGTGGAACTTCTCTGATTCCTTTTTGCCATAAACGTGATTGAATGGATTTATTTATTACTCTGTCTTCTGATAGCCTTTGTGTAACTTATATTTGGTCAGAAGGGAGTCAAATCTTTGGATACAGCTTATGGCACTCCTTCCTTATTAAAGGATAATAATGAGGAAATTTGGCTGGAACATAAAATAAATCACCTAGGCTTGCAATATTTTGATGGGAGGCAGATTGATATAATTCTAGTTTACTATTTCTTTTCTAAGGATATGAAAAGAGGCTAGCTTTGTGACCCCAATTTCCTCCTCCCTCCAGGAAGGAATCAAAATCTCCCTTGAAAAGGGATAGTTGAAATCCTAGAGATATCTATCAAAGACTCCCCACAAGCCATAGTTCCAAGTCTGCATAGACACATATAACCTACTCAGGCAACTTAAGAATACACCTTACCTATGGATGGATATATATACAAAATTAGACTATAAAGTTATCATTTATATAGCTACGTGTAGATATGTTTATGAATAGACATATACACATAGATTATGCACATAAATATCCACATTATGTACATTATATGTGTGTATATTACATATACATGTGTATGTGTGTATATATACACACATTTAGTATATACATATGTGTATATATAAATGGAGGAAGAATCATTAATGAAAAGGATGGGAGACTAAGACTGGTAGAATATTAGGTCCTTAAGGGCACAGACTATTTTTTAGTTTAGTTTTTTTTTTTAGTTTTGTATTTGTATCCCTAGCAACTAGTAAGAAGTCTGGCCAAGAACAGGTGCTTAATAAATGCTTTTTGGACTGGGCTTCATTGAAAGAGACTGCAATATTCCGCTGGTCTTTTCCACCTCGATTTTTGAACAAATTGCTATCAGCATCACTGCCTGGAAATAGCACTGACAACTCGACACAGGAGCTCAAGGATTCAGAAACTGCCAGTATGTCAATTAACACACTATCACCTTGAAAAGGTCATTCTCACAGCATTTTTCACTAGGTTTGAAGCTGTTGAGATTAAATCTTGGGAATTTGGTCACAACAAATGACAGTCCCTGTCACAAAATCCAGAGAGGAAAAACGTAGTTTTCTCCCCAACCTCCTCCATCTCTCCCATCAAAACAGGTAATATCTCAGCCATGTTTCAATCCTAATGTCAATTTGGAATTATAATGTATAGCATCTAAATGTCCCTTCAGGATGTATCTGCTCAGTGATTGTATTTCTTTTCATTTTTATAGAAGGGTCAACTAGTAGATTAGATTTAAATAATTACTTCCGATAATCTTAATTTAACAATTTCCTAGCATAATGGAAAGCATGTGGGCCAATAAGGAGGAATATTTCATCACAAGAGAACATTACAATATTTTTTTTATCCTGGGACTCCATTCTAGGAGCATAGGGCCACAACCAGTAGGCAATTGGTCACACTGTCGCTCAGGGTCACACAGCTGGGAAGTGTCTGAGCCCGGACTTGAACCTAGGACCTTTCGTCCCTAGGCCTGGCTCTCAATCCACTGAGCTAGTCCAGCTGCCCCTACTTTAGGTTGCAGTTTCTTTAGCAGATGTAGTTTTACAGGGTGGGGTTGCTAGCCCCACGCCCAACCCTCCTCCTTTTTCATCCTGGCTAGGGACCGTCCTTGGCCCAGGAGTGGTAAGGGTGGGCAGTAGGGGTCAAGTGACTTGCCCAAGGTCACACAGCTGGAAGTGTCCGAGGCCGGACTTGAACCTAGGACCTCCAGTCTCTAGGCCTGGCTCTCAATCCACTGAGCCACCCAGCAGCCCCATTACAATATTAGTGGGTACCAAATGCAGGCCCAAAGTGCACAGAGCTCTGCCTCTTTTACAGCGATTGGAGTAGTTATTCAGGGCAGGTTTTGGTGATGTTTGGAGATGTCTTTAGGACTTGAACTGGGAAGGTGTTTCAGAGAGAGGTGCTTAACAAGAAACAAACAAAAATAGTCCAAATATACATTTGCATTCAATTAACAGAAAAAACCCCAACAATGACAATAAATGCCTTCACAAAAATAAATATCTAATAATCTGGCTGCATGGCCCAGTGCCCTACCTGAAGTCAGGATGGCTCATCTTTCTGAGTACAAATCTGGTCTCAGACATTTACAAACTGTGTAATCTTAGGCAAGTCCCTTTACTCTGTTAGCCTCAGTTTCCTTATCTAGAAAATGAGCTGGAGAAGGAAATGGCAAACCATTCTACTGACTTTGCCAAGAAAACCCCAAATGAGATTCATAAAGAGTTGGATCTGACTGAACAATATTAATAATTACATATCTTGGTAACATTTTCCCTGTCCCTCCCTTATTCTACCTTGTCTTCTAAAGAGTCCTCACCTCATACTTACTGAAGCCATTTTCTGAGACTTTTTCCTTCTCTCCTCCTCCTCTGACACTGAACCCCCTCTATATCCTCCTTGACAAAGTCCAAAAATTAGATAGCTCTACTGGTGAAGCTATGTCCATGCATCCTAATAGTTCACAAATACCTTTGGCCTCTCCTCTCCTATTTTCTTCAGATTGTCTTCTTCATTTTTTTTCTCATTGTCTAATCTTTAATCTTTCTTTATTTGTTGACTCCATCCCTTTTGTCTATAAACAAAACCACATTTTCTCCTATGCTTTAAAAAACCCTCCCAATATTTTACCATTCCTCATTAGTTATTATCTTATAGTTCTCCTACAGAGATGTGCTGGTGAATGTTTAACAGGCAGTTCTCTGAAAAGGAATGACATATGTTTAAGTATAATCTGCATTATCAACATTTCTCCTTCACTTTCTTAAGTCCACATAATCAAAAAATCAATAAAGCCCTGATTTGTAGGTTGATAATTCTTGAGTTATAAATGATCCCATTGATAATTTAATAATTAGCTCTCATGAGCCAGTGTACCCTCACTGCAGTACATGCCTACTTCTTCTGCTTCTCAGGTAAAATCCCTCTACTTTCCCTTCTCTCATACTTTCTTATAAATATTCTGAAATCTGGCTACAGACAACATTGCTTGATTGAAATATCCATCTCCAAAGTTACCAATGACCTTTCAACTGCTAAATATAATGGCCTCTTCTCATTCTTTTTCCTCTTTAGTCTCTTTCCAGCATTTGACAGTTGATGAACTTCTACAGTACCCTCTGTCCTCTGTGGACTTTTGTGACTCTTCTCTCTCCCCCAGCTGTCTTCTTTTGCCAGAATGACATCCATTTCATGATCACTAAGTGGGGATGACCCCAAAGGTTTTGTCTTGAATTCCTTTCAATTCCCCACTCAGCACTTGGTCATTTTGTCAGTCACCATTGCAATAACAATCATCTTGAAAATACTTTCCAGATTTATTTACACATTCTAGCTTCTCTTCTGAGCTCTAGTGCCTCATCCTTAAATCTTTTTGAACCTGTTGAAGAGCATGTCCCATTGAGATATCACGCTTACTTGCCATGTTTTTCAGGAGATATTTTTTTTATACAACACATCCCACTTCCTGTTGATATGCCATTTCTTTCCAGCTATCTCCCAATCTATTCAGTATCTCTTACATATTCTTATATATTCTAATTATATGTGGGATATTCCAAAAACAATTATCAAAGCTTAACACTGTACTCAGGTTTGTGGAATACCTTGTACAATGAATGTCTCCCTCAAAAAAAAAAAAAAACAGATCATTGAGGGCAAGAACTCTTTTTGCCTTTTATTCATAACCATAGAATTTAGGATTATGTTTTATATATAGTGACTTTTAAATAAATGATTATTGACTAATCGATTGATATGGAAAGATTATTCAAATGCTAGTATTAAAAAGAAAGACTGTTGCTTTCATTATAATCCCAGAAATAAAAATCTTTGTAAAAACAATTCAGCCTACTCTCTTTCTCCTTGAACTCGAATTCTTGCCCCAATTCTTTGTCTAGTTATGCTATCTATTGGTGCTCAATACTAAGCTTCTAATAAAATGTGACAGATAGATAGATAGATAGATATGGGGGGGAGAGGGAGACAGATAGAAAGACGGAGGGAAGGAGGTATAGAGAAAGGGAGATTGGAAGGGTTGTGATTGATTCCGGTGGAAGGAGAATTCACATCAATGAGGTCAGAGATCCATGAAAATATGCTAGTTTATGAAGGTAAAATCATTTTAAATGATTTGAAATATATTTTTAAAGTGTGTTTAACGAACTATGACATTTGGTAATTTCTCTTCTTGTAGGATTGCTCAATATATTCTCTCTAGTTAAAACACGAAGCTTTTTGTTTTGTGATTTTTTTTTCAAATCAATTAAGACTATAGTTCCAATTTTATGAACCAGGTATTTAAAAGATCTTCTAAAATAAAGTGAGCTAAAATTTCCCTTTCAGGTTTGGAGATCAGAAGAGTCCAGTACCTCAGGAGGTGTTAAAAGTGAAAGGTCTCAGTAATTTAAGATTTTAGATTTGGAGGGAACCTAAGGTATAAACTGTCTATTGGTCTTTCATTTGACAAATGAGGAAACTGAGTGCCAGGAAAGTTAAATAACTTACTCAATTTCCCACAGATATAAGGCTAAGACCCACATCTAAATTTACTGTGTTAATATACCTTAGTCTTCTTCTAAAAGTGTTGTGACATTTATTTCAAAATGAATGAACGAATGAAGCTTTTATTAAATATTTCCTATGTGTTAGGCATTGTATTAGTAAGATATAAATACAAATGTGAGACAATATTTGCCCTCAAAAAGGTTACATTTTTTACATTCTAATTAGTTGAGATATATCAATGATAATAATAATATTTGTATAGTGTTTTAAAGTTTGCAAAACACTTAACAAATATTATCTCATTTACTTCTCACAACAATCATGGTGAATAGGTTCTATTATTTAGAAATTAAGAAACTGAGGCAAATAGAAGTTACGTGACTTTCCCAGATTCACATAGCTAGTATCTGAGACAGGATTAGAATTAAAGATTCTCTCACTCTGGATGCAGTGTTTTATTCACTACAGCATGAATAGATGCTAATGATGCTAAAGGTAGCTAAATGATAGGAAAATGGGCATGGGTTTATATAAACATATATATGAATATGGGTTCTTACATGTATTTAGAAACAAATAGATATAGAATATAGATTAAACTGTAAAATCAACATATGGTTCATAAATGCAAAATTAAACTCAATTGTGTACTTATTTATGCCTATTTATTGTCTATAAAAATTATAGGTAAGATAGCAAGCAATATTTTCTAATGAAGTCAAGGAAATATGAGACTAGTCTTCCCTCATGCTCAATTCTAGACTCAGTATCATAAGGTTTAATAAAATGACAAATGTGCCACTTTTTATGTCTGGTAATAATAGCATTCATTTCAACTCAAGTTAACACATTTACTAAGTATCTATTATGTGTACTACTGTGCTGGAAAGGGGGAGGAGGAGGAAGAGGAGAAGGGAAAGAGAAAATCCCTGGCCTTTAAAGGTTTAGATTTCTTGGAATTGTGAAGTTCTAAAAAGAAACTGAAGACTGTAGAGCAGTAGATTTGTGGCATCAAAGAAAAAGTTTCAAATTCACAGTTAGATGACTTATTATCAAATTAGGATTCTCCCACCTTACCTTGTGCAAGCTTGGGCAACTGACTTTACTCTTTGGTCTTCCATTTCCTCATCTCCACCATGAGAAATGAAAAATACAGACAATCAATTTGAACAAAAGATAACATTTTTAAGAACAACTTCCAAGAGCAGTGTCCTAAATATTAGCGAGTTGACAAACATTTAAAAACATTTGCTACATATGAGGTAGGAATGGTACTAAATGTTGTGAATATGTAGAAAAGGAAAAAATAGCTATTGCCCTCAATGGCTTAATTTTGAGGAATACAACATACAATGAGCTACATTTATAAAAAATATATAGTGCTGGAGATGATAGATGCAGAGAAGGGGAGGGAGGGAGAGAGAAACAGAGAGAGACAGAAACAGAGAGAGGCAAAGAAAGGTTGAGACAAAAAAAAAAGAGAGAGCAAATGGAAATGGGAAATAATCTCTAAAAGAGGGAGTAGGAGGAGTTTCTGGAAAGGTTTTGAGCAGAAGGTGGGATTTTCACTGAATTGTGAAGTAAGGCAAGGAGCAAGTAGATAGTTTACCATTTTCTTTCATGATACCCTCCCTATAACTCATTCTCCAAGTTGAACAAGAAGAAACATTACTTTCAATGGACTCTGATCTTCTCCAGGTATAAGGAGCAATTAAAAATATCTTGTACCTTGCCAAGAAGAAAGTGAAACCCAAGCCCCTCCTCCATCTCCATTTGATTCATGTGAGCTATAGAACAGAAATTAGGTAGTTATGATCTCTATTGATCAAAAGAACCAAATACCTAGGAGTCAATCCTTGGTAAGAACCAGCCTTGTTCCTATATTCCTCACTATTATTCTTCCAGGTATAATGCAAACAAAGAAAACTTTGTGTGGAGAAATCTAAGGGATGAATACCAGTGTGCAGGGATGAAAATATAATGGGGAAAGATAGAGGGAAAAAAAAATCTCCTGCTGGTTTTCATTTGAAAAGGCTTCAGCAAACAAAAAGACCAGGGGAAAAAAGGATTTCAGAGTTCTGAGATTGTGTTTACCAAAAAAATATGAATTATCTGGGAAAGGTGGAAAATCCCTGTTTTGTATTCTCATCCTTTTATAGCCTTGATTGACCAGAGTGCAATCATTTAGGGAAAAGGAGCTGTAGGAGATGGGGGAGGGGAAGTTGATGAACAAAGCACTCTGGTATAGGCAGGGAGTATTATATAGGACCAAGAGTTGGGGAGCAATTTTCCAAAATCAATAAGCTAACCCTTGAGAGAATAGAGAGTCATATTCCAGAATGCGCTCTGAGGAGATTCAAAGCTATTGATTGGATTCTATTTGGGCACAGTTCCTACAACTCTGGCCTGACTGAATCTCATAGGGATAATTATTCAGCATTTCAAAAATAAAAATTCTCCAAACCCTGCACTGGTTAAAAAGGATTAAAAGAAAATAAAAGACACAAAACAGCATCTCTCTCTCTCTCTCTCTCTCTCTCTCTCTCTCTCTCTCTCTCTCTCATCCTTTCAGTCTGTGTAGGAAGGTACTTTTTACCATTTTTTTTTTATCATTTGTTCTGTTCTCAGGAAAGAGGAAATGATTGAAAGTGGGTGGCTCTTGACAATTTGAAGTAGGCTCCTGCTCTTTAAATTGTAAATTTCAATCCTCTTATATATGCTTATTACCTTCCAGACTTTGTCATCAGGGGAGGGGATTGTTAGAAATAAATAACCTTCAAGTTAGAGAAGATGTTGCCACCAGGCTGAGACTGCTAGAGGGTTAAGTTTTGTCCCTTCTGGGTGGCTGCCCTTCAAAATACAAACAGCCCCTGTAGGATGACCCATTAAAACCTATAACCCTTTAGCCTGAGGGAGAGGGTTAGAAAGGGAAAAGCCTGGAAGGAGGAGTTGAGAGGCTCTGGTTGCTCTTAAGATTTTGGTTTCTTTGAACTGGAAAAGACCTTAGAATATAAACTTCTGGACAGGGACTGTCTTATTGGATTTATATCCCCAGCTCTAAGCATGGTGACTAGACCTGAATTGGCATATACAGTAGAAAGGGCAAAGGGGTTGAATTCAGATGACCTGTGTTTCGAGGCCATCTCGGCTACTTGCTACCCGTATAGCTGTAGGAAAGACATTTCTCCTCTCTAGACCTCGACTGTCCTTATCTGTCAAATGAAATGGTTAAACTTCGTTACTTCTAGGTGCTTTCCACTTTAACCTATTACAATGGGAGGTTTGAACTTGACAAGGACGAAGCTGCCCTCCCAATTGTGTCCAACACTTTTCCTAGCCCAATTCTCACATCCTCTGGGGATGAAGAATTCCTGGGTGAGAGTTTAGAAGGGTTGGCATCCTTTCTGTCCATGCCACAATTGCTCCCATATGGAAGCCAGAACAGAAGGAATTATTAACTAGGCAAGATTGAACTAGGGATATCAGTTCCATTTTACTCCCTTTTCTCATATAACTGAGCCATGACTTTGAGATGGGCTCAGCTAGATTTGTCAGTATCTGATCTACATTTAATATTGAGTACCTTTCTGTTCTTTTTTAGGGAAAGCCATAATCATTGAGTCAAGCCAAAGCTTTAGGTCAATGTAGGGCTATAAAAAGAAAAGGGTTTGATCCCTCTTTTAAGAACCTGTGTCTCATCAAGACCGTGATTTCAAATTTGTGAATGGAAAAGATCTGGATGTCCTGGGATCATTGTGCAGAGATGACTAGTGGTGAAGTTTCTGCATAAGAGAAGAAGACTGCTGACAAGAGGAACCCAAACATTGACCTGGCTAGTGGGACTTTGAGGAATCAGTGCAAAAAGTGCCTAAAAAAAAAAATATATATATATATATATATATATGTATATATTTAATTATCTCATGTCTTTACTCTTACTTCTTATTTATTTATTTTTTTTTTGCCCTAAACCCTTAACTTCTGTGCATTGGCCCTTAGGTGAAATAGTGGTAGGGGTGGACCATAGGGGTCAAGTGACTTGCCCAGGGTCACAAAGCTGGGAAGTGTCTGAGGCCGGATTTGAACCTAGTACCTCCCATCTCTAGGTCTACTCTCAATCCACTGAGCTACCCTGCTGCCCCCTGTTCCTTGCATTCTTGTAGTTCTGAGGGAAAGGTGATTCTGGGCATCAGAAGCCCACAATAAGAAAAGACTCCTGAGAGAAATACCCCCCTTGGATTCTCCCCTGGATTATGAGATGGACACAGATATACATCTCCCAGTTATGCTTTGATACCATTGGGCTGTATTCTGATCACCTCCCATGTCTTTGGGACACAAGCCCTAGTCAAATGACAAACATCCTCCACTCCTGCTTAACCTCATTCCATCATCCTATCTCCAATCATGGAGTCATGTTGCCAAAGGGGTATATAAAGCCCAGAACACATTTCCTCTAAGAGGCAGTGCCCTATCTACACTGTTCTCCCAGCCAATTCAACATGAATACCAAATTAATAAATTTCTCTTGTTATTTCTAAACTGAGTTTAGGAGTCTTACATTCTTGCAGAGGTTACCTGTCCTGAACAGATACAGTCTTGATGAGACACAGGTTCTTAAGAAAGGGATCAAACCTTTTTCTTTTCATAGCCCTACATTGACTCAAAGCTTTGGCTTGACTCATGATTATGGCTTTCCCTAAAAGGAACTGAAAGGTACTTATTCAACATTAAATGTATATCAGATACAAGACAATTATTTATTTCCTGAATGTAAAGGGAATGCTTAAAACACAAAAGACTTACAAATACACATTGATGAAGTCTTAAACACTAGGTAATCACTTATAATTTCTATTTTATGCTCCCAGAAGGTTGATACACAAAATGCTAAAACAAGAAGCATTATCAAGATTGTTAAACAAGTATTTCACCTTCACTTCATCTTTATCCTGTCTAAACAACTCTGGCAATGCCCATGTCTCATGGCAAGTCAAGCCAGAGATTGTGTTCATCCTCCTATATGGGAGGATGTTCTCCAAAAGGCACTAAAGTAGTTGAAAATAGGGGTCAGGGAAGAGAGAATAAAATCACTTTTGTAGCGTAGGTAGCATATCTTAAACTCCACATATAGTCAGATACCCCCCAAAAGTACTTCCCTTAGGACTGATATTTGGGCACCTATGATTAAAAAAAGAAACAAAGCAACCTAAAACAAAAGGTAAAGCCAAAAGCTTAGGATCCCAGATTCTGATTCAGTTGGACAAGACCCAATTCTTTAGTCCACTTATAAGCAGTTACCATTTTTGCCAGAGGTTGGTTGCATATTCACTTGACCATCATACCCCAACCACGCATGTTCTGGAGGAGAAAGAAAGAATGACACCAGAAGGCACATCATGTCTTTTAAGACCTACTGAGTAGTTGATTTTAACTGGTTTGGTGGGAAATGCTCTGATAGTTTTCTTGAAACTTTATCCCAGTTAAGTAGTTGAATAGTTGTCAATCTACATCCCTGGAAGGAGTTTTTTCATGGGAAACTTTATACTATGTAGATGACATCCCAAGTCTAGATGGAAAAAGAAATAATATTGCCAAACTCCATTAGAGCAATTGCTTCCCATTTTACAGATGAAGTTTCTAAAACACAAGATTGACAAAAGTCCTTTCTCTTACTCAAGTTCTCTCAATGGCTCCTCACAGAATCAAGGGAAAATACCAGTACCTTTAATTAGCAACTAAAGCCCTTTATAATATACCTCATTCGGTGTGCTAGTCTAACTGTCCCTATGTGCCTCCACACACTAAAAGCTCCAGCCAAACTAGCCTATTTTCTATTTCCAAAATTTAGTATTCTCTCTTCTGACTCCATGCCATTTAAAAAAAAATCCTTAGCTTCTTTCTTAGGATTGATATTAAATATTGGTTCCAAGGCAGAAGAGTGGTAACTATTAAGCAATTGGAACTAAATGATTTTCTCTGGATTACACAACTAAATGTCTGAGGTTAGATTTAAACCCAGGACCTCCTCTCTCCAAACCTGGCTCTCTATCCACTGAGCAACATAGCTGTCCCTACTCCAAGACATTTCAAAGACCATCCTCCATGAATAGAATGTGCTTCTCCTTCAACTCTAACCTCCTAGAATCCTTGACTTTTTTTCATATGACTATTGCTTTGAATGTTGGTGGGCTTTATCTCCTCAACTCATCCGGTGTCTAGCTTATTTGTGCAAATCATATATCCACCCAGAGAAGAAACATTTCTTGAGAAAAGAGTTAATTTCCTTTTTCTCTTCTTATTCCCCATATTTCCCTAAAACCTATTCAAGCAGTTTGCCATAGTAGATGGTGAATAAATTGTCTATTAAATTTGATTGGATGACAAAAGGGAAACTTTGAGAATTCAAATGCCTTATAATCATAGATTTAGATGTAGAAGACACCAGAGAGAGAGACCTCCTTATTTTACAAAGGAAGAAACTGAGACCCAGAAAGACTGACTTCATTGATTTGTAGTTGTTTAATCATTTAGGTTGTGGCTGACTCTTTATGACACCATTTGGGGTTTTCTTGGCAAAGATAATGGAGTGTTTTGTCATTTCCTTCTCCAGATCATTTTAAAGATGAGGAAATGAGACAAGCAGGATTAAGTGAATTTCCCAGGGTCAAACAGCCTTTAAGTGTCCAAGGCTGGTTATGAAATCAGGTTTTCCTGACTCCAGGCTCTGCACTTTAGCCAGGAGCCACCTAGTTGCCCTCAAAGGCATAGACCTAAAAGACTCAGAGGTCATTTTGTCTAATTCATTACTTTCTTTTATTTTTTAAACTAAATTATGATCATTAATATTTTTGGGTACTTCTGACTAATAATCACTGACACCTATATCACATTTTGAAATTTGCAACATATTAAGCTACACAATCTCATTTTAATCACACGAAATCCCAGTGAAGGAAAGAGTCTCAATAGGTATTATTCCATTGTTGCAGATGAAACCAACGCTTAGTCGCATACTTTAACTATGGTTCAAACACTCAATAATTATATATCAAACATCATATAATAAACATTTATTATTAAATACCTACTATGTGTCAGGTACTGTGCTAGGCACTGGTGATTCAAAGAGAGGCAAAAGACAGTCCATACCCACAAAGAGTTAACAATCGAATTGGCTTCACCTTTTGCAAAGGCCTTCCAAATTTTTATGGGAATTAATTCTGGTAACAATCCGCTTCTATCCATTGCTATTAGTTCCATAGAATACAAGATGAAAAATTTTCCACTCAAGCAAAACAGGAGAGCTCTACTTTCCTTTTTTTGTTCAATTTAAATTTATTATTAACTGTTTGTTACATTAAAATACTCAGTTAACTTTCTCCCTCCTTTCCCTCCCATCATTTGACAAAAAGTTGTATGTGTGTATAAAGCTATGCTTTCCTTATTTCTTTTTATCAGTTTTTTTTCCTCTGGAGGCAGGCATAAACAAGCCATTCTTCAAACAAATAATATTTCTGTTTCTGTATAAACTATTTCTTTTAAAGATGAGGAAACTACAGCCCCAAAAGCTTTGTGATTTGCCCCAAATTACATAGGTAGTAATTTCAGTTAGGATTCCAAATCTGACCTCTTGATCTGGGATCACCTCTCCACATCTTTCCCACTTCAGATTATTATAGTGCAGAAGTAAGTGGTGATTTTTAGCATTTTCCCCAATAAATGGTGGTGACTTCCAATTGGCCTTAAGGGAAAACACTACTTCCTTTGGTTGGAATTTAAATGCCTTCATTATCTAGCTCAGATTTATCTTTCTTATTGCATAAATTCCATATTTCTGGCAAAACCACCCCTAAAGATTCCCCCTTGAAGTCCTTGTGCAGGCTGTCTCCCAAACCTTGAATGCCCTCTCTCTGTACCTTTAACTCTTGAAGTTCTGGTTTCCATCAAATATTAGCTTAGGGGTTCCCTACTATAAGAATCCTTTCCTCATTCCCCCAATTATTGTTACTCTCTCCCGATCCCGAGAAATGATTGTTGAATACTTTATTCTTCTGCAGATTTATTATGGCTTTCCAATAGAAAATAAACTCCTTGAAGGCAGGATACCATCTCATTTTAGGTTTTATAATCCCTATCACCATGCATAGTAGTTATTTAATCGTAGGTGTTAAAGTAAGATCATAGATTTTAGACCTAGAACCCTGTTGGCCAACCTATGACATGCATGTCAGCACTGACACATGTAGCCACTCCTGATGAAATGCAGCCACATACAGAGAAGTATGGGGCCGCATGCCAAGGGTGAAACATTTGCTATAGTGTAGTGCAGACACTCTGCCGGAGGTCTGTAGGCCAAAACAACTGAACTCAGGCATGGAGCATCTAGTTCTGGGACTTCTGGGCCATTAGAGGATTTCTGACCTCACTTCCCGCCAGTGGAGCAGGGAGCAGCAGAATGCCACAGAGGATGCATCTCTGGGGACCATGTGATTGCCATTGCCAGCAACCACATAACTACAGCAACCATCATCCAATCTACTGTTCTGGGGTGTTGTGGAGTCTAATTGACCATCATTACTAAGAGAAGTGAGGGGGAAGCTGGGAGAGGCGAGGGTCTGTGCTATGGGTGCAGTTTCCCACCATTAGAAATGGCAGCAGTCATCTTACTTGACATAAGGAACGCCATCTTGCAGCATAGTGCAGACTCTATTTCACCACTATTACTGATGTGCATCCTTATTAACCCCTATTTCTGCTTATTAACCCTGTCCTTTCCTAAAAGATAGCTAACATATGCCATCTTGTGGTCAGTTAGGCTAGTTAACCCCTAATTGCCTACAGGGCTAACAGGCTATCTATAATTCTATCTTCTATAACTGCTTCCCTAAAGGAGAACCCCCCCAAAAATTAAAAATAAAACAACAACAAAAAAACAAAAACAAAGTTAAGTAAAGGAAGTTGTAGTAGCAGTAACCAATCCTTTCAAGAGACATGGACCAAGATGTATGGCATTATAGAAAAAAATGGCAGATCATTTTGCATTCTATGTACTGAAACAATAGTAAGTAGAATGTAGAATATAAATAGACATTTTGAAACTAATCCTTCCTAGCTCTTGAAAAAAATGAGGATGAAAGGAAGGAATACATTTCTAGGCAGCTATACCTTTAGAGCCAATCTAATTCCATCCTTAAATCTGTAAAAGGCTCTACAAATTTAACATCTGCAAGTTTGAGCATTGCTCACTCCATAGCTCAGCATAGAAAAGCACTCAGTGAGGGAGAATTTATTAAAGAAACTCTCCTAAGACGTGTACCAGTTCTGTTTCGTGATATGTAGAATAAAGATGCAATTATAAAGAGAACATCTGAGTTGCCATTCAGTAGAAATATCATAAAGGACTGAATAATGAGACTGAACACAAACATACAACATCAATTAAAGTGATATGAGTAATTGTAAATATTTTTCAATCTCTCTTGAGAGCATGTCACATCACATGCTCAATTGGCCATTATTGGTCAATATTCTGATGGTCTCACAATGAGAGAAGAGTTGATAAAGTTAGTATCAGTGCCAACAAGTACATCAGGAAGCGAAATATGTAAGGTTGTTATACAAACATTGTTATCTATAAAGTTGTGTCAGTGACGACAGATGGGGCACCAAACATGGTGAGGAAAAAAGTCGAATTTGTCAAATTGTTTATGGAAGCTATTGGATATCCAATTGTGCCTTTTCATTGTATTATCTATCAGCAGGCTTTATGTGCCAAGGCAGGATTCACCAATTTAAATGACTTAATGTCAGTTGTTGCAAAAATAGTTGATTTAATATCTGCTCACCCTCTTCACAAGCGAGAATTTTCTGTATTTTAACTGGAGGTTGATTCCACCTACAGTGGACTGCTGATGTACAATAATGTAAGATGGATGAGCCGAGGCAAAGTTCTTGAGCTCTTTGTTGAGTGCTTTGAAGAAATTAAGGTATTTCTTGAGGATAAGGATCTGGGAAACTTTCCTCAGCTCAGTGATGATAAGTGGGTCAACACCCTGAAGTTTTTTACAGATCTCTCTGTTCATGTTAATGAACTAAATTTAAAGTTACAAGATTTTGGCAAAAGTATTGACGTTATGTTTGGATACATAAAAGCTTTTGAAAGTAGACTTAAAATTTTCAAGTGAGATGTAGAAACTAAAACTTTTAAATATTTTCCTTGAGTAACAAAGTATTTCGAGAAGACCAGTGCAGCTGTACAAAATGAACTGCAACCCTTACATATAAAGTACTAGCATGTTTTAGACTCCTTACCTGACCAGTTCAGTGATAGATTTAATCAATTTAGAAGACTATAACAGACCACGAAAATAATTAAGTATCTTGATATAGTAATCTATAGTAGTTTGGAATTATATGGTTTCCAATGGATTCAAATTAATGATTTGGAGATGCAACTTGCAGAATTTCAAGATGGCATCTGGGCTCAGGCGTTTGTTGACTTGAGGTCAAAGCTTGAAAATCTGGAAAGGCCCTGCTTGGAGAATCAAGAGGAGTGTTACCATGAACTGGAAATTTGGAGTGCCTGGAACCAATTACCAGACACTTTTTAGTACCCTGAAAAATATAGCAATGGCTTTACTCACAATTTTTCCCTCTACATACTTTTGTTAGACCTTATGCTCAGTGTTAAATAATATGAAAACCAACAAAAGAAACAGATTGACAGATGAAGTTAGTAGCACTTGCTTGGGCTTGAAGTGTACAAAATACCAACCTTCAATTGAAGATTTAGTGATTAAATGAATTTTCATTTGCCAATGAATTTCAGCATCAAAAAAGTCACTAATAGGTGGGTTAGTTAAAGAATTCCCTGTACCCCTCACTTATCTTAGTTCATAGCACTTCTCACAAGTTAAATAATATCAAGACTAACAAAAGAAATCAACTGACAGATGAACAAATAAGTCACTAAACAGGTAATAAATAATTAGTTTTTGGTTTATTAAATACAGTTATATATTACAATTATACATTTTTGTTAAACTAAATATCACAAAATTATGTGTTGTTTTTTTCTCAAAGTGACACACCACCCAATTTATGCTTGTTTTTTTGGCGAATTTTGACACACCAAGCTCAAAAGGTTGCCCATCCCTGACCTAAAAGGTACTTTAGAAAATAACCCCTGAATTGTACAGCTCTGGAAACTGAGGCACAGAGAGGTAAGTGACTCTCTCAGAGTCACATAGATAATAAGTATCTGAAGCAGGATCTAAAGTCATGTCATCCTGAGTCTCAGTCCTGGGTTCTATCTCTATTATTGTCACCAAACTCTATACATAATGTAACCTCACAGCCTAGTAGAAGGAATCCATTAAAATGAAAATGGATGACTCCCTGTTCCTCTCTGTATTGTTTATTTTTTGTCTCCTTTATCCTCTCTGCTCATTCTGTTTTTATATCTATTAGTGACTATTTAGCCATAAAACTATTCATAAAAGCTTGCTTGGGTGTGTTTGCTATGATCTATGAATTTTCTGAACTTTTTTCTAGGTCAGAAGAATCACACTTGAGATAACATTAGCCCATTTTCAAAGAGGATTTCATTTGGGCATTCTGATAACTCTGAACCATGAATCCTGACTCCAATCTTATTTTCTTTCACAGCAGTGACACTGAATCATGTGTCATCATTCTTGAAGTACATGTACCATGGGGAATGAGACCACCCAATCGAAAAATGAACAGCCATCTCTTAGAAGCTTCTAATGAATAATGAAATCCTTCCTCAGAAGTGGAGACCATTCATTAGATTTTGGTCTAAGATCCTATCCATCCCATATAATACTCTAATCTTAATTTATTTTCTTTGGTGTAACTGTAGTCAAGGCCTCTCAAAATGAAAAACTGAACACTATTAATTAATTAAATAATTACATTTTGGCCTCAGATTCAGACTTACTTCAAAATGAAAAAAAAAAATAGTGAGACCTCATCCACTTTTACTTCTATATTGACTCTAAAATATTTTGTTGTTGTTATCATTGTTATCATTTCTATTTTTTCGGAGTGGTACCTAAAAGTATAATTAAACCTGTGCATTATATAGGTTTTTGGAACTATGGTGATTGTTAGGGTAACATAATAAAATTTAGAGTATTATAAAAATATGTTATTACTACTGTAATAATTTTAATCAGATAATTAATGAGCATTTTAAAAATGCCTTTTATGTTAGCCAGCATGTTTCCTTGCTGTCATCCATAATTATTTTCACTTTCATGTTAATGAACTCTGAAATTCCTTTATCTGATCATAATTTTTAAAAAATCATTTTGTCTTATAACGCCTAACCCTGTTTTTCATCCTCACTACAATCTCCAATCCCTCTGCTCCTCATTTCTTTTCTAGACCATCACTACACGTGCTGATTATGGTCTCTTCTCTTCCCAAGGCTAGTCTATCCTGGCCTCTCTTCTTTCTACATAGTATTTTGCTGATCTCATCAGGTCCCATGCATTTAATTATCTGTATGGAGATGGTTTTCAGAACTATTTATCTAGGCTTAATCTTTCTCTTGACCTCTAATCTTGCATCTACAAATACCTATTAGATAGCTCAAACTTGATTGAATAGACATTTTAAACTCAACTTTTCCAAAAATAAATTTGTTATCTTTTCCCCACAACCCTTCCTTTGTCCTCTCAAACTTATAAACCTAGACATCAGTCCTTATCTTCTCACTTTCTCTAACCCCCTCCCCCTATATCCAATGTGTTGCCATGTCCTATAAATTTATTCTTGCAACATCTTTCCTGTTTACCCATTTCATTCCTCTAATACTGCCACTCTAATGGTGTAGTCTAAACAATTTGACTCTTTTCAACAGTGGCCTTCTGATTGGTATCCCTGATTCATTCCTCTATTCCATTCCATTGACCATTCAATTATCAAAATAATTTTCACTTAGCTCTGACTATGTAACTCTCAGATGTAATAAAAATCTGTGGCTCCCTATCACCTCTAGGATTGAATAAGATATCTCCTGTTTGACTTTCAAAGTCCTTCATAACATGTCACTCTCCTAATGTTCCAGTCTTCTTTTACCTTACTTCCTACTGCAGACTCTTCTATCCAGTGATACTGGTCTCCTTTCTCCTTCTTAATAAGAAAATCCATCTCTAAAACCATGCATTTTCACATTATTGGAATTCTCTTCTTCCTTCTCTCTGCATCCTGACTTCTCTATCTTCCTTCAAGTCTCAGTTAAAATCCAACTTTTGTAAGAAGCCTTTCCTGATTTCTCTCATTTTTAATGCTTTATCTCTGAAAGTATTTTCAATTTATCTCATATAAATCTTGTTGAGACATATTTGTTTCTATTTATCTTTTTCACTAGATTGTAAGCTCATGTGGGCTGAGATTGTTTCTACATTTATGTATATCTCCATCCCTTAGCACAATGCTTAGTTGAATTATCTTAACTGTTAATATTGATAGGAGTAGTCAGTTCACTATTGAATCTTTTATTTTTTTGCCCAAGGGTGTGATTGTAGACATATTCATGCCTCATCAGTACAAAAGGGTTGTTTATGAGCAACATTAATGAACCCTAACTCCTATGTTCATGAGAATGCATTTTAAATTCCCTAAACCAGTGATGGACAAACTACAGGCCTATGGGCCAGATGTGGCCCCCTGAAATGTTCTATCCAGCCTCGTGACTTTATTCCTAATCTGATAAATACAATGAGTTGGATACAGTACAATGAAACTTTGGCAGAGTTGCCTTAGAAACAGACTGAAAGATGAGCATTTCCTTTCCTTTGGCCCTCTCTTTAAAGAGTTTGCCCATCAATGCCCTAAGCAATGGAAATTCCAGTGATCTTGGAATATAGCTTTCAACCTAGGGAAGAAGAAATTTCTGGAAATTATATCCTGGATAATCCCAAATTTAATCATTCTCAAGTTAAATAATTCAAGGTTCTAGCCTCTTAGACAAAGAAGAGAGTTTATGATACAGCATTCTCTGGAGAAAGAAAAAGGTTGTTCCCATAATTCTCCATAGCTTCATACTTCAAAAATAATCATTGAATTACTTGGACAATGAAGATATAATGTAATACAGATTTCTTGTCCTCAAATTATGTGTGTTCTTCAGGGAATCTATACCATAGGATGCTACTAATTGGGGGTCCTGTTTACTAATCTGTGAAAAAAGAGGGACTCAACAGAATATCAAAATATTGGCTTGATAGCAACCCTAGTTTTCACAGTATTGTAGAGAGAGATGATGGATGATATAAGGGCTTTTTTGTGTTCATTTATTTTGGATTTCTTTGTTTCCTTTTTGTCTTCAACATTTTCTTTTGGGTGAAATAAAAATTGTCCCTTACTTGATTTACATTTGCAATCTTGCAAGCTTATATAGGAATTTGGAATTCTATTAATAACTCTTTGGGAAACCAAAGCATGAACCGTCAGGATTCTTTAATTCTGTGATTAATTCTTCTTGTTTATTTATTTATTTTTTTCTTGGAGTAACTCCAGGGAGGGGCAATGAGTCACAGAGAGAACATGATTTTGGTGGAGTCAAATCAGTCCAGTATCAGACCTGGTTGTTATGTTCTTTTTTGACTCCACTTTTTAAAATCTAAATCTCTATTGAAGCTGCTATACAAAACATTTTCAGATCTTTACAATTTTTAATGTTCTCCCTGCTTACTGCCCCCACACTTAACTATTTTGTGTTTACTTTGGATATATTTCTACTTGCTTTTCAAGGTCCATGTCTCTTCTCTTATTCACTAATAGAAACTATGTTCCTTGATGTCAGGGATTATTTTGTTTTTGTCTTTTTATTCCAAGGACTTAGTGCCATATATGATACATCAATATGTGTTTAATAACTGATACTTTATAAATTAAAATTAATATGGACAAATACTCTTTTCATAATAGTTTTAACTAAAGAAAGTAATCTCTGTCATTTCCATGTTGAATTCTTATTCTAGAAATATTTTATATTCCTTTTAAAATGTAACTTTTTTTCTGCATATTCTCTAGTAGAATTAGAGCTAAACCATGGGTCAGGCATCCTCAATTCTAAGATCAGAATTTCCCTTACATAAGTTTCTTCACTCTTTCTGCTCTTCACTCATAACATGAAAGTGCTTGATGAGAAACATTACTAAAATCTTTCCCCATTCTGTAAATTTATGTCTCCAAATTTCTTTTTTTTTCTTTTTCTTTTTTTTTAACCCTTAACTTCTGTGTATTGGGTCCTTGGTAGAAGAGTGGTAAGGGGTGGGCAATGGGGGTCAAGTGACTTGCCCAGGGTCACACAGCTGGGAAGTGTCTAAGGCCGGATTTGAACCCAGGACCTCCCGTCTCTAAGCCTGACTCTCAATCCACTGAGTTACCCAGCTGCCCTCCAAATTTCAAATTGGTCATTGATCACAAGATTCAATATTAACTATTGACTATCATTAACAAAAAAACTATTAGAATAGTATATCTGACTGACCTTCCAATCAGTTATGACCCCATTTGATTTGAGGGTTCAGCCAGTGCTACCCAGCTTATGAGCCAAATTGTTAAGTTTTTAGTGTGAATATTTACATATCAGAAATGGGAAAATGCTATAAATTAGTATTTGGTTTATTGTTTTGTTAGCTGTCTAGACTTAAGAAAGTGATAGAGAAAATGTTAATAATGTAGATTGATCTTAAAGGTGTTTTCTATCTTTTAAGAGAGTCATTTGTTGAACATTTATCATCACACTTCTAGTTATATATTATATACTTTAAGTGCTGTTAAGTGTTTGAAGACTTGTCAAATAAAAAGAGAAGTTAAATTTATTCTGCTTTGCTTTCAGGGGAAAAGCAAGAAGAATCGGATTGACATAGTTGAGAGATGAATTTTAACTCTACATAAAGGGGGAAAAAATCCCATTAGGATTAATTTATTGTGGAATGGGTTCTTTGGAAGGTAGTTGGTTCTGCCTTAATTGAAGGTCTTCAAGCCAAGATTGGATGACCCCTGATTAGGGATGTAGTAAGGTGAATTCTTTTTAAGGTTCTGGTTGATTAAAATGACCTCTGGAATTCCATCTAACTCTTCATTGTTGTTGGTTTTATGATATATTGTTAATTAATGATGTTGTAAATATTCCATCAGATTTTATTATGTTGATTTATTCATTGGTCTAGACCTGTGTTTCCACTGGTGTGGTGGATTCTCTGTGTGTAAATTTCTTCCACTCATGAATATGGATAATTTTTCTGTAATTTGTGGCCATAGAGTTAGCTGGAAGTATAGAGGGGTTAAATGATTTGTCCAGTTAGTATGTGTCAGAGAAGATTTGAATCCTGGTCCCCTTAATGCTAGTGCCTTCATTCTGATTATCTCCAATCTATCCCTTATGTATCTTCTTTGTAAGTCTTTTTTTTTAACCCCCCCCCATATTGTCTCTTACATTAGCTTGGGAGCTGAGATCAGAGACTATTTGATTTTTGTTTCTTTGTACCCTTCTCATTTTGTTCAGGTCCAGGCACATAGTAGACCCTTGACAAACACTTGTTGACTTAATTTCTTATTCTAAGGAAGGTTTCTATTCACTTATTCTATAATGCTTCATATTTAATATGAAAGCAAATATTAGAAAATTGTGTTCATCAAAGAACAAAGAATATAAACAAACTGATATTTGGGAAACTATCTCCATTAACTTCATTTAGAATAAAATGTAAAATGCAAATGAATAATAAAAGTTATGCTGATGATTTGGGGAAATTCATTAAACTTTAATAAAATAAATTGTTATTAGGAACACAGAAATTTATTTTTTGTTCATTTCCATCCTGCTTAAGTTATTTTAATATCATAATAAAACCATTTTTAACTCCTCTTCATTTTATATATATATATATATATATGTGTGTATATATATATATATATATATAGCATTACTAAGTAATGTTGGGGAAGTCATTTAACTTCTCTATCCCTCTTTTTCCTCATCTAGAAAATGAGGGGCTTAAACCCAATAGTCTTTAAGGGCTATTGTAGCTTTCAGTCTATGATTCTGAGAAAAATCTTCAACTTCAGAGGATGCAAGGCAGTTTAAACTTTTCTGATTCAACTACTTGATTTTAAGTATAAGACAACTGAAACCCAGCTTGAAAATTCAGTTGTTCATAGACTGCTGCTACCAGAGCCAGGCATGACTCCCAGCCCAGGATTCTATCTGCCATTCTCTCTTCTGTAAATTGAATATTCATACTGACATTTTTGCTAGTTAATAGGTTTTATAACTGGAAGAAGTGGGTTCAGAGCTCATCTCTCCCACTTGTACTAACTGTGACTAAAGATCAGTCACTTAATTTATCCCTTTGTATGTCAGATGAGGTGGTTACACTACAGTTGTAGTGTATTACAATTAATAATAATAGCAAACATTTATATAGTGCTTATCATTGTAAACTGATCCTCTAAATGCTTTATAGTTATTATTTCATTGAATCCTCCAATTCTAAAGGTACTGTCCTTAAGAAATATAAACACATGTGTATCTTAATTTTGCAATAATATTACATATTCTAAGTTCTCCATCTTTTTGCATACCTCCAGTCTCAGAACTACAACTGTTTACTGGACATCTAGAACTGGAAAAATTAAGATCTTTATAATCATCATATTTCTCCCAAAACTTGCCTTCTTCCCAATTTCCATTTTATTGTTGATTAGATCACCATCCTTCCAGCCTAGCAATCCAGGTGTCATCCTCAGCAATTCATTCTCTCTCATTCCCCATATCTATTAGTTTTCAGTGCTTGTAGATTTTACTTTCATAATATTTCTCACATATTCTCCCATCTCTCCCCTGAAACTGCTGCCTCCCTTGACCCTCATCACATCAGGTCTGTACTACTGCAGTACCTGCTGGTTGGTCTCCCTACCATGTCTTTACCAATTCCAATTTCTTCTCCACTTGGCTATCAAAGCTATCTTCCTGAAGTACAGGTCTGATCATATTACCCCCTCATTCAGTAAAATCAGTACAAACCCCAGCTGTGTGACCCTGGGCAAGTCACTTGACCCCCATTGCCTAGCCTTTACCACTCTTCTTCCTTGGAGCCAATACACAGTATTGACTCCAAGACGGAAGGTAAGGGTTTAAAAAAAAAATCAGTACAAAGTCCTTCACAATCTGTGTCCTCCAAACTTTTAAGTCTTGTTCCATTTTACACCACCCCCTCTTCTAGGTTCTTTTAGGTCCAGTAACACTGGCATCTTTATTGTTCTTCCTTTAAGATTCTCCATCTCTTTACTGCAAGCATTTCACTGATTAATCCTCATGCCTAGAATTCTCCTTCAACATTTCTGCCTCCTGAGATCCTTCAAATCCCAGCTAATATCTCACCTACTACAGAAAACCTTTCCCATCTCCCCTTAATTCTAGTGTCTAAATCTTCAATTTAGCCTACTTTTAGTTTGTTTGTACAGAGATGATTGAGCATTATGTCTCCCATTCGTCCATGAACTTCTTGAGTAGAGACTGTCTCTTGCCTTTGTATCCTCAACCCTTCACATATTATGCCATGCATGGGCTTGACACGTAGTAGGCATTTAATAATTGTTTATTGACTGACTCAGTCTCTCTTCCAGATAATAATAGTGATAGTAATATATAATGAAAAGACATTATAATGTCTTATAATATAAGACTTATAATGAAAAGACATTTCTGTTATTTTAAAGTTGATAGAAATAAAGAAACTCAATAATCAACTGAGTTATTGTGGTCAAAGACAAATTTGTAACCCAAGTATCTTGACTTCAATTCCAGTAGTATTTCTATTATAGCTTGTTCAGAGGTGTTATTTATAAGTTAGACTTCTTGAAGGAGGGGAACATTCCTCCCCTTCAAAGTAAATGCATTCCTTTTTTAAGGGTTATTCATGAGATTTAAAGCTTGATGGAACCTTAACCATCTAAAATTTAGATTTATAGAAACAGTCATCACACTTTGTCAAGTCAATTCTCTTTACATTCTTTAAATTTATTGAGGACCCAGGAATCTTTAGCTTTTTTTGGTTACATCTACTTATATTTACTGCATTACAAATTAAAATTGATAAATACTTATTAATTCATTTGAAATAACAATAAGCTTATTACATGTCAATATAAACAACATATTTTTATAAAGAATAATCATATTAAAAACAAAATTATTGAAAATATAATTATTTTATATACTTTTGCAAATCTCTTCAATATCTGACTTAATAAAAGACAGATTTTCCTTTTTGCATAAAAACCATTGGTATATGTTGTTTTGATTAAAGTATATACAGTTAGAAAGTATATCTAATTGGGAAAAGAGAGGAGTATTTTAACAGGCAAATAACCTGTATATCAATATGTTCAGTATATTTGTATAAATTTAGTATATTTTCAAGATAATTCTGATATCATGAAACCCTTGAAACATCTTGGGGACCTATAGATGACATTTTGAGAACCATTTACTCATAAGATCATTTATCTAGAGATATAATGAACCTCAGAAGCCATCTAGATTCATTCCTCTATTTTATTGATGTGGAAATTTGAGTCTAAATTAAGTGGGGGTTAAGTGAATTGCCCAATGTCACACAGTTACTATAGGAAGCATGATTCATATCTTGAGACTCTTAGCATAGAGAAAATTCAAATCACTCATTTTAACATGTAGAAATTAAGTCACAAAATGGGGATTGGCCAGAGGGCACAAGCCAGAGTTTGTATTTGAACCATTGTCTTCTGAATTAAATTGAATGCCTTTTCTACAGCACTATTGCTTTTGTTTTTTGAATGGGTAGAGTAAAGGGAGGAGAGGGATATTTGATTTCACCAGTGTAAAGAGTTCCATGATGTGGAAATGTCATCCACAGATATAGTTCAGTCATTTGGCTGGAACTTATGGTCTCAGAGAGTTGGCTGGGGCTCTGATAGGTTAACCAATTTGTTCATGGTCCCATATATATCAGAGGTAGGATTTGAACTAAGGTGGATGGAAAGACTGACTTTCTCCCTATGATACCAACTTGACTGCCTGTTAGGTTTTTTGATTCTGCTACCAACAGAGCTAGTCATTGCCCCGTCTGTTGATAAATGAACAGAATGTTCTAAAATAATGGGACTCCTAGGTCCTTATGAAGCATCCTAGGGTAAGTTCATCCACAAAATCAAAAAGCTTATACTACTGTGAGTCATTTTCCAATCCAGTCTCTTACTCAGATAATTGATAACCCTAGAGGACCTTAGCCTCTCCTTAATAGTTAGCTGTGTTTGAATGGCTCTGTCCAACAGAAAAGCCAGATGTCTTTTTCACATGAAATTCCCAATATGACTCAGGGGCTTTTCAGAAATTGAATGCTAATGGTAATGGATGATTTTTTTCTAAAAGATTTTGAGATTTAAAAAAAAAAGCAGCCTGGAAAATAGCTCCTTGTTATCATTCCTATCTTGCTTATTAAGGATGGGTGAATTGCTCCTCTTCTAAGCAGGTTTCCTGATACAGTGGACATGTAGTCCTATGAAGTCCAAAGTCGTAGGGAGACAAGACTCACTAGAAATTGCAGGGCCACAAAGAGCAAAATTGCCAGTCTTATGGCAGCAGGAGGTCTAAGTAAAGAGAGTTGGCTACAGATGGAATAATCTGTCTCATTTTCAGATCTCAGGTGAAGAGGAGGAAAGTTTAGATATGTGTGTGTGTGTGTGTGTGTGTGTGTGTGTGTGTGCGTGTGTGTGTGTGTGCTTGAGCTATAAATGGAGTCCATTGACAGAATCAGAATCAATAATCCCTGGAGCTTCCTTCAAGACTCAGCTCAAATTCTACCTTCTACAATAAGTTTTTCCCAGTCCCTCCCTCCTACTAATGTCTTCTTTCTGAGATTATCTATTTGCATTGTGTGTACATGTTTATGTATGTATGGATGTATATGTTTAAAATATATTAAATATATGTAAATATACATTATATTTATGTATATATGAGTGTACATATATATATATATATATATATAATACAGCATCAGTGGATATGTGTGTGAGAGAGAAAGAGTGGCAGAGACAAAAACAGAGACAGAGAGAAGGGAGGGGGAGAGAGAGAGACAGAGAGAAAGGGAGAGAGATAGAGAGAGAATATATGTATATAGTTGTTTACATGCTTTCTCCCTTATCAAAATAGGAATTCCTTGAAGGTTCAGACTTTTTTTTTAAATTTGTTTCTGGCTTTTTTGTATCCCCAACATTTAGCACAGTGCCTAGTTATAGCAAACCCTTAATAAATGCTTGTTGACAGATAGACTAAAGAACTTTAGGGCTGGGAAGAACCTGAAAAGCCAAACCATACCCAAGGCAAAACTGCCACTACTACATAGCCAGTAGCTGTTGATTTGATATCTGTTTGAAGCCTGCCTATGAGAGAAAGCCAATTTCTTCTCAAAGGCAACTCTCTCCACTTTTGCATAGCTCTAATTGTCAAAGAGAAGATATTAAGAAAATAATGTTAGCAAATTTTATAAAACACACACTATAGGAAAACTGGCTGAAGGGTTTCAAGATATTTAGCCTGGAGGAAAGGTTTTTCTGTCCCATTTGGGTGAAATAGAAGGGATCAAAATAGTTATCTTCTAATATATGAAGAGTTCTTTTGTGTGCTTGATCCTAAAGGGCAGACCCAGTAGTAATAGATGAAAGTGTTAAAAAGACTTATTTTAATTAATTAATGTAGGAAAAAATATCCCTATATTACTTGGCAATATCCCATGTCCCCATAAGACATTACTGGTAAAAGATTTTATGTGGGTCTATATTGATTGAAACTTCAGCTCATTAGCTCTTATTGAGGTGTTTATTTTTACTAGTCAATCAAACACAATTAGTTCAAAACAATTTTTTAAATGAAATATCAAGACATAAAAATATAGGTACTTTATCAATAAACCATAGGCACATTCTCCCACAAATACACACATCTTTGGTATGAAGAGGGAACACACCTAGAGAACACATGTGAAAAGACACAATTGTTCTACATTTTCTATCAACTAGAACTTCTAAAAAAACGGAGTAAGCTGTCCCTCACTATAGGTCTTAAAAGGAAGCCTGAATGACAATTTGTAGGTGATATAAAAAGAATTCCTGTACTGGAACAAGTTGGGTGATAGGTGACCACAGAGATTCCTTTTAGCTTTTAGACTCAATTTCTGGGGAAAATTCTTCAAAATAATATAAATGATTAGTTTCCATTCTCTTCCATCTTTCACCCATTCTTTAACAACAGACTCAAATATCAATCCTTCCATGAAGCTTTCCATGATTTGTCCTGGGAGGAGATGCAAAGATGAATAATAGGATACAGTCAAAACTTATTAAAAGGTTGTTTGTTTGTTTTTTGTTTTGTTTTGTTTTCTAAAAGGGACTGTATTTCAATCAATTAACAAACATTTATTCTGTCTAGTGTCTACACTGTGTTAAACACTGTGTATGCCATTGGGGAGAAAGTTGATTTAGCTAGATCACAGAACAGAGAAGGAAGAGTAATGGGTAATAAGACAGATTTTTCCCCCCTATGGCTTTAAAAGCTAAAGAGAAGAGTTTAAATTTTATCTTAGATCCAATAGAAAGTCATGTGGAAGCCATCCCATTTTTGGAAATTTTGAATTGATGGGATATGTAAGGCATCTGTACTTCGCCACATGCATTCCCTGAAGTTGACTGAGGAGGGGTGGCACTTGGTCAGATCTTTGCTTAAGGAAAATTACTTTAGCAGCAGTGCGTAGGACAGACTTGAGATGGAGAGACCAATTAGAAGGCTATTGCAATAACTGAGGTCAGAGGGAATGATGACCTGAACTATGACAGAAACTGTGTGACAAGAGTCAGATGTCTGAGATGCTGTAAAGGGATAAGCAATAATAGTTGTCAATCAAATTATATGTGGGATGAGGGTTAATGAGGAGTTAAAGAAAATCAATGGTGATATCTTTGGAAGAAATAGATATTTTTGGGAAAAATGAGAGGAAATTTTTTTGGGGAAAAATGTATTTCTTTTAGGTATGTCAAGTTTTTGATATATCGAGGATATTTGGTTTTAAATAACCAATGGGCAAAAAGTAATGTAGGATTACAGCTAAGTGGTGAGGCTAGGGCTGCATAGAGACCTATGTCAGGTATCTGAAGGTAAGAGATAAAAGGGTGAGAGATGATGAAGTTATAGGAGAAGACAAGAAGGTTTAAGACAGAATTTCTGGACAATTTAGCCCTAATTTGAGAAGCATTTATTAAATTTACACTATGAGTTAAAGTACTACGCCAAGTGCTAATAATAGAAAAAATAAAATAAAGTAAAATAAAATAAAATAAAATAGACCCTTACCTCATGGAACTTAAAATCTACAATAGACTGGAAGCTCCTCGAGGTCAGAGACTATTTCCTTCATGGTGATAGTTTAAGACCTATGAGGGGATGGATTTCTCATATGAACAGTTTGGTCTCAGTCAGACTTGGTTCTCTTGGTCATTTCCACCATCCTTTGACCTCATTAAAACCCTGTTTCCCCTAAGCAACATTTCCCTCCACCACGTCAGAAGCACAGTTTTTTATCCTTCGGCAATGGCATTTTTCATATGCCCAAGAGATTTAAAAGCATGCCGCTTCGAGCCAAAATGGAAAGGCTCATTAAGAGACTGCATTAGAGCTAGTAAGTCAGACTTTGCATCCATACTGTGCCACAAATATAATTAGGAGATATTGAACTTTCATTAGTTAGGGATGCCAGGCACCCTTTAATTGTCATTATTTAAAATTTTTGCTGACTGTAATAGGCTCACAAGATAGACATCTCATTTCTATGACAGCCCCAGGGGACATCAGTGATGTAATTTTATTTCTCTCTACTCGAATCTGGCCCAGCATATTATTCAACATTCAACCTGTCCCTGACTTTTATTACTAACTTCAGTCAAAAATGCAGCAATACAGCTTTCCTGGGTTAAAATACATTTATATGTATTCAAAGTTTAATGAAGAGCTGATAAAATTATCCAGGCAGTTCAATTTTTTGAAAAAGTGGACAACGATAACAATGCCCCCTCCTCCCATTATTTTAACAACATTGTTTGAGTAAGGATTGTCATACTCTTTAATTTTTTGATTTCCATCCTATTTATTCATTTATCAATGTTAGCATTAATTAAATCAATTTATTTTTGCTCACTATGAAAATGTCATATCACACAGCAGAGCTATATTTTATGTAATAGTTATTTAAATTTTTTGGCAAGTATGTAAATATGTAAAAATAAAATAATACAATTTTACTATTTGATCTATGGGCATGACAGTTGATTTCTGCTTCCATTTGACTCTAAAGGATAAAACTAAGCTTAAAGGGTGAGTATTTCAAATAGGCAGATTTAGACTTAATATGATCAAGAGTTTTCTAACAACATTTATGGAAAAAATGAAATGAATTGTTCCAATAGGGTGCTTCTTGTCATTGGAAGTGTTGAAACAGAGTATGGGTGACAACTTGCAAAGGATGATATAGAATGATAACATGAGTACAACCTGCCATCTCAGGGAGCAGGTGCTGAGGGGGAGGAGTAGAAAGGAGGCAGAGAACATGGATTGCAAAATATCAGAGAACAATTAATAAAAATTGATTCAACAGGTAATCTAGAGAAAAAAATTAAAACTTTTTTTAAGTGATGATTTAAGTGATGAAGAAAGTAATTTCTTATAGGATCACAGAACCACATGGTTGAGGATTTACCCTAAAAGCTACCGATTCCCTCATTTTAGAGATGAGGAAGCAGAGGCCCATTGAGGTGAAGTGACTTGTCTGAAGTTCCAGTCTGGTAAGGTCAGAGATGGGATTTGAACCTAGATCCTCTAATTTTAGTCAGCA
>NC_058135.1:264005976-264020976 GCF_016433145.1 Gracilinanus agilis
GAGGGAGAGAGAGAGAGAGAGAGAGAGAGAGAGAGAGAGAGAGAGAGAGAGAGAGAGAGAGAGAGAGAGATCTGGAGTTTTGAGGGTTTTATAGTTTCCTATTGTGTTCCTCCTTAAAAGCACATGAGGATGAGGATGGTGGTATTGGTCCCAATTTGTTAGGCAATTGGCCTACATTGCTTAATAAATGGAAATATCAGAAGCTCAAACATATATATATATATATATATTACATATATATATATTAAATATATATGGAGTGGGTGGTTTTCTCTGTTTCAGTGGCCAATTCTTTCTGAAGCAGCTACCTCAAATGCTGCTTTCATTAAGACATAGAAAGCACTGAGAGTGAGTTGTTGTGTCATCCTCAAGAAACAAGGGTTTTTTTTTTTTTTTTTGAGTTGAAAAGCACACACCAATCACCAGAAAGGACCAGGACAAATATATGGCCAGAAGGTCCCCAAATCCCAATACCCAGGGTATACTCTAGCAATAACCAATAAGGGTTGATGGTTTTTCTGATGATACACATTATATTAGCAACATAAACTTTAATAACCATGACCAATTTAATTCATAAAGAATGTTTAGTGCTGTATGTTGTTACAAACTTTTATTATGCACAACATATTTTGCACATAGATTATATCACATTTAGTAAGATAGAAATATACTCTCTTGCTTGCCTATGACCTTTTCTGAGCTTTTGTCTGCTCTTTTGTGTCTATTAGTGTGGTGATAAGTCCATTGATAGCATGGATATGAGGGTAAATATTTAATAATCAGCTTTTCAGGGGGGAAATTGTGTGTGTGTGTATATACATACATATGTATGTATGTATATATATACATATATATATATACAAGATATACTTTTGAAATCAATCTGCATTAACATTTCTCCATCACTATCTTTAACTCTAGGTAATCATCAAAATAACAAGAACAAAAAGATTTATATTCTTTCCTGATTTCCAAGGTGCGAATGCTCATGTTGAAATTTTTTTTTCAGAGAAATGCAATAATTTGTCTTTATTAATAGAAGGTCAAATATCACATACCCATGGCAGTTGCATCAATATTTTTATATTCTCTATGTTTCAGCTTGCCTGAAGATTTGCCTTACATAGAAATTGAGCCAAAATAAAACAAGTGGTTTTCCTTGACATTCTGCTCCTTAGAATTAGAAGTGTGTAGAATATAAATGATAGGTTTGGAGTGAGAGTACCTTGGTTTGAAAACTATTTGTGCTACTTCTTACTTATGGGAACTTGGACATCAGTCTTATCATTTGTAAAATGAGCTGATATTGAAAATTTAACCATTTTTCGCTTTAAGAAATGGGAACTGATTTAATCAGTTCTGATTTTCTTTCCTTTTTTTCATCATCCTCTTCCTTATTCATCTGTGTGCAAATTTTATGGAATTTACTAATGTACACAGATTAGAAAATATGTATTTATATATGCATATACACAGTATATGTCATATATATATACATATATATATATATTAAACAGAGAGAGAGAGAATCACTGGCAAAATGGGAAAAGTCTCTAGGAATGGTCAATAAGGAATTGACTTTTGTATGAAATGGAATCTAATTTGAGCTTTAGAGGAAAAGGAGGAGGGGTAGAAGGGAGGTGGGAGAGAATTCCAGCAATGGGTAAATGTCAATATAAAGTCATGGAGGATGGAGTATTTATGAAAGATAGATTATGAAGGCTATTTTGTCAGGAAAGTTAAGAATATAAAGAAGATGAATATGAAATCAATCTTAGAAGATGGACTGGAAAAAGATTGTGAAAGGCTTTAAATTTGAAAGCTTTGTTCATTTAAAAATTCTTGAGTCACTAGGGTACCACTGATACTTCTGGAGTAAGGAAGCAACATGGACAGAAGTTCATCTTAGCATTACCAATTTTGAAAATAAAGATAGATTGGAGGATGAAGACACAAGTGACTGGGAGATGGAGAAAAAGACTTGCAATAGTCTAGGCAGAGTTGATGAGACAATGAGACCTAAGACCAAGGAATTCCAAAGTGAATTGAAATATTTCTTAGCTGATCAATGTCTGCCTCTGCCTAATTTTGATATGATCAGTGGAATACACAAGTCCATTAACAAGTCATTAGAAAGAGTAGAGAAAGAGAGGAGAAAGATGGAAAGAAAGGCATAAAGAGGAAGAAAGGAAGGAAGGAACAAAGGAAGGAAGAAGGAACAAAGGATGGAAGGAAGGAAGGAGCAAATAGATGATTGCTCTCTATGCAAGTAAACCAAACTTTCCCTGTGAGTTTGAGACCACTAGTTCAAAGAATTTCTGGAGTTACAATCTCTTCTACAATCTTAAGAGCGCCATTAATACACAATGGATATGCAGATTACTCATCTTTTTTTATCTCTTCCTGAAAGCTGGCCCCATTCTTCTATTTGGCAGTTGTGTGTTCTGTAAAGTAGTAAAAGTGTATTTGCTTTGTTTAAAAAAAGTAAATAAAATTCTGTCATTCAAATTTTGTTCTCTTTCTTATTGACCTTACTTCCAATTATTCTGCATTGTGTGAATTTTACTGTCACAGATAGTGTGAGATCATTAGCAGATTCCTCATCTCTTGCCTCCTAGATTCCCTGGCTCCCTTCAAGTCTTAGCTGAAGTCCTATCCTTCACAAGAAGACTTCTCAGTGGTCCTTGATCTAAGTACTTTCCCTCTGAGACCACCCCCAATTTATGCTTTCCACATCTCATTTGCACAAAGATATTTGCATACTGCCTTCCACATCAGACTTTGAGCTCTGGAGAAGAGAGATTGTCTTTTATCCTTCTTTTTATTTACAGTATGATGTATGATACATAGTATTTTCTAAAACTCATTGGTGGAAGTTCTCCTCTTATAAACAATCCAATACAATATAATACAATAAGTAATACAATAAAAAATAGTACAACACACAGTGTGTGAGCTGTCCTAGGTGCTAGGAATACAAAGACAGCAAAATAATCCCTGCCTTCGAGTTTATATTCCATTTCCAACTTTGCACTAACTTAGCTCACATTACTGAAATGATCATTCTCTGTACCCCATCCCATTTGGAATCTCTACATTACTTCAAAAATTATTAGTTATTGTTATTTACTTACTGTGATCCAAATTATTCAATCTCTTCAGAATATAAGATCCTTGAAGAAAAACTCAATTTTATTTTTTATAACCTTAGCAATTAATACAGTGACTGACACATAGTGCTACTTTTAATAAGTGCTTGCTAAATTAAAACAAATCTAAATGAATAGAATAGAATTCTGGGTATATAGAGAAGGAAGGTTTGAGAAGGAAGAATAGTACACTAGCAGTTAAAGGGGTCAATAACATTTTCCCAAAGTAGATGGCAGGTATTTCAGCTGAGTCTTGAAGGTAACTGGGATTCTAAGAAGTGGAGAATAGGTTGGGAATGGAGCCCTGATGTTGACAACCACCTGTATAAAGACATGGAAATAGGAGATGGAATAAGTTTAGGAAATAGAAAACAGGCCAATTTGGCTGAAAAGTAGAATGTGTGAAGTGAGGGGAGAGGGACATCATATAATTTTCCTTCAAAGGTAGGTTAGAACCAGACTATGAAGGGCTTTTAATGACAAGCTGAGGAGTTTGTATTTTATCTTAAAGACAATAGACAGCCAATGAAGTCTCTTAAATAAGGGAGTAGTTCTTGATTATAAATATTCTGAAATACTTTAATAGGCTCTAGTGGAGGGTGGAGTAAGGATTTAAAATAAATTAAATCTGACACAAAGAGAAATGTAAAAATGAAGGATATTCAATAATCATTGTTAATTTCTTCTAACAAGCAAGAAGTAGGATGTGGTTTGCATGTGATTAAACTATAAGCCACTTGGACTGTTGGTCAGGATAAATGCCACCAATTTCATCCATGGGCCAATATCCTGGAGTTGCTTCAAGGGAAGCTCTTTAACTCTGAAGTAAGTAGACATGATTCAGCCTATTGAATTCTGGGCTCTAAACCCAACTGGATTAGAGTTGGCTGCAATGGACTTTGAAGATACTCTTCTATCCATGAGTGACTGACTCCTAGAGGGGATTTGGGGGAGGGGGTGTCTGAAAAGCCTGGTAGATTTCTCTATCAAGGAATACTGTGACATAAGCTGGTAAAAGTCTTAAGATCTCTAAAAGGCCAAGAATCTCTAAAATACACTCATGAGGTTTTGAGCATTGAACATTGAACTCTCTGGGCAGTTTCCAGAGGCATTCAAACAGCAGGCATTACCAGAGAGAAAATTAGGGGAAAGAGATAATATTCTAACAAAGAATTAGCAGGAATGTTACATTAAGTTTTGTTTCCCCAAAGGCCTTCACTTCTCAGCAGATATATTTTATTAAATAATGAATATATTTATCAGAAAAATGAGTGGTGCATCTGTCACAACAATATTGGCAAACAAAGGAGTCAAAGCTTGTTTCTCTTTCTCTATGTTTCTGAGGGAATAAATATGGTTTAAAATTGCATTAAGGTCTGCTGCTCTCATGTTGTCTTTTGCTATGTTGGCTAAAAGGACTATGCTAAACTGTAAATGAATAAAAAGGTAACATATAAAAGGGAATATAGGTACTCAGATTTCATTGTGGAAAATGTGTGTGTGTGTCTACAGAAATTCTGTATGTAGTTAGTACTAATGAGAGCTGATGAGAGTTTTGAATTTTCAAATGAGTGTTCAACCTGAGTGTTGAAATGAAAATTTAAAAAAAAAAAAGAGAGAGAGAGAGAGAGATACTGAGACAGAGACAGAAAGAGAGAGGCATCATGCATATGCTTTCTGCCTGGATGTCCATATTTCTGGCACCAAAATGCAAATACAAAGGCTAATTAATTTTCTGTATTGAATGAATAAAATTATGCTCATTTTTAAAAAAATCAAAAGATAAAGACAGAATCTAGCTATCTGAATTCTAAAAAGCTGACATTCTATTTTCTGAGGATTAGCAAGGATAACACTCTAACAAGCTTATTTTATTCTGTATTTTTGCAAAGGGGAAGGAGAAAACAGGGCTGTACTATTTTTGCTTTTTAAAAAGGTGCTTTCATTTGAAAAATGTATATATTCAAGTTAATTATTTAGGCTTTTAAGGTTTGAAATTGACCTGGTATTACTTCTGATCCCAATATCTGAATGTCAAGACATGAGAATTAGTCAGAGGAAAGGGGTGAGGGGTAGAGGTGTAGCCTGGAAAAGAGAAGTCCTATTGGAAGTATGCCTCAAGTCTTTCCCCAGTCCAATTCATCTTCCATACAGCTGCCAAAGTAATTTCCTAAAGCACAGATCATGCCAGCCTGCTACTCAAAAAGCTTCAGGGGTTTCCAATCATCTAATTCACAGTCTGGTTCCAGCCTTACCTTTGCAGGAAAATTATAAGATGTTCCACACCCTCTTCTACCTTCCTCCACCCCACACTTCACACATTCTACTTTTCATTCAAACTGGCCTATTTGCTATTTCCTAAACATATTCCATCTCTCATTTTTATGCCTTTGTACAGGTGGTCTCCAAATGTTAGAAGCCCACTCCCATCTGTCTTCTACCTTTTAGAATCCCAGTTTCCTTTAAGGTTTAGCTAATGTGCTTGCCATGTCTTCTGGGAAATCTTTATTGACACCTTTAGCTGCTAATGCACTCTTCTTCCTTCTCAAAAGATAACAAACTCTGCTCATGCTGGATGTAACCTTACCCACAGAATTCCATTCTGTCTATTTCAATTTAATTCAATTCAGCAAAATCAAATAAAAACAAAAAATTCTAGAAATGGATATTTATTACTGATATAGCAATAGCAGAAATACAATTTCCTCCTGTTTCTGAAGACATTCTCCCCTATACTACCACCTTGGTCCCAGGGGAGAGACCAAGACTTAAAGCTTTTATTCACAACTTCTGTTCCATTAAGTTCATTTCCAAATTTGTTGTCATTCTTGGACAATACCTTGTCTACTATTAGACTATTCCCTTCTGATCACTTCTCAAGCTTGGTCCCAAAGATTACTTTGGTTGACTGGCTCAGATCCTCTCATAGAATATAGCTACTCAATAAACTTTTCAATGACATGACAGCTTTTTGCTGTTCTATGCACAAAACTTTCCATGTCTTTTCACCAGCTGTGTGCTCCATGCCTGGAATGTTCCCCTTCCTCAATCTGCTGGCTTTCCTGACCCCCTTTCAAATTTCAGCTAGGTGGCTCAGTAGATTGAGAACAAAGCCTAGAAATAGGACACCCTGTGTTCAAATTGGCCTTAGATTCTTCCTAGCAGTATGATCCTGGGCAAGTCACTTAACTCCCATTGCCTAGCCCTTACCACTCCTTTGTCTTGGAACCAATAAACTGTATTCATTCTAAGATGGAGGTAAGGATAATTAAAAAACAAACAAACAGTGTATACCTTTTGATACAACAATAACATAATTAGGTTTATTTCCTAAGGTGATAAGGGAAAAGGGAAAAAAAAGTATTTTCTAAAATATTTATAGTGGCTCTCTTTGTAGTGGAAAAGAACTAGAAATCAGAGGTATGCTCATCAATTGGGAATGGTTAAACAAGTTACTTGAGGTTAAGCATTTTGCTAGGGAACAGAATAGAAAGATGGTAGAAGACTCAGTACAGATTCCTTAGATTCCTGGAACCTATTAGGAGACAAATTCTATAGATAAGATACATAAGAAAAAAGAACTATGGACTTAGCATCAGAAAGATTTGGGTTCTCATCCCTGATATGCTTCTTCAGAGCTATGTGATCCTGACCCAATCATTCTTTTCTCTGTGTCTGAGTGTCTTCATTGATAAAAATGGGCACATAAGAAAATGATACCTTTTTTTGCTTTTATATGAGTATTCTTACACAACAATGACTAATATGGAAGTATGTTTTGCATAATGCATATATAGCCTAGATCAAATTGTTTATATTCTACAGGAGAGGGGAAGGAAGGGAAGAAAGAAAACCATTTTAATCTTATAATTTCAGAAAATATATGTTAAAATCATTATTACATGTAGTTGGGAAAATAAAGTATTTTAATAAAGAAAAAAATTTTAAAAGAAAATGAGTAAAAAATAAAAAGAAAAGAATATATTTGCTACCCTTTCCGGAATTTTGTTTTGTTTGGAGAAGAAGGATGTTAAACGAGATAATGGTTGTTGAAAAAGGGTCAGAATTTAGGTATACCATTCTTGGAAGTCTTAATTGATGGAGCTGATTCTTCCTTCTAGTATTAAATCACTTTGCTCTGAAATCCTACGTAAGTTGTGTTTGGAAATCAAATCATAGGAGTATAGATTGAAAATTTAACAGAACCTAGGAGGTCATTTCTAGCTCCCTCATTTTTCATTTGAGGAAACTGAGATATAGAGATGGAAGGGACCAGCAGTAAGCATCTCAGTTTTCCCACTTCAAATCCAGTGTCTCAATGTCTTGAGTGTATAAAACTGTCTGATTTAGGGTTAGAAATTTGTAAGATCCTTTCTGAGATGTCATTAGTTTTAGCTAAAATAAATACTCCTGAAGGAGGCAAGATCACTGTCTTTCACTCACTTTGCCCGTATTCTATATTCTCCATTCTGAGACAATTAAGTGGCATATTAGGTAAAGTTCTGTATTTGAAATTAGGAAGACCCAAGTTTAAAGCCTGTCTAAGACACTAGCTATATGATCCTGAGCAAGTCACAACCTATCTTCCTCATCTAGAAAATGGGGATAATAATGTCACCTATCTCTCAGGGTTGTGCATATCAAATAAGACAATATTTATAAAACACTTTTTAAGCCTTATATAAATTATATAAATTTATATATAAATATGTATGTTATATATATAATATAAAAACTCTGGTCATTATTATTATTATTTCTGTCATTAGTAACCGCTTGTCTTTAATACCGAATTTCAGTCAATATAAAATGTCTTTGTATTTTTAAGTCATTATTAATTTTCATGAAAGATATAGAAAACTAAGCAATCAATAAACGAGTATATGATAAGGTAAGACAAACTGTATTTGGAAGTGCCGAATTAATGTTCAGATTATTGTTTGGGTTTGTAAATTTCACTGACAATCTCATTTTCAGGTGAATGGAACTCAGTCGAACATCAGTCCTGCTTCCCTTATGTTAAGTGAATGTCTAAGCATTCATAGGTAGAGATGAAAGCCATTCTGCCCCACAAACAAATGTTTTAGTGATCTGCTGAGGCAAGTCAATTAGCATGCCCCTATTCAAATGATCGCTGCACCTGCATTTCAGAGAGAAATAAATTTGTATAATTCCCTTTCATGGATTTGATTTCAAGGGAAAAGAAAACATAAAAGGAGTTGGGAAACTTCTGCAGGTTCACCTTTACTATTAAGACATTATCTCTTACATCTCTTCAAATGAAAGTGAATCGAGTAGTAAATCATTCTGTCAACTTATTAGTATTAATAAGGTTTCATTTCCCAGGAAACCTCCTTAATAATACATTTAAATTGGTCTTTTGCTTTGAAGACTAACACAAATATGTTCTCATTATTCATTTTCCCCCTCTGTTCTATAGACACACACACACACATTGATTCTCCTCTTATGGGTCTTTGAAGACCAAGTCCCTGTCTCTTTTTGACATCAAGGTAGAGTGACTTGGCAATAATTGTTGGGCTTACATGGACAAAAGAAAAATTCCTTTTTAGTGCAAAATTTATTTAATAGCTGTTTCTTAGAGCTCCAAGAGCTTTTTTTCTCTGTTTTCTACTGTGTGAGTAATATTCTTTTGTTGTCATTGTTGTTGTTGTTGCAGAGAAAATTACATGAAATTTACTTATTCTTCCTCTCATTCCCCCATCTCCATTTGGTTTATGACTTCTGTGTGCTAAGGGAATGCTTTAGGTCCCAAAGAATGGGTCTACACCTCTGCTTTGGTTTAATAATCTCCCCCTCCCTGAGTATCACTATTTAAACTAAATAATGCCTGAGGGATCTAACAGAAAGATAAGGAAAGTGAAAGAGAAAGAAAGGAAAGATAAAAATGGAACAGAGTATGAAAAGACAAGTGTTTTTTTTTTCTTAAAGGAGAAAAAAACAAGGGATATAAGGTTGAGTCCAGTAGAGATGCCATGGCTATTACCAATAGATGCCATGAGTACCATTCATTCTAAGTGTCATAAATATTAAAGGTTCCTAAATTCGAAGATCTATGCACAAACAATTTTACGATTTAAAAATTAGATTTATTAATGATATGTTCTATTTTGACATTATATTCATTTCTGAATATATCATCACAAACACTAAGACAAACAGTTAAGAAATAGCATGGTATAATGGATAGAGCCCTAGACTTGTAGTGAAGAAGTACTAGATTGAAGTCCTACCTCACACATTGACTAACTATATGAACCTCATTAAGTCAGTGAACTTCTCTGACTATTTGCTCACCTATAAAATAATATTGAGGGAGATCAAGATGCACCAGGCTTGGCATCAGGAGGACCTGGATTCAAATTTGGCTTCAAACATTTCTTAGCTGTGCAACCCTGGACAAGTCATAATGCTGATTGCCTAGCCCTTGCTGCTATTTTTTCTAAATTTGTTACTAAGACAGAAGTAATAGTTATTATATTATATATAATATAGGTTATGATTAAAAATGATGAGGGCCAAGATCAAAAGGGAGAATAGTATTTATTTTAACTATATTACATTATAGTTAAAATAAATAAATAAAACGAGGGGTTGGATTTGATGTCTTTTCTGGGTACTCCAATCTCTAAATCTATAATCCTATCATCCTAAATCAAAGCAGTTGAATTATTGAAAAAGTAAATAAAATAGATATTTAAATATTAAGCAATGATTGAACAAATTGTGGTGTAAGAATATAATATTCTATAAAGCAGGACAAATATTCAAGGGAAAATGAAGATATAAGAATGGATATAAGATGAAGAAGACAAAAGAGAACAATGGGATCCCATTAAATTAAAACAACAGGGCATGTAGTTGGCACATTGGATAAAGTACCAGGACCAGAGTCAGGAAGACTCATCTTCCTGAGCTAAAATATGACCTCCAGCTCTTCCTAGATGTGTGACCCTGAGTAAATCACTTAATACAGTTTGCTTCAGTTTCCTCATCTGTAAAATGAATCAGACAAGGAAATGGCAAACCACTCCAATACCTTTGCCCAGAAAATCCCAAATGGAGTCCCAAAGAGTCAGACATGATTGAAAAATGACTGAACAACAAATATAGAAAAAGGCAGCAGAACTCAGATTAAAAGCAATGAAAGGGAAAACAGAAGCAAAAACACATTTCCTTCCTCATGGTAAAAATGGAGGGACTATAGAGACACAACACTGCATATAATAAGTTGCTGTGTCATCTGGTTATACCTCATCCTTTTTCTCTGTTGTAAGAGTTGGNTTAGGGTTAGAAATTTGTAAGATCCTTTCTGAGACGTCATTAGTTTTAGCTAAAATAAATACTCCTGAAGGAGGCAAGATCACTGTCTTTCACTCACTTTGCCCGTATTCTATATTCTCCATTCTGAGACAATTAAGTGGCATATTAGGTAAAGTTCTGTATTTGAAATTAGGAAGACCCAAGTTTAAAGCCTGTCTAAGACACTAGCTATATGATCCTGAGCAAGTCACAACCTATCTTCCTCATCTAGAAAATGGGGATAATAATGTCACCTATCTCTCAGGGTTGTGCATATCAAATAAGACAATATTTATAAAACACTTTTTAAGCCTTATATAAATTATATAAATTTATATATAAATATGTATGTTATATATATAATATAAAAACTCTGGTCATTATTATTATTATTTCTGTCATTAGTAACCGCTTGTCTTTAATACCGAATTTCAGTCAATATAAAATGTCTTTGTATTTTTAAGTCATTATTAATTTTCATGAAAGATATAGAAAACTAAGCAATCAATAAACGAGTATATGATAAGGTAAGACAAACTGTATTTGGAAGTGCCGAATTAATGTTCAGATTATTGTTTGGGTTTGTAAATTTCACTGACAATCTCATTTTCAGGTGAATGGAACTCAGTCGAACATCAGTCCTGCTTCCCTTATGTTAAGTGAATGTCTAAGCATTCATAGGTAGAGATGAAAGCCATTCTGCCCCACAAACAAATGTTTTAGTGATCTGCTGAGGCAAGTCAATTAGCATGCCCCTATTCAAATGATCGCTGCACCTGCATTTCAGAGAGAAATAAATTTGTATAATTCCCTTTCATGGATTTGATTTCAAGGGAAAAGAAAACATAAAAGGAGTTGGGAAACTTCTGCAGGTTCACCTTTACTATTAAGACATTATCTCTTACATCTCTTCAAATGAAAGTGAATCGAGTAGTAAATCATTCTGTCAACTTATTAGTATTAATAAGGTTTCATTTCCCAGGAAACCTCCTTAATAATACATTTAAATTGGTCTTTTGATTTGAAGACTAACACAAATATGTTCTCATTATTCATTTTCCCCCTCTGTTCTATAGATACACACACACACATTGATTCTCCTCTTATGGGTCTTTGAAGACCAAGTCCCTGTCTCTTTTTGACATCAAGGTAGAGTGACTTGGCAATAATTGTTGGGCTTACATGGACAAAAGAAAAATTCCTTTTTAGTGCAAAACTTATTTAATAGCTGTTTCTTAGAGCTCCAAGAGCTTTTTTTCTCTGTTTTCTACTGTGTGAGTAATATTCTTTTGTTGTCATTGTTGTTGTTGCAGAGAAAATTACATGAAATTTACTTATTCTTCCTCTCATTCCCCCATCTCCATTTGGTTTATGACTTCTGTGTGCTAAGGGAATGCTTTAGGTCCCAAAGAATGGGTCTACACCTCTGCTTTGGTTTAATAATCTCCCCCTCCCTGAGTATCACTATTTAAACTAAATAATGCCTGAGGGATCTAACAGAAAGATAAGGAAAGTGAAAGAGAAAGAAAGGAAAGATAAAAATGGAACAGAGTATGAAAAGACAAGTGTTTTTTTTTTCTTAAAGGAGAAAAAAACAAGGGATATAAGGTTGAGTCCAGTAGAGATGCCATGGCTATTACCAATAGATGCCATGAGTACCATTCATTCTAAGTGTCATAAATATTAAAGGTTCCTAAATTCGAAGATCTATGCACAAACAATTTTACGATTTAAAAATTAGATTTATTAATGATATGTTCTATTTTGACATTATATTCATTTCTGAATATATCATCACAAACACTAAGACAAACAGTTAAGAAATAGCATGGTATAATGGATAGAGCCCTAGACTTGTAGTGAAGAAGTACTAGATTGAAGTCCTACCTCACACATTGACTAACTATATGAACCTCATTAAGTCAGTGAACTTCTCTGACTATTTGCTCACCTATAAAATAATATTGAGGGAGATCAAGATGCACCAGGCTTGGCATCAGGAGGACCTGGATTCAAATTTGGCTTCAAACATTTCTTAGCTGTGCAACCCTGGACAAGTCATAATGCTGATTGCCTAGCCCTTGCTGCTATTTTTTCTAAATTTGTTACTAAGACAGAAGTAATAGTTATTATATTATATATAATATAGGTTATGATTAAAAATGATGAGGGCCAAGATCAAAAGGGAGAATAGTATTTATTTTAACTATATTACATTATAGTTAAAATAAATAAATAAAACGAGGGGTTGGATTTGATGTCTTTTCTGGGTACTCCAATCTCTAAATCTATAATCCTATCATCCTAAATCAAAGCAGTTGAATTATTGAAAAAGTAAATAAAATAGATATTTAAATATTAAGCAATGATTGAACAAATTGTGGTGTAAGAATATAATATTCTATAAAGCAGGACAAATATTCAAGGGAAAATGAAGATATAAGAATGGATATAAGATGAAGAAGACAAAAGAGAACAATGGGATCCCATTAAATTAAAACAACAGGGCATGTAGTTGGCACATTGGATAAAGTACCAGGACCAGAGTCAGGAAGACTCATCTTCCTGAGCTAAAATATGACCTCCAGCTCTTCCTAGATGTGTGACCCTGAGTAAATCACTTAATACAGTTTGCTTCAGTTTCCTCATCTGTAAAATGAATCAGACAAGGAAATGGCAAACCACTCCAATACCTTTGCCCAGAAAATCCCAAATGGAGTCCCAAAGAGTCAGACATGATTGAAAAATGACTGAACAACAAATATAGAAAAAGGCAGCAGAACTCAGATTAAAAGCAATGAAAGGGAAAACAGAAGCAAAAACACATTTCCTTCCTCATGGTAAAAATGGAGGGACTATAGAGACACAACACTGCATATAATAAGTTGCTGTGTCATCTGGTTATACCTCATCCTTTTTCTCTGTTGTAAGAGTTGGCTTAACTATTGTTTGGAAAGGACTTGTATAAAGGGCAAATGATATTAAGCATTTTTTCAATTAAAAAAATTCAAAATAATTAAAAGTTTGGGGGCTATTTTATTCCTCAAATTCCACAAATATTTATTAAGTGCCCCAAATGTGCTAAGCACTGTACTAGGCAGTAAAAATAACAAGGAAACATACATACACGCCCACATACATTCATTAAAAAAAATCTGTCCCTGTGATTATAGAACTTCTATTCCAAAAAGATTTACATAATGCCTACCATATGTAAGAGCTCATGTCAAATCCAAAAACGATTAAGAAATGTGCCCTGTTTTCATGGAACTTGAAGTCTAGTAGGGACAATAAGACATTTACTGTCTACAAACAATGTCAGATAGAAAACTAAGTTATAACAAGAAATACAGCACGTGGCCCGAATTTAGACATGCAGACATACACCTGGGTCTTGAGACCACTTCTTGTCGACATCCTATCAAAAATCTCAAAATAAGCCTTTGTTTATTTTGCCAAAGCATCCAGATGGAAAGTTCATATGAATGCCACATTAATGGTGTATTACATGACCTAACAGAGAAAGGTGAAGGGAGAGGGAGAAAGGGCATGGATTAATTGGGATCCTGGATCTCAGAGGAACATGTCTCTCATGCCACAGATATTGAGACTGATGATTCAGCTTGTAATTCCCCTCAAAATAAAAGCTCATTTATCTACTAGACCTAAAAGGCAAATGCTTGAACTTAACAAAACAGAACAAAAAATGAAAGCAAGCAAGAACTCACATTTACCTAGTATTTTAAGGTTTGTAAAGTACTTTATCACAATAACCCTGTCAGGAAGTATATTATTTTTATTTTATAAATGGTGAACCAGTCCTCTCTAAGTTCCCCATTATGTACAGCAGTTACTAAAATATACACCAGGAATATCTGGGCTTCACCATCCCTCTAGCAAAAGAACCTTCCCCTATGATCTATCCATCCTCAGTAGAGTGTAAGCTCCTTGAGAGAAGAAAGGATTTCCTTTGTTCTATTTGTATCCTTAATGCTTAATGAGGTGCATGGCATAGATACATTTTTAATATATACTTTTTTTCTTTCATTCCTTTGTTTCTTCATTCGTTCATTCATTCATTTGTTTGTTCATTTGTTCCTTCGTTCCTTCGTTCCTTTGTTCCTTTGTTCCTTCCTTCCTTCCTTCCTTCCTGTGTTACTCCTTCTCTTCATCCCCCTCTCTTCCTTCCTTCCAGATCTCTTCCCACTATGAGGGACTACCTTCAAAGATGTAAAACGCCTTAGAGCTATTTCTGGGACAACATTTGCTCATTTTAATATAAATCTAGGGTTAGAAGGCACTTCCACTTAGTCCAATCCCCTTATTTTTTTCAGATGAAGTCATTGAAGCCCATAAAGATTATCTTTATCATTATCAATATTAATATTGTTATAAGCTAGTGTTTATCTGGCATTTTTAGCAAAGCACTTTATACCTTGATCCTCACAACAATCCTGATAGTAGCTTGTATAATTAGAGAATTTTGTAACTTTTGAACTATGTTCCCCAGAATTCCTTTCATCTC